>NC_086251.1:8741482-9041482 GCF_021018805.1 Prinia subflava
CTGATTACAGACACTGACAAAAAGGTGTCTTATTCCCAAGCAGTAGGACAAGAGGAAATGGCCTCATGGTGTGCTAGGGGAGATTTAGAGTGGATATTACAAAAGATTTCTTCACCAGAAGGGTTATGAAGTATTTGAACAGGCTGCCCAGGGAAGTGGTCTCTGAAACACGTGCAGCAGATGTGGCCCTTTGGGACAGGGTTTATGGTGGACTTAGCAGTGCTGGGTTAACAGTTGGAATGGCTCTTTTCTAACCTACATGACTGCATGAGTGAAAATACCCTTCCTGCACTTGCAAGCTCTGCATCGTTGCTTGGAGGGTGGGTGGGAACAGTAGGAAGCACAGTGATTATCCTCCTGTTTACCTTCTCTCTACTGAGATGGTACGGCTTCTCTCTTCCCTGTCCACATCCAGACCTGTTTTTTTATTACCACGTCAAAGCTGCTGTAATATGGGCTTGTTATCCACACTTTTCTCAACCTTCCATGCTGAAGATACATGAAAGAGCACACAAATGAGTTGTTCTTGCATCCCTCTGTCCTGGTTTTAAACTCCCCTGATCATGTTGTCTACTTCAAAGAGGTTCAGACATCTGCTCCACAGCATAGCTACTTCAGGTAAAAGCTTATTTTTAGGCAATACAATCACTTAACCAAAAGCTCTAGAAGGACAGGAAACAGATTTTCTTTTGGCAAACTTGAAAAGCTTAACGGAAAAAATGCTCGAGAACGAACCAGAAAGCATGGGGAGTAAAACTAGAACTTTTACCTTTGCAGTATAAACTCCTCCATCCCAAAATGTTCTCTAAATGCCACATATAAGCACTAAATTTATAGCATCTCTTTCAAATCCATATTCACTTCTGTTACAAATGGGTTTTAAGCTGTGCCTGCATGGTACGAATTCAGTGATTTACTTAAAAGACCACTTTTAAAAGCCTAGAATTTGAAAGAGAATACCTTGAAAGCATGATCCAAGCGCAATTTGGAAAGCAGCCTTTTCCTATTGTCATTCAGCATACCATCAATTTTTCTCATGTGAGGCAAAAGTAACTCATCTAAAAGACACATTAAAAACCCACAGCAGTTGATTATTAAGAGATGCACAATAATGAGATTCATATTCATTCATTTGACCCATTAATATCCAATATAGAAATTAAAAATAAAGCAATTGGCACATCACCTAATTTCAAATATGAGAGAATTTTGTTTTTATCAGCCCACAAAGCTCATGTAAATAGTATGAAGTTTAATTGCTGACTGCAATCCTGCTTCTTCTTCTCTGAGTTTCCACTGCTGCAAGGAAAAATTAAGATAGAGCAATATACAGCATAAAGATTAGAGATAATTTTATACCAATTCCTAGATAATCCCCTTCTGTGCAAATACAGGTGGCAGTTTTATAAAAACAAGTATGTGGGTTTTGACATTTTTATTCCTTTTTACAAGAAATGGTCCTGCTGGCATTTATAACAAAAAAAATTGAGAAAAGTGCTTACTGATAAAAGTTATCTGATAAATCACTGTGAGTCGCACAATATACAGTTGAACATAGGCTTGTGGCCAAGAATGAAAATTTACAGCTCAGTATGGAGCCTTTTATTTATAAAGTCAATTACTTTGATTTTAGTGGGACTGCTGACATAATGCATGGGTCTGAAATCTTGAGGTAAGTGTGCACTTATGTGCACTCAAAACAAATCAAGAGAGGCGGGAGAGGAGAGGCTAGAGAAGATTTTTTTTAAACACAAGCAAACAGAATGTAGTACAAAGCAACAGCTTGCAAATAAATAATACATGAAACTATTTCTCTTTTGGAATCTTTATCTTTGAACATGAGAGTTTTACTAAATTTTGAGAAATAGGAGTTTTGATTTGTACCCTGGAGCCTACTAGGATAAACAAATACAAACATTTTGTCTTCAAAGAAAAAATGTGCATTATTATAATTTTCTTTGATCAGGATTTCAAGATTTCAGAGTTTAAAAAGCAGAATTTTTAACAGTAGGAGGAATCATATCTACTTAAAGTTATATGTCTATTTCTTCATAAGAAGACAAACACACTTGAAACTCCATAGTTTTCAATAAATGTTTGCTAAGGTTTGAAGTACAGTAACTGTAGGAACAAATAGCTCAATTCTGACATTCACAGCAGATCCAAATTCTAATGCAACAAAGAAGATAAAACAATATTTCCAAGTTACTCTGATTGTTCAAAGAGATAATGCAAAAACATATATACACACACGTAGATCCTTCAGATGAGGTTACGTAACTCGAATTTTGTTAGGTTTATGGGTTTTTTTAAAAGAACACTTGCTTTACTGATTAATAACCTTAACATCTAGTAAGAACACACAGATGTTAAACATACTGTACCATTGCTCTTTTCCAAGGCTTGCATTGTGTCTGGATCCAAGGCAATGCTAACAAGCAACTCCATGTAGCTCTTGAAAGTCTCTTTCATAGCTCTTGTATTCAAAAAGCGAGTGACAAGTGGAGCTGGAGGTACAACCTCTGAAAAGTAAACAGGACGGAATGATTTTTTTTCCTTCAATATCCTAAAAGTACTTGTGTTTTTCAAACCTGAAGGTTTCTTTCTTAAAACACAAGTGACCCCTACTGGTACCCCAAGAGATTAAGATTCAGTGCAGTCAATTGCAACAAACTACTTACAGGTCAAAAACAGGGGCAGACACCAAATATGGTACAAATGGTTCCATTTGTTAAACTATCAGCATTTAGATTATATTTTAAGGAATTTAAACGTTTTTCTATTATTGTAGATGAAAGTTCAGAGAAATGGATAATTAATAAGGATAATTAATAACTTCAGTCAAGTGGAGTGCCCTAAGTGCCCTGATTTTCATGTCAAGACAAGTACCTCCCAAAATAGCAAAGTTTGAAGTCATCCAACAGGAAGAAGAATTTCTGAGTACTAATGTCACTTAGGAGCCTATGTACCATTGAAGCCAATCACACCTGATTTTTAAACTCACAAAACCCCAAAAATTATCAGTGAAGCAATTCAGGCATACTTTTGCTTACTCTGAAGAAGCTTTTATTTTTTCATAGACAGCAATTTTAACATGCACACAGAGTAGTCATCAGTAAGCACTCTGCAGCTTTTTATAGGCTCCATGTCTGACACCAGAGTTTTGCAGTGATTCAGCCAGCAAAGCTGTTAAACTTCCTCAGGGATGGCAGTAATCACCAGGTTACTTGAGGTCTTATATATGGACATTGTTTCTTGGGCAAGTTTGCTTGAAAAATATTTGAAAGGTGCTATCCTCACAGAGGCAGTGTGCCAGTACACCAGTGATAGTTTATCCATGCTTAAAAGTCACCAAGAAATGCAGCAATAATAAAGCTTGAGCAATACACAGCTTTGCTTCAAACATACAGGAAATAAACAAAAAGAACTCTGAAAAATGCACTGTAAATCTGCTACCACAGTAACCCCTAAAAACACTGTAAACTTCAGAAATGCCTTTTTCTGCTGGAGAATTCCTGCAAACATTGAATCTCTATGTTCTATGAATGTTTTAAAAGCAAATCTGCTCAGCAGGCTACATTTGAACAGCTGGCATTCAGATAAGCATGAAGCAGCCAAAAGTCAACTGCTTTTTCTCCTTGGGTTCTGAAAAAACATCAGCAGCATCTGAATTCTGCCCACATCTGCATGCAGGCAAACATTACAGGAATGTTATTTTAGACATGACATTCAGTTGCAAAAGAAAACGAATGAAGAATCTCATTCTTAAGATATATTCAAAAATCAAATTGGCTTCTCCTCCTACAATTGTACCCATCACAGACAGCAAGTGGTAAATAAACTACATTTGAAATAACTTCAATTGTACACGTTTGCTCGTACACCAACAGCAACTGAAAAGTTTTAAGAAACTCATTTTGCATGTCAGATTTTCTATTTTCTTTCTGAGACTTGTACAGAAAAATGTGCAAGATCAAACAATGTAATTTTGTAATACTCTTCTCAGTTCAGTTCAAATGGGCCTAGGTGCCAGCAATGGTATCTCACTCACCATCTTCTTCACTCTGGGCCTCAGGTGAAGAATCAGACTGGGAAGATGAAAATTCCTCTTTCCACTTTTTCCTTTTCTTTGGTGGTGGTTCAGCCTTTACCTTTGGCTGTTTAGCTTTGGGTTTCACAGAAGAGACTTTTGTTGCTGTTGGTTTTGGTGTTGGTGGATCAGGGGGTTTGATGTTGCTATTATTAGGTTTGCAGTGAATAGTCCTGCAATATTATGAAGAGAATCTTTATGAATATAATTACTACACAAGTTTTGGCAGTACTAAAATAGCTATAATCTTATTGAACCAGAATACTGATTACATACACTTATTACACTGTAACTGAGTATTAGGTCATACACACTTTATATACTGCATTTTTGAAATACTACTTTGACCAGACAATGTCTTTCTCCTCCTAGCTCTCAAAACAGGAAAATAAACAGGAATGTTAATATCAAAAACACAAAGTTCTGTACTTTAGGACTAATAACACAATACAGTTTTGAGAGCATGGCAGGGAATACAATCCTGGGAAGTGTTAGAGCAGAGTTTTGTCAAGTTGGGAAAGCAGTGATATGTGGAGCAGAAATACTGTTAGTATCTTCTGGAACACTGAGAATAATTCTAGACATCTGTCAGAAATGGAGATTTCAAAACCAAAAAATGGATGGAGACAACAGACAGTAGAAGGATGAGAGGAATGGAAACTCTGCCCCAAACGAGGAAGCTGAAAGACCTCACTTAATGGAGCTCAGTGAAACACAGACAGAGGTGGGATCTGACTGATTTCTCCAGAAATACAACATGCAGTACAAACAGAAAGAAAAGCCAAAAGCAGTGTTGGGAGAACAGTATAAGCATAACAAGCTAATCACAATGATGTTTTGTTAAAAGAGGGGGTTGTTTCAGAGCACTGGAAGAACAGGTACTAGAACAGTCTTCCATAGCCCAAGAAAAAAGGAGCATCAAAATCCTAGCTACTTCTAGTAGTACAGGATTATTTCATAAAATAGATTATCTGATGGCACTGCTTCCTTTGAGAGCAAACTAGACTTAAAACTCCAGTGTTTTCCTGAATGAAGAACACTGTCATGAACATCTGTTTTTAAATTTACTTTCCAGGATTGTGAAGAAAGCATTGTACTTCCAGTATAGTGGGACAGAATGATCATGAAAGCAATCCAGAAAAAACTACCTAACTACCAAAGTCCACAGGATACAAGAAAACAATACATAGCAAATTAAAATCATTGCACTAGTAGGCTTGTATGGCAGAAGATGACCTAGAAATAGCATGTGAAACCCTAACGTCTCCAAAATAACTCATTATGGAACAGAATGGAGTAGGGAAGACAAGGCAGTAATTTACACTGAATTTCTTCAAGCAAACCAGACAGTTCTCAGTTTCTATATTAAAGCACAATTAATATACTTCAAAGTTAAAACTCCTGTTTACGTAAATAGATGTGTTCTTAATATGAAAACAATATGGCAAAACAGAAAACAAATTGAAATAAAATACCTTGCTGACTGGACAGGCTTGATTCGTGGTTTTTTTGAGCATACTCTGACATATTCCTTTTTGTTTGCATTTTCAACAAACTTCACATACACTCGTTTGTATTTTGTCTTTGCATCTCCAAAGTACCCAAGATACTAAAAGAAAAGAAAAAAAACTAAACCACAAGTTTATCTGTTAAGCAAAATTTGTCAGTTTTAACAAGTAAAAATTTCAATACTAAAGAAAAAAATCAGTGCAAATCACCCCATGTTTAAATACAACAATAAGCCACACTACAGCATTTATAATTTAAGCAAAATTCTCCATCAGATTTCCAGATAATAATTAAAACTGAGGACAATAAGGTAAGGGAAGGTACTCAGGGTTTCTTTTTCTCCCTTTGTTTTATTCTCCACATGTGTTACCCCAAAAGCACTATCTGCTTGGCAAAAGGCTGCCTGTTAAATTTGTTAAAATTGCCTGTTAAAATCCTCTTTATATAACTCCTACTGCAGAAAGCAGTTGGTTCACAAGTCTCCTTCACTGACTTTATTCTGGTCAGGAAAACTTGTTCCTTTACAGAGCCAAAACGATACCAAAAACCCCGTGGTGGAAAGCAAAAAATCAGTCCATGGATGTATTCAGGGAGTTTGAGTTGGAGGGGTTTTCTCCCCTCTAAGGTGATTTCTAAGAAGGTATGCCAGAATCACACTGTATTTAGTTTCCCAGACTTGCATTAAGGAAGCAGCTCCCATCAGGCTTCCCAAGGAATTTGGAAGACTCACACTGTTAGTAGCAGCAAACTCTCTGTGTCCGTCACGCACTTCAGGAACAAACTTTTGCAATAAAGCCTTCTGTACTTTCCAGATAGCTGGAGGCTCTTTTCCTGTCTGCAAAGCAACCTGGAAGAACATAAAATTGTTTGCTAAAAACACTGCTTATTTTTCTTCCAGAAATGTGTTTGTGCATCACATTTTCTAAGGAAGTTACCCAAGGATAAAATGTAAATAAGTAATTTAAAATTCCAACACTACAGTTATTAAGTCCTGCTTGCATCAAGGCAAGTTTGTAATTATCAGCTTAAATGAGAACTTTCTATAGATCCTACAAACAAACTACTAATTCAAATAAACCTTTTGAAAAATGTAGTCAAGCACTGATTAATTTTTCATGACTCTTGAACTAACAAACTTAAAATTCAAAATATCTCCTAACATACCTTAATCCATTTTATAACTGACAAGGGAATATTTCAAACTGATGACACTTGCCTCATGTGACAAACCAACATCAATTAATTTAAAACTGCAGCTTGAGAGGATAAGCACAGAGACAAGTAATCAAAAATATTAGAAAATTTCCAACAGTAAGAATATTGCTGGCTCTGATAGCCACAAAAGGAAAGGTTAACATGCAGAAGAATCAAAATGGTGAAGCAACAACACCAAACCCAAACAAAAAGGCAAAGGCAACAAGGAAATTCACATAAATTCACATGTGAGGAGTTGTACTGGTTGCTTCTAGAAATTGTTTCTTGTTGAGATACAAAACAGAACTTACAAAAAACCAGAACCCAATTCCACTCTAGTTCTTTTGCAAAGTTACTTTTGAAAGTCTACTCCTATCTTTAAAAAAGAAAAAGTAGTCAACTGCCTCTGAAAAAATTCATGCTTTTTAATATTAAAATAGGTAATTCCAAGTTCTAACAGAGGTTACCAGCACACAGATTTACTTTATTATGTATGTAGCATAAAATGGGTCATGTACATTCAAAACGTGATTGTAATCTGCACCAGAAAGACACCTTCAAGGCATTTTGGCAACAATCAGGGAATACTAGAATAGCAAGAGAAAACTAATCTGCAGCCTTTCCTCTTCTGGTAGTTTCTTGAGGCTAAATTCATATGCAGGGGTTTTGTGCTGTGTTTCCCTCCCCCCAGCAAATATTCAGATTACCTTTAGTGTCTCTATATCTTCAATCTTCACTACAAATTCATCACGTTCTCTGTACATGCCCTCTCCTTCACTGTCCATATTCTCCTCATCAGTACAGCCTTCTATTGCAACAGTCTCCTGTATTTTTGCCAACTGTTCTGAAGTCACAGCATCCTGTTGAGCTACTTTTACGGGGTCAGCTGGATTCATTTTCTCCTGCACATTGCCTACAGGAGCAGTTGTCTGTGGAGATTCCTGCTTTATTACAGCACTGGTGGTGGTGGCAGCAGCAGTAACAACTGTACCCTTTTCAGTTTCTGAAGAAAAAATCCAAATTTTGGTTAAATTATCAAGGATTGGCAATGAATATGGAACTAGGTTTTCCTTCTTTTCTGTTACAATTTATAGAAAAAGCAACTATTCTAGGAAAAACACCTGTTCTAGGAGTTAAAATAGAAGCAGTATTTGACCACAACTAAATCTTAAACAAAACCAAAATACTGTAGCTAATATACCTCTGTTTGTATTAAACTGCTGCATCTGTTAGCATCTGGAATTAACAGAACTGAATGCTTTAGAAAACAATTTGATAGTTACAGACATGATCACCAGGTAACACTGTTGTACTTTGTGACAATAAGCAAAGACAACAGTAAAGGTTACAACGCTGAATCTTGTTATCTGCTGACAAGTCTTTTGAAATTGGATTGCAGAAAGAGAAACACACGTGAAATATGAAAACATTTTCTGTGCGACTTTTGGACATTTATCATTTATATCTTGTGATAATGTAGCTGGAAGTTCCAGATTAAAGCTTTAGCAATGGCCTAATGATTTTTAATATTAACAGAGGTGAGCAATGAGAACTGATGATACAAAACAAAGAAGGGAAAAGAACATTCCTTTTTTCCTCTATTCCAAAGAGCCAAAGAGAAGTCCCACCTTTCAAAATTATTCTTTCCCACCTGAAAAAAATTAGAATCCTTTTTAGATATTACTTTACAGTCTTCTATGTGTATTCTACTACTGACTTGCTGATCTAAAATAAATCAAGTTAAATTAACTATAACACAATTACTAATATCACTCAGGAAATTTAAACCACTTTACGGTTTTGTTACAATCACTGCTAATTGTTGACTTTCTCACTTGAAAATTTATAAAAAATATAATGTAACATATTTTAACAAAAGTAACTCCAAAGAAATGAGTTAAATGTCAAATTAATGAGTCAATGCAGAAGCTGTATACCAAGTAAGTGAAAATTCATTAAATCCATTCAGTAAAATTGTTAATTTGAAATATGAAATGTGTTATTCCAGATACATCACTTCACATTATTGCAAATATATTCTATTTCTTCAGTGAGAGAGAGCTCTGACAGCTTTAATTAGACACACCATTAATAGTCGCCCAGATATATTTACATATTTGTCAGAACAGCAGAACAGCAGATAAAGGTACATACACTAATTAATACTACCAACAAAAGACTGTTTTAATATTTGTCTGGCTATACTTATTTGCAAAAAACAGACAGAAGGGGGAATTACTAGAAAACCTGCAAAACACCAGAAAGCAAGCAAGATGTCACTATTAAGCATCTTGTACAAACAATCTGGTATGCCACAAAATAGGAAGGTGAATTCAAGAAATTGGTGACATAAAAGTTGGACAACAAAGAAGATACAATAATATTGTAAAAGAAATCACTGCAAATGAAACACTGATGGAGATGCTCACCCAACAACAACAAAAAAATTTGAAATATTTCTTTGGACACTGTACACAGAAATGGCAAATTAAAATTAACAAAATTCAGCAAGAGGCTCACGCCATGGCACTGTCCAGATTTCAGCTTCCTGGGAGGAAAAACAATCACTGCTTTCTTGTTTGAAAAATACATTCAGCTGAAAGACACAGAAGGAACTTCTTCCTCCGTAACAGCTTTTTTGAAATTTGTCCACTTAACATAATTACAAAGAAATAGCCACAGAAAAAAACAGAATAGTAATTAAGTTGAAGTACTGTTCAGCATCTCACGTATTCTACAATATTTTTCCAGTATCTTATGCGTGATTTTATTACAATTCAAGTTTAATTTTGCTATGTATTTTTCAGTAAATCATGTCACTCCTAGAGAAAAAAAATTATCTCTCTCTCCTTCAATCTAAAAAGGGAAACCATTACTTAGAATTAGCTTACACGTCATGGCTTCTGAATCCTGAGAAGAGTTAAAGAAATGTTTCATTTTCTCCCTGTGATTACTTTGGAAGACAGTGGTTTTTCTCTGGAATTAGTACAATTACGTGACTGGCTGGATAGTTTCTAATTGCTTACCAGAGGGGGAAAAAAAAATCTTTACTGAAGAGACCTGTCAAGGCAAAAACATTCTCTACGCTGACAATACTTCAAAACAAAGCAGCATCAGTTAAAAGCTCTGGACATGGATGTAGAGCATGGATGTAACACAAGTGACACTGAAAAGTGTGTGAAAAACTAATTGCTACTGTGATCAGTCACAGCTGCCTGCCCCTCCCTGCCCAAACCAATCCTTCCCAGATTTTGTTCTTTTGTTAGCAACCTATCAACACACACTCCTGATCAATATGCCTCAAATGACTCCTGCCTTGGACCAGCCCAGCCAAACGAGTGCAGTTTACAAGTGCAAAAGTTGTTCCACACACACAGAGGGCAACTTCAAGTCACAGAAAATGTGTGTTTACCTAGCAGAACTTATCACCTGCTGATGGCAATTATTAATATATTCTCTTCCTAGCATTTTTTAAAAATAGGTTTAGTACCTCTGACATGTTTTGTTGATGTTCCCAGATGAAAATCATATTTAGTATTTTATGCCAGAATTGAAGAGAACACACACATTATTCCAACTCCAGGCTAAAATAACTTTTTGGCATTAGTCCTACTTAAGTAGCATGAAAAAGTTTATTTATGTATTTTCTTATTGTGGAAAACACTGTTTTAGCCCACAGTCAATACACCTTTTGAAGAAGACTCTTAATCGTGGCCAGAACCAAACCAATTCAAAACTTTTATCTGAAGAGAGATAAAATTATTCTTTTTTTTGCCCCATCAGCTACAATAATCTCCTTCAACACATGCACTTGTAGTAACCATTTTACCTGATCTGATCTTTTTGTCAGATGTTTCATCCAGGGCTGACAATGCAGTAGAGATGCTCTTCTGAAGATCATGGTTCCCACCCACAGAATCATCTTCATCAGAAGAAAAGGAAGGCAACGTTTCTAAATTTTTCTTAAGTTCCTCATCAGCTTTTTTGGTTGGACTTTCTCCACTGACCTCAGCAGCCACAGGTGGTGCTGCTGCTGGCTGAGGCTTTGCAGAGGGCTGCAGGCAAGGGGCACGAACTATTTGTGTGACTGGTCTCCTAGTCCTGTTTGGCGTTCGTACAGCTGGAGTGGAAAACTGTTGCCTAGGCCCAGATTTTAGAAAGTCTAAAAAAGATGCAATAAATCCTGTTCTGACTTCAGGTTGTTTTTCTTCAACTTCTTTAATTTTTTGCCTCATTCTTTCCTGATGTTGGTAAGTATCATAACAACCTTCAGAAACAGGAGAAGAGTATGTGAAACATGAATCATTTCCTCTTGAATTTTGACGTTTACACTGTCCACTCCTTTTTACCTGTTTCTGAGTTGCACTGTCATCTTCTGCAGCATTTTTGTTTTGGCCTTTTCCTTTGCTTTTTTTCTTCTGAAGGTTCCCTTGAGTTAAATCTTGGCACTCTTCTTCAGTTCTATTAATGGCTCCATCTGCACTTTGGGGCACAGACAGCGGCCGCAATGGAGCCTTTGACTGGTTACCTGCTACTGTACCATCATCACCACCCATACTAAAATCATTCTCTGAAGCAGCACTTTCCTCACTTAGGCTCCTGCCACTTGAAACAAACTCTGTGTCCCTTGCATTCAGTGTACCATCAACAGAAGCATCGTTATCTTCTTCAGATTCGTGACTGATGCTAGATTGCTTTTTCACTCGAACAGCCTCTTGCTCTTCTTGACCAGGACCGAGGGTGGGAGAGGTCATTCTTATTGGCACACTCTGATCAGAAGTTTCAAGGTGCTGCTGATCTAGGTTCACAGGTTTTGTCTGTATTGTTGACACTGGGGTAAGATTTAGCGTAATTTGGCCTCCATTCAGAGAAATATTATTTCTGCTGGCTGGCTTTCCAACTACAGTAGGTGAGGCACTGAAAACAGAAGACACATGTCTGGAATCCAATGATCGGAACTGTGTTTTAGACTCCTCGCTATTTTCAACAGTTTGGATTTCCTCTTCATTAGAAGCTGATTTGGCAAAGTCAGATGGTGTCACTCCACAAGCTGCTGCTGTTGCTGCTAAGATGTCATCCACATTGGATAATATATTCCTCTCATCTGAGAGGAGTATAGATTCTGGGAAGCATATTGAACTAAGAGAAACAAATTGATTTTTTGCATCATGTTGATTTGTTTGAGTAAAATGATCTTTTGCTGTCAAATGCTGCTGCAGTGGTTTTGAAGACTCAGAAATGTCCATTTTCATTACTTCTGAATTCTGACTGTGAAGCTGTTGCTGAGAATGACCCCCATTACTTTGAACAATGTGACCATCCATCTGAAGGAATGGATGTGTCACCTGCTGAGGACTCTGTATTCTTTGCACTTGCGGTGATGCCTTTGCTTGTCCTAACCCTGTCTGCAGAATTGACTGGTGAAGAATCTGCAAGTCACAGGTTGACTCCAGCAGTACCTGTGCACTGGGCAGACACAGCTGATGACCATGTCTTAAAGCATGAGGCTGAACCTGCGGGGGCGTGCTAATGACTTGGCCCTGCTGCTCTTGAGCTTTACTTTCATGTACCTTATGCATAAGAGAATGCTGCTGGTTTAGCTCCTTAGCACTCACAGCTCCCTGTGTTGTTCGCATTAAATTAGCTGTCTTTTTGATATCATGGCTTAGGCTGCTGATATGGCCAATGTGTTGGGAAAGCTGTTCCACAGAACTGACCATTCTTTCATCTTTTTTTGTTCCTTGAAGAGCAAGTCCAACAACTTGATCTTCGAGACGAGAGTTGCTTCTGATTACGCTTTGAGAGTATCTGTCATTTGCTTTTGAGACCCTATAGGATGCATCCTGAGCACTCATCTCCTCCTCCGTTAGACTCTGAGTGGAAGATTCAAGAGTTGCTTGCTGTTGCAATGCCTGCATGTCCTGCACTGATAACTCCTCCTCCTGTTTCGATGAGGCATACAAGTTGGAGTCAGACTTCCTTTTAACGTAGGACTTTGTTTCTGAGGAAGGTCTGTTGTTCTGCAGCATCTGGGAGTGAGCTGGGGATGCAAAAGGAGACTGGACAGATGGCAAAAACTTTTGAGACTGCGGAGAGGAGGATTCTTGTGACTGTGAGTTCTGAGAAGAATGTAAAGAAATATAGCTTTGATTAGGACTCGAGGCTGGAAGAGTTTGTACCCGAGGAGAGGCATTAAAAGAAAGAGAAGGCGAAGTTAATGTTAAAGACTGCCCTGAAGAATAGCTTTCTGAAGGACTGACAGCTGCTAAAACTTGCGATTGAGATGAAAAGTTAACTTGGGACTGGGTAACTGGAGATAAACCCTGAGAGTGACTAGAAGAGTAGCTCTGAGCCTGGCTGACTGAAGAAAGTTCCCTCATTTGCCCAGAGTAGTTCTCATTTGGAACTGAGGTCAACACCTGTTCCTCTGAGGAGTAATTTAGAGTCTGACTGTCAGAAGTAATAGCTTGCGATGGCCCAGAAAAAGTCAATGTTTTATACAGTGAGGGCAGCTTCTCAACCTTGCTGGATGAGAAATCCTGTGAGTGGCTGACAGGTGGCACATTCTGAGCCTGGCATGAAACATAATTTTGGGACTGACTGACCGACAAGAGGCTGGGGAGCTGTGCTGTAGAATAGATCTGTGCTTGGACTGTAATGACAGAACTCTGGTTTTGTGCAGTTTTGGCATAGCTTTGTGTCTGCACAGTGGGAGCTACGCTCTGAGGTTTGGGGGTCTTTGTTGACCTCGGAGGCTGCTTCATGGAACAGTTTTTCACTTTTGCTGTGGAAGCAGACGGAAAGCCGGGTGATGGGATTGCAGATGTGTACGACTGAGCAAGTTCCACTGTGACTTGAGAGGTCTTCTGCTGTGGTCCTCCATTGCTCACCTGAGTAACGTCCCCAACTGGACTGCAGGGCAATGCTGAGTGCCTAGATGTATCCTGGAAGTTAACTCCACTGGTGCTTGTTAAATAGCTGTGTAAGGAATGCTGTGAAACAGTCAGCTGAGGCTGGACAGACTGAGTACTCGAAGGCCGCTGGTGGTGTTTAATAACACTACATTCTCGCTGAAGTGCCCTATCCATGGAAGCAGTGGAACCAGTGAAGACAGACGTGCTGTAGGCCTGAGACACCTGCTGAGCTCCTCCAAGGGTCGAAGGCAACAAACTGAACTGAGGCTGCAGGAGATGGGGGGCAGATTCTTGAGCAGAACGATATGTTGATGACTGGGGGGGGACACTGGTACTCAGAACAGAGCTGCCCAGGCGCTCGAATGTCAGAGCAGTTGGAACAGTGCCTTGGGAAGTTTTAATCTGCAATAAAGGATCGTGGGTGCTTAAGAGACCGTTGGATGTAGCACTGAAAGTAGCATCTTGAAGAGTAAGAGAAGGGGTAGTAGCAAAGTTCCTGCTGCTGAAGGTGTTGGGGTGCTGATACGCCGATAAAGCAGAGGTTGGTGGAAATGTTCCAGAGGTTGGCAAAGCTCCAGTAACAAATAATTCTGTGGCTGTCGAGGAATGCATACCTGGAAAAAACAAAAAGAAAACAAGAAGGAAAAAGGTGCATAAGGGAGCTTTACAAGTTACAACATTGCATTTCTGTAAGTCATTTAACTGAAAACTCTTACAGCATTTAAAAATATAATGTTCTTTAGGATCACCACCCTTTAAAAAAACCCAAACATACATAGGGAGGCACTTATCATGGGTAATTATCAAAATAAAAAAGCAGTGGTTTTTTAGAATGCCAAACTCTATACCTGCAGTGAATTGTCGAGGGAAAACCTCATATCCTTAAGATGCAAATTGTTGATTAAAAAATTGTACAAGATTAATTCTGCTTTGAAATTGAAGGCTCTTTAATAATTTTTATTTCAGTTTAAAAAGAAGGTCATAGTAAACTGATCAAAAGCCCTGGCCACCTTTAACAAACAGTAAAAAGGCAAAATTACACCTTAGCAGTTGTAATACATACACAATTTAAAAAAGCAATCCCATCTTCTGAATTTACCCTGATCAATAATTTTACAACTCACTTTATGGGAAACATTTCAGACCATACAGTGAAATAGCTAATGGTCTATACACTCTGCAATTCATTTTCCTAAAGGAGGGGTTTGGCTTTCAGTACAAGCAATAAATACAATTTGTATGCTTTCTGAAGTGAGAGTCCCAGATATTCACAGACAGCACTTATCTGCACGGTGCAGTAGCAACTATGCAACTGAAAAGCATATTTCTTATTTGCATTCAGCCACTGGTATGCACATCCTGGCTTAAACAAGATTTCTTAAGAGAATACACTATTGCAGCTGAAATAGGAGTATGAAATTCCCTTGCAAGCTTTGAGGCTTAGAGCAGTGATCCATATCATTCAGTGCTTTTCACCCTGTAACCTGCAGACACTGGTGAAGTTTGTGTACCGTTTCCAAAGTCTACCAAGAAAAGCAAAGAAGGCAAGTTTATTCCCAGAGAGGCTTAAAATTCTTGTAAAGGAATCAGTTTCCACTGGGAAATTTACCAGGGTATGCAAATCAGAAAAAATTAAAATCAGCAGAATGTTTTGACCTTTTTCAGTTCTTGCACACTGAAAACAGTTTTTAGCTTAGCATCATTTAAGGATAAATAAAAACTCTCAGTAAATAAAGTTTGTTTTGAAACAAATACTTCAGTTAAAAATATATTTCATTTTACAATCCAGTAAGTCTTCTTAAGCTGATTGCAACTTAACCATACAATTGCTTTTGAATTTTCAGGTGAAGCTGAGAAATAAATTCTTTATTTCTCCCTTTCAGTGCAAGACAAACTGATATGAAGAGATGTGATAGTGAAAGAATGCCAAGGTATTTTTCCTTAGTCAACAATAAGGTCTTTCTGAGTGAGAAAGCATAACCAGTGCTTAAATGCATTTTTTTCCTCCTATTCTAAAAAACTGCAACATCATGTACAACTGAGTTCTCTTTTACTGTTCCTTACTGTTAACACAAAGGAAGGGCCATCTAGAAGCATCAAAGGCAGGAAAGAATTTAAACCTGTTTTAACTGCAGATATTCATTTCTCATCTAACCTGCATTTTACCTTTCTCTTCCATAAATCAAAACCCTTCCAAATACATCCATAACTTCTTAAACCAGACAAGAGCCAATAAAAGGAGCACTACTATGGCAGAACTGCTGGGCTTTCTATTCTATTATTTGTTCAGGAGCAGACAAAAGGTACGGCAAAGGTACTAAGTTGCATGCACAGACACACCCTCACTACCCTAAGAAACCAGAACGCTGATAACACAACCCACAGATCAAAGGAACACTTGGAAGGACAAATATAACAAACACAATGTTCTTCTTTTTTTCCCTAAAATCAGCAGTTGTAGGGCTTGGAGAAAACCTCAATGCAAGAAACCCTTTTAAAAAAGGTCACCTTGCAGAGTGAAGAGCTCTTGCTTTCCCTCATCAGAAAAGTCTGTAGAAGACAAAGCTCTCAAAAGACACTTGGGAGGATCGAGGGCTACAGAAAAGCAGCAAAAATATTAAAGGACAACAGAAAGCTCAGAGAACTGGTGATGTTGAAAAATGGGCTTACTGATGAGTTCTTAGTAATGAGTACTGAGAAGTCTCTCAATCAATCTCTGGTACCAACATCAAACCCTACCCACAGCATGTCTCCCCATTCTTCACAATTCAGTTAGGCAGGCTGCAATGGAGAAAATGCTAGGACGAAGAGAAAAAAAGATTTCTTCCCAGCTGACATTCTGTTGTGAGGATGGGTCATCATAACTCTAAACTCCTAACTGATCTATATTAAGATTGTTTGCCAGATTACCTGTGTGCATTTTCATCTGTGTTCCCACATATCTGCTTTTGTCAATGGTGAGTTAAAAGCTACAGTCTCTAGTCTCAACTTTTTGAGTAGCTCTTCACAGAATGCAGCTGCACATTACCCTTAACAGAACGAGTGCAAACTGTCAACAAAAGGACTGTTCCACTCTTGCTACCTTGTGCCTCCTCCCCAAATCAGAACAGCAATCATACAGCTGCACTGAGACAGATCAGCCTGCTGATACAGAGGAAAACCATCCCACCAAAGGAAAAAAGCCACTCAAACATTTTCTGCCAGATCAGTGAATAGATCCAATTCACTGCACAGCTGCACAATCACTCCA
This sequence comes from Prinia subflava, assembly GCF_021018805.1. Taxonomy (NCBI): domain Eukaryota; kingdom Metazoa; phylum Chordata; class Aves; order Passeriformes; family Cisticolidae; genus Prinia; species Prinia subflava. The sequence continues at coordinate 8,758,440 of NC_086251.1, forward strand.
TAAGATTAACCAGAACTTGAAGCTACCCACAGATGCAGCGGCAACACTTATCTTGGTGTGACTGTCTACAGCAAGCTCAAAATCTGCAGTTTCCTGCTCTGCACAGAAGGCTTGACAGATGGGGGAGGTTTGTGGAAGGCAGTCAGTCTGCCAAGAGAGACGGCACGTTTGTTCAGTTGTAAATTAGATCCCTTATTTCTATGTGACATGCACCTCAGACCTTTGTTTTGAGAACACCTTGCTCATTACTTTTGTGTACAAAGGGACCAAAGCTACCCATGGACTTTTAGTACTAATACCACAGAAGAACTATCATAGGGAACAGAGTGTGAGAGTGAAAGACTTTCCAGAAGGCACAGGTAGTGTGCCTGAAAATGCTTATAGTGATAGTGAGACTAATTCCAAAGAAAGCTGGGAGAATAAATTTGACTCATCAGGCGAAATAATACCCTATGCATCTAAATTCCTTCTAAACAACCAGAACTCCTGCTCATATAAATCTTACGATAACATAATGTCATTGATTTTGATATTTTTAAATACTGAGATATAAAAGAGGTAGAAAACATGCAGCCTTTTCAATTAGTCAGAATATTTTTGTTTCAAATCCTCCCAAACATTCAATATAACAATGAAAAAATTTTATTTCAAGAGAAAATTTTCACCTGTCTGCCAGGAAGGAGCCCTGAATTGTGGTATAAGGGTAGATCCTGAAGAGACTGCCTGAGCAGTGCGAGACTCAATAGCAGAGAGAAAATTCATAACTGAAGAAGTTTCCTTAGTGTTACCTCCAGCACTGTGCATACTGGTATCAAATATTCCCGAAAGTCCTAGATGAGAATGGAGGGAAATGAAAAAAAAAAATCAGATAATTCAGATGAACTTCAAAACAGCAAAATCAAATAACAAAGATATATGTTCATAATTCACTAAAAAAACCCCATCCTATGAAACACCAGCCAAGTAAAACACATTGATTTTTCTGTTTTTAACTGTTAGGCAGTGTTAGAACTGTAAATTGGAACTTCAGTATACATTTTAAAACCTATTATTAAATGTATGTCAAATATGATGCTTATAACAGTCTTTAGGTACAGCAGTAAAATGTTTCTCTTATCTGAAGATTCACTGTTCTATTTTCACCTGGTTAAACATTCAGAATCCCTCCTGAAACATGTTCAACTTTTCTGTATCCAGTTCTTCCCTTTTGGGCAGCTTATGGAAGTCTGGACACATCTACAGCACTGGCACATGAAAAGGGGTTTTGGTTGCATTCTGTTTCAAAAAACACCTTTATGTGTCTCCCACTGCTCAGACCTTTCAATAGCAGGGGGTTCAACTGGAAGCACTGGTGAGATCCAGAGTTCTGAGTAACAGATCATGTCAAGACTGCAATTCCAACCCTCCATCATCCTGATCAAGGACCTTGCCCGACTCCAGTCAGCTCATGAGCTCAAACACCTTTCTTTGGAAACTGGGTTGCAAAGCGAGCATGAAGAGGTCAAGCCCCATCTTCTGACACAGAGATGGGCTATCAGGATCAAAGACAGATTCCCATGCAGATGTAACACAGTGGCTTACACTGGTACATTTAAAATGAATTTTAGCTCTTCCCCAGCACCCTGTCAGTGTGCACAAGAAGTACCAGCAGCAAGGTGTTCCCGCTCCCGTCACTTTTGCTGTTTGTTTTAGTCTGGAGGTGCTGCAGCAGTTCTGCCACTGACTTGGAGGCACATGACATTTGGCTCTTATAGGCCAAATCCTGAAAAGCTGCATTTTAAAGAATAAGTGCAGCTTTTTCAAAAAACAAGATACCAAGCATAACCTGCCTTTATATTTTCCTTTCTACTTACAACATTTTGATAAAAGCTAACAACTGTTAACCTTCTGCTACACACACAGCTTTCCTAACACCAGTTGCCACCACTTATATGACAAACCCCCTTTGATTATAAAACTCATTAACTTTAATCTAAATTACATAACGGTTTGTTTTTCTTTTTCCTCTATAACTATTTAAGCAGCATGCTCATGATAGGGACAGTTACCAGCAGGATGTTGTGCAGTTGAGTATCCAGGAAGCTGATGAGAAGCTGTGTATGTCTGTCTGTGAAGGTCTGTTTCTGAATGGGATGAATGTCCTCCTCCATAGCTTAAGCTAAAGAAGAAATTAAACATTATTAACAAAATGTGCAGCTATAGAAGCAAAGAACAATTACGAAATTTCAATCACAAGTCAAAAAGTTATAAAAATGCAGGAAAACAAAAGCCCAAGATCAGACAGATCTAGTTCTGCTAGGCTATCACAAAAAACATTAAGCAGATTTAAAAAGTACTATTGAAACTTAAAAAGCCAAAGAGTGGGAGTGGGGGAAAACCTTACAAAAATCAAACCTGATCACAGAAAAGTTTATAAAGGACTAGGTCAGAAAGACAGAGTTCAACTGTAAGAAACACTCACTGGACAATTTTTGTAATGATTTACTGATATAAAGTCTGCAAAGCAGATAACTATGAACACGTGCCCACTTTAACATTTACATTTTTAATTCCATTAAAACTTACAGGACCTCATTTAATTCAAAGGCTGAAGTTACTAGGAAGCTGTGGGAGCAATATTTTTTAAAAAGATTTTGGTACTTTCAGTACAATTTCATAAAATTGACAGTGAAAGCACTACCAAGTGACAAATCCATCTTCAGACCTCCCAGCATTAAATGCAAGTTAATGATTCACAGCTTTTATTTAACATTTTTAAGTGAGTCACCTAAATTAACACGATGTTGCAATCAGGCTTAATGGAAGCAAATTGAAAATATACATTGTCTGGGTCCATGCAAAGCCAATAATGCAGAAAAGAAATAAATGCATCGAGCAACCTTAGGAGCTTGCCAAAAGCCCTAACGATTTCGAGTTTAAAAAGCAGAAAAGAGAGGGGAAAGCAAAACAAAATCCCCAAACTTTCAAGGTTCCCCAGACTTAGCTCTGCATAGCACCTGTCAAATGGAAAAAAAATGAAGGCCAGCATGACCAAGTAACCATTCACCACCTTCTTTTCTTGCCTTTTGGACACTAAGTTTATAGGTAGCTGCTACTTACTCTAGTGCACATGTGAGACTGCTTTAATTTCAAAATCCAAGTGTAAAAAATGCCAAAACAACCCAAATGAGACCCAGTGCCCTCCCTGCTGCCTGCTGCAAGGGAGACTTCCCTTATCTTTCATCCCCAGGGATGAGGGGCAGTCACTCTGCACAAGGAAAAATTGAACTCTCAGTGCCAGGAATCATGACATCATGGGAAACTTTTATAGAAGACACCAAATAATATAAAAACTGGCAACATCGTTGGGTCTGCTTCATTTTCATTAAGATGATGAGAGGAGGCAGATGAGCCTCTTAGAGCATTGTGACCTGCACACATCATGAACCAGCAAGAGCCTGTCTGTGCAGGACTTTCCTGCCTGAGATGCACTATCAGGGGATGTATTTTCCACTTCAGCAATGCTCTGTAGTCAGCACACCAGGCTACAGCACTAGCCCAAAGAATGAACCAAAATCCTTTGAAAAAACAAAGAACCCCAGCTACTGCTTTTCTCAGTAGTGCTCATTGACTAACACTTTAACACCTTCCACTGCAATAATTGCAATTTAGAGAATTGCCAAACCTAAATTCAGAGTCAGCAGATCCTTGTGCTTATGCTGTAGAGGACAGATCTTTGTGCAGCTCAACACTATGCATCAGCAACTGATTTCTATTATATGCTGACTAAAATCTAACTTTGTATCACTGTTACAGACAACTGGCAGACATGATGGCATGACACTGCAGGTTATTTTTTTATTTACAGCATTAAACATATTCTGTTGTTTCCAGACAAAAAAAAAATGCAACCGTGTTCTGCATGTAGAACATTACACAAGTAATAAAGCCAATTAAAATGCAAGTATTTTCACAAGAAAACTTCTGAAGTTAAGGTACTTTGGGGTTTTTGAACAAACTTGCATAGCTGTAAAAAATACCCCAAATATAGAACTTCAGAGACATGAAGATTTCTTCAGGTCTTTTTAATAAATAAAAAAGCACTACATGAGAAAATAAGTTTCTAAACTGAAGCATGGCAGCACATGCATTGTTGGCAAGAATTACCTTCACTCACAAAAATGCTGAGCTTGTGAAAACTTTCCTGCAACGGCAATAGGTTGTATTTAGGTTTTCTTGCTAGTTTACTTGAAGCTTTTACCTTTATAAAAGTATGTGGTGCTGACTTCTCTTTCATACACATTTTAAAGGCAAACTCTAAAGTCCTACAGCAGCACAGCTTCCTTTTCCCATTTGGTATTTTCAGGCTGAGGGGCACTCTGGTGGTGTTCCAGGCAGCTGGAGCTACACTTGGCAGCAAAAACTCTTCCAGATGAGGCAAGACCCCCAACCCCAGTACAGTATATCAAGCAATATCACCTCATCCCTCCTCTTTAATTGTAAAAGCAAAAGGTCAGCAGCAAGAAGTGGAGGAACTTTAATTAATTAACCACCTGAAAATTTTGGAAATTCTTAATTTGTTGTGAGTTGTTTGTTTATTTCAAATTTCTATTTATTCTGGTTGTTCAGTGAAGACTGATTAAGACTCTTCACTCCTCTACAATAAACACCTTTTTTTGTAAAGGGCAGGTACAGTACACACAATACCTCAAGACAGCCTAACACACACAAGCCTGCAGACCAGAGGCAGAATGCTCTGGAAGATAAAAGTAACTTATAAAACAAACACGGACAAAGACTTTGTGACAAGGAGGGCCCTAGAATTAGTCTGGGATACAAAATAACATCTAGACTTCAGCACTCAGAAACACTGTTAATTACTAGAACCTCAAAATTCTAGTCATGATGGGCATCTTAGAACACTAAGTATATGTATAAGTATATGATGGTGCTTTTTTTAATATACCAACTCCCAGCTCATAGCTAATGCAACCGCAACCTCAAAAATGAATCTGTCTTTCAATAAAAAACATTGTATTTATTTGAACAGTTAATTGTTTATTGTATAATTACTGCCTACTGGAATGTAGATTCTTATCTCAAAAAGCCTTGCATATATGCCTTCAGTTTACATAAGCTTATCCTAAACAAGCACAGCAATCTGAGAGATTACTGCCCTAGGGTTTCTTTTTATAAAATTTAACTTTGAAACAGATGAACTTACACAGCATGTAATTCGCATATCAAAAATACATCCAGCATGGCAAATGCCCTCATGGCTACCAAGCTCTGTGTGCTCTTGTTTGGAAGTTTGTTACAACTGTGTGAGTTTCTGTTTGTACTGAAATGTCAGATAAGTTACTGATGAAACATTCACATTACTCGGAACTTTCTTATGCACTGTTCCAAAAGCTCTTGGCCCTTATCACTGATTATCACAGTGATTTCCCACTTCCACTATCATAGAGAACTGCATAAAAGAGTGATTACTGCTAGGAAATAATATTAATTTGACATGCAAATTTGGAAAATAGTTCCTTCTAAAGTATTTTTCATTGAAAATATACATTAAATTTTAGAGTAATATTTAAGAGATATCCTGTAGAGAATTATCATTATTTGTCATTGCTGTAATAACGCAACCAAAAAATGCATATGACAATGGAAGTGAAATGATTCAAGTATTAATCTGATTTTTTTCAGCTACATCAGCTAGGCTAATAGAAGATTTTTACCTCTCCAGTAAAATTTCTGGAAGAAAACTGTACAGTCATTGCACTTCATTGTTATTAAAATACCTTAACTTTGATTTACAACTCCATTTTGTTAGCCCAGTTCAAGTCTGTCAGGAACTGACCCTTCACACATCTCTTTGTATTGCAATTCTCATGATCATTTATTTTCAAAGCACTCTTCAACCCAGTAGTTTCATATAAACTCAGGTCTCCATCTGCAAAAGGTTACCGAGTCCCATTGCACTCACCACTCTCCTCACTTGCCAAGACAATTATCAGGTTTATGCTTCACACAAGTGAGGGATGCCTTTTGCAACTTCAGAATTAGATCCAAGTATCATTTTTACATGGAAACAAAATTTAGCTGCAATAAACACCGGACATACAAGTAAGTATTTTTATTTCTTTTACTTTCTTCAAATAACCTTGCTCTCCAAGGCATCCATACAGCATAAAACAGAAATGGAAAGCACTTTACATAAGTGTCTTTGTCTCCTTCCATGTAATGATACTACTTTTACTAAGTATTTTTCATCTTTCTACTTTATTTTCTAGGTGAATTTTCATTACAGCTTAGCAATTTTTAGGGTTTTGATTGATTGGTTGATTATTTTGCATTTGGTGTTTTCGGGGGGGGGTTGTTTGGGTTATGTTTAGTTTAGTAACAGCCATCATTCAAGTACCAGGAAAATGCACAATGCTTACAGGGAAAGACCAGAACTCTTCAGGAGCAAAGGATACTTCTGGGTGCAATCCCTTGTTCTCTTAGGCACTTGTAACTCCTGCCTCTCATATTAAAGAAAATTGCTACAGAAACCTGCACATTAAATCAGAGCACTTTCAAAGTGTTCAAAGGGTGCTGAGTGAAACTGGACACCACAAGACAAGTGGGTGCACAGGAACTCCTGGCTCCAGGAGACCCCAGAGGTGCTCCCAGCACTCTGAGAGGGAACTCAGTGCCCCGGCACGGGGGTCCTGCACAGGCTGACAAGTCTGACACCAAAACAACCAAGGCCAGGCAACAAAAGCCAACAACCCAGCATGCACACAAGGCATCAGATTTGAGGCACACCAGGAAATTTGATCTCATTTTTGTCTGCGCCTTCTGCCTTACTGAAAACAAGAGCTCCTGTGAGAAGATGACTCGGCACAGCCTCCTTCTAATTAAATCACCATAAAGGAGATTAAAAAGAACAGTGATACGCTCATACTGGCAAGAAAATACCTTTAAACTCAAACTTTGCATTTTATCTTACTTGGGATATATGTGAAATAGGGGAAATACCACTCGAGTTTCCCTCTCTATCCCAGAGTCCAGACACTTGGCAAAGGAGTCTCTCTCCAACCAGCTACTCAACTGTGCTATAGCAAATTCCACTTGGAGATAGAAAGCAAAGTCATAAAACCGACAAATGCACTTCTAAATATTAAAAATGTCATCCTAAATATAAGATATAGAAACTGACATGCAGCTTACATCTCTTTTTGTCCACTGTATTTGATTTTAGATGTGTAAAATGCAGTTCCAGGTTGTATTAGCTGCTGGCAAGCACATAGTTAGGATTGCTTTAATATTAGGTATAACACTTTTTACTTTCCTTAAATACTTCTTGTTATTTTGCCTTTACTCAAACATCTTGTGGAGAAAGAACAGAGGAGTATTACTTGAAAACATTACTTGAATTTAATGCAGATGAAATAGAGGGCAAATGTCCCTTCAGCTGCCCATTGTAACAGTAAGAATTCCCTGTTTGCTACAGTCAAACAAGAATGTAATTCAGCATCTAGGGGTTATCTGCAGCTCAGAATAAAATCAAAATTTAATAGCAATGTTACAGGTAGATGACTTCAATCCAGAAATGGGTTTAATCTCGTATTTTAAAAAAGCCATGACCCTAAGAAGCAGAGGAGAAAGTCGCCCAGGAACAAAGTTGCTACTTAAATGAGCTCAATACCATTAGTAATACCAAGTCACTCCCATCCAACACATTTCTGGAAGTTAAAAAGCACAGAAAGCCCTTAAAGACAACAGAAAACAGAAACAAATAATGTTTAATTAATTAATTCCAATGGAAAACAAATGCCTCCTCAGCCCAGAAACTCATTTCAGTGCAAAATATTTTTTAAATGTATACAGTATGTGATTTTTGACTTCTATTTCCCAGCCACAGACACACTGGCAGAAGCGGGAAGAGAGTGCAAGCACAAATACGGGTTGAAGCCTGAAAATGTCGGCAGGTTCAAGAAAAATAGGAAACCAGCCTACTCCCTGCATCTAATTCCCTTGATCCTCTCATTAGATTACACAAGACAAGACAAACCTCATCATTGTATCTGCATGAAGAGAAAGAATATTTAACAATCCAGAACAGTTGCAGTGTCCACGTGTCCTAGGGTGACTTTATGAATTGTATCCCCACTCATCTCTTTAGCTCAGAACTAAGTTTTGTGCCTTGAAACCTAGATCCAAGAGTGAAATGGGGGAGAAGAAAAAGGGGTGGATTTTTTTTCAGCTGTATTTAAAAACATAGAGATCTCCTGCACACTGATATGTTTGCCCTACAGTACAAGAAACAAAAGAAAAAAAAATGCTACTTGAAAAATCAAAAGAAAATCATCTCTAATGTACCTCAAGGTACATACTGCACTCTTTTCAGAACAGCATACACCTTTAGCATTTGTCTAGCCTGTTCTTTTATTATAGCAAGAAAAAAATAGATGTTAATATTTTTAAGTGTTATTAACATTATTCTTCAAGATAGATGATTCTTGGAAAGATGGAAAATACAGAATCAGACTCCAGTAAGTGAGGTAAGTCAGTAAACCACAGAAGGGTAGCATTTTACTGACAGGCTCCACTGTTGCTGGTTATGGACATTCTCCCTTTTAATGCAATTACACACTACATATCCAGTGTAGAATAAATCCCATCCTAACACACCAAAGGCAATTGCCCTCCACTCCTTCATTAAAAATGAAGCTGTAATGTTAATTTCCCCCTTCAATTCAAAGGCAGAGCCACCAAGAGCATGGCTGAGACTGCCACAATGTGGGCCAAGGATTGCCCGGAGGTACTTGCGAGAGGAAACACTCATTACTTCCTCACTTTCTAGGAGCAGAGATAAGGAGCTTCTAAGAAATAGATTTTAGGGTAAAAAAATTACATGCAGGGAGCTGCCTCAATAAGCAAAAGTTCATGCTGTTCCTGTGATTCTTCACCTGAATATATATCACATCTTAAGGGAATAAAGAGATTTTATGACACAAAAGGTCCATCTCTCTTTCATTCCCAAGTTAATGTGTCTGAACTCCTTATGCTTGATCCTTTCAAAAATGAAAATCAGGAAAGCCAAAATAGTCTTACTGGGACTTCAATACCTCAGTGCAAGTGCTGGCTTGTCTGATTAAGTAACCTGTGGAGTTCTTAACAACAAAGACTATATAAATCTGTTTTCAAAAAATCAGTTAAATTCTGTCTTGAAAAGATGTATGTGAAAACTAATATCCAGATAAAAATGAGCTATTTATAATCTTCAACTTCAGTTACTACCAAGGGACTGGACAAACTGCTTTATGTCATTTTTTAACGCATGCAACCTAAATTAGCTTTCTTAGTGAGGTTTATGGCTGAAATGAAGTTCCTTTAACAAAATGCATTTTTAAATCAGAACTGGTAAATTTGGAACCACTTCTTTTGGCTTTGACAAAAAAACTTTGTAACTTAACCAAAACAACTTTCTAACAGAAATTTTGCAGCTCTACAAAAAAAAAAAAAAAAAAACAAAAAAAAAAACAAACAAAAAAACCCCAAAAAAACCCTACTCTACTATGTCTGTCTAGAGCTCCTGATGCATGTTTTAAGAATTCAGGGTCTGGAAAGGAGCTTCCAGTGTTTTCCAGCTCCGAATATTTAAGACTAACTTTGATGTCCTTATTAACACAGTATCATTTAAACAGACACTTTCCTCCCAATTTGCATTATAATGCAGTGTCAGAAATAATTTTAAGACATTTGTTTGCCAAGCAGTGTTTTGGGGATTCATACATCTTTCCTGACAGCTTCTACTCTATCTGTGCCTGCAGAAACAGGAGAACCATTATGGTCTGTGTAGCTTCCACCATCATAAGATCTGCAATCTTATTTTCTTTCCTTTTGAGACACTGGATTATTTTGTCATTACATTTATTTATCCTCTTCTCTTCTCTTCTCTCTAGGAAAGAACTTTTGCTTTACCCAGCATAAAGAAAATAGCTGTGATTTTTAAAATTATAAATACTTCTCTCCTAGAGTTCTACTTACAATTTCAGAAAATTTTTGTGACAGTAATGGAAATCTGACACTTTTTCTCTGATTTGTGATGCTATTCTGTTGTCAAAAGTGTACTTGGGGCATATTCAAAACTCTTCTCAAGATCATTCCAGTATTAATGGCTGAACACACAGCATAATCCTCTATTACAGCTGAGATACACACAAAAAGATTCCATTACTTTTAATAACAAAATTTTATTTCAAAATATAAAAATCAGCAGAGCATTATCTCAAGATGTGGGTTAGCCACATCAGAGCTTTAATAAAATTACAATTCATTTTACCTTTTGAAATGCTTTTCAACCCTCATCCTCCCACAGTTCTTACAGCATCATATTTTGTGGCAAGCTTGAGTCTTACCTTTAGAGTACTCCAGGAATACTTGATATCCCATTTCTTATTAAGCCCTTTATTTTCCATTTATGTGGAAAGGATGATGCTGAAGTTGAGATTTTCATCACACAAAGAGGTAAGAAGTGCAAATACATGTGTGCTGTACACCGACAGAGCCATTGTATGCTGTCAGTGGGCTCCTTTCATTACCAAACCTTGAAGCACTTTCCAGCTGCTTAACCCAGGAAGTACCTCGTGCTTCAGTCCAGGGAAAGCCAGGCACAAATAACCCACTCTGATTTACAGCCCTCACCACCGAGTCTCCAACGCTCAGTACTGAAATAAGGCTGTTTCTCAAGGTTTTGTGAAGTTAAAATGCACCCCTGTGAAGAGCAGTGGCCTCATGGCCCACAGACACTGCCATAAAATAGGGGCATCTACTCAGTGACCATATCTGAGATCACACATCCTGCCACCCTACAGCCAAAGATTTAGGGCCGTTAAATGGGCTCTAAGCCTCCCAGCATGTCCACATGTCCAGCACAGCGTTTTCCACATCCCACAACACACTACAAGGGCTATGCAGCTTGTGTGAGCTCCCTTAGATTCAGAACACAAGGTATGCCTATGACTAACATCACCTCCATCCCAATTTACAAGGTGTGCCCAGGAAAGATCTAACATATTAACAACATAGTTCATCATAAAATGCAGCAGCAAAGAGTCCTTTACATTAAAGGAAGCATCACAGGGTATTATTAACCAAGTTTATAAGGGAAATTAGCATAGCTCTTACACTTCTCTTCACAAGTGCTCTCCTCATCCTAAAACAGGTTTAAATTTACATTTTTAACCTTGCAAAGGGGACCCTGGCTATCATTTCACCTGTCACAAGTCACTAAGTAGCTGAAAATACCAGATGAACCCAGTTGCTTGTGAATGCTTCAACCAGAAAATGTGCATTGTTCAAAACTGTAGAAATACAGTTACAGCTACACGGCATTTACTTTGAGACAGGAAAAACTACAGTATATTAAACAAATTCCTTGAATATGCCCCAGATATTGATTTGAGCTTTCATGATGATCATGCAAATGTCTAAACAAAACCAAGTATTAATCAAGATCAAAACAGCATACACACACAGACTAAAAAAATATCCTTTAATTGGTGAAAAAAAAATTCTCTTAAAAACAAATACAAAAGGGAGTTTTTTTGAAGGGGAAAAGATGAAAATCCCATCTCTGTCCAGTGGTGCTGACTATCAGCAAACTCCAGCTCACCAGTGCCAGCAGCTGAAGGTAGTTAACACATGGTTGTGTTCAGAGTAAGGAGTTGGCTTTCTACAATCACTCTTTGCACAGCAAATGAACAAATGCTCAGATTCAAGAAAAACTTATTAGAAATCCCGTTCTTGGCAGACTCAGCAGAACATAATGAAATCGGACGAACATCGGGATTGAAGGATTATTCACTGTCTAGCACTGGAATTTTTGACACGAAGACGAGAGAAAGTAAACAGGATGTGGTGTGAAACACCAAGCTGCCATATTTCGGAGAGGGATTTCCTGGTCAGGAAAAAGGGCAGCGTGGAAGGTGTGGCACAGGCTGGTACACTCAGCATGGCCCATGCCACACACGCGTGTGACCCTTCGGCACGTTCCGGATGTTCAGAACAACTTGCCAGACATCTGGAAATGCTAGACAAAGGGCTGGAGCCCTCCAACTCTTCTCACACAACACTGCCAGCTGAAAAAGGAGGGATATCTCCACCAAAATCTAGATGTATGACTGCCCCAAGTATAACTCCTCAAGATTATTAAGGAATAAATGCTCCTTAGTATCCTGCTGTGTAAACACTACTATTCCAAGATAAGGATGCCTAAGGGTGCCTTCTTCCTGCTGAGCATAATTGGTTGCACTTTTCCAAGTCCTAAGCAGGCAACACAGCTAGGCATGTAGAAGGAAGATGAAAAACAAGAAAAGTAATATGGGAAAGCAAAAGCTTGTCCAAACATATGTAGGTTCTTGCCGAATTGTTTTGGAATAAGAAAGTTCCAAGTATGCAGAAATCCACGAATAAGAGCTCCTTGCCCCTTTTTGTAGCCCATCATCAGAGAGGTTCTGAGGAGGCTCTAACAAATACAAGCGTCCACTTAGTCCCAGGTCTGTCCAGGGCAATGAAACAAAGAAGCCATGCAACAATGACAAAATAGCAAGCAGAAGTAAACCCAAACCCTATGAAATCTGCCCAGTGGGACAAGTAAATCTAGTACTTAATAACCGTGCACTCTGTCCTCTCTGAAAGCATTTCTCTTTGCTTAAAAATTCAAAGAATTTTCTCTGCCACTCGCATGGTACAGCAAGAAATGTTGTGCTGGAAAGGCTGAATTCTGCATGCTGCTGTTATTTTTGTCACAGTTAAGGCTGCTAAGGAAAGTCTGAAGTGAGACTATTAATGTACTGCCTTTTAACTATTTTTTGTTTTGCTTTGTCTTTTCTTTGTTAAATGTACGGAATAGGCATTCACCATGCAAAATAACTTCTTGACATGCAAATTTGTGAAAGCTTTGACTAAATACAACAGACAAAGATATCCATGCAAAATACACCCACTCTATAAGAGCCCTAGTATTGTTTAGAATTAATATATTTCAGGGATAGGTGCTGTTTTCCTGACAGGAACAAAGATTTTTCTAAAAACAGCCTCCTTCCTATGACAGCATTATGCCAGAATCAGCAGCAACTCCAAGAAAAAAATAAAAGGTGGTCAAAAGTACAGAAGAAACAAGGTGAAAAGGTTGCTCTCTGTTGGTATAAGGTAAACACACCTATGTTTAAAGTTAACAGGATGAAAGGCAAAATACACACATGGGACTGAAACACTTTTTGCATAGGTGGTGGAATACAACCCCCCTTTCTTGCAGAACAATGAATTCTGTACTGTGTTGAAGATGCTGGCTCCACAGGAAAGGGCTCACATCTGCAATATCATTGTAGGTGATCTCAAGAGGGATCTGGCATCCAGCTAACACACACACTTACCAAGTGCTCCTGGCAGGGAAGCAGGCAGCTCAATTTGTGTGGGATGTTCACTGGTCAGTGACACGGCAAGACTGAGCCCATCTAAACCCTGTCCAGAAGCACTGGGAAGAATCCCTGCCAAGGCCACACAGCTCTCTCATTACAGCTCTGCTCCCTGCTCGTCCCCAGGTGCCACCTCTGGGTTCCAGTCTGCCAGCACAGCTACCCAGCTCAAGCCATTCACTGTTTCGGCCAGGAGAGTTTTCTCATGGATTAACAAACAAGGCCGGCTCCCTGTGCAGTTGCATGAACACCAGAGGCAAGACAAGGGAAGAGGAAGAGAGCCCCTTTCAGCAGCAGTGAGCCTGGGCAGCCAGTTCAGCCTTCTCAGATAACTGCACCCTCAGACTGTTTCAGTTCACCCCTTCTCCTAAAAATGTAGTTTTTATCGTCATTTCTCACTGCAGCAGAATGACACACACTGCTTGAAATCCTTCATGCAAAACTGGCATTAAATCTTACACAGGTAATCAGCATATAAATCCAAACAAGCCTGGCTGGCTCATTTTGAAACTTTAGCAAAGATTTTGCAAGATGACCACACATCTGCACCAGGGAAAAGCTATGGGACACAGAGCAAGAATGCATTCAGCCTCTGTTCAGTCAATCTTTGACCTTCCCACAGCTGTGATTTCAGTGTGTGCTGAATGCAGGTGAAAAAAAAGAAAAAGAAAGGAAGGCCAATAAAAGCCAGCAAGTTCCTGTAAGGTATCTGCACTATACCATGGACTACCTGTGCTTATTTTGCATGCATAAATGTTTCAGATATAAACTATGACAGAAAAATTGTTAAGATTTTAAAAGTGATCTATCTTTCTATATGTTTATTTAATTTTTCTGTGTCTTTTAACTCAAAAATTCTAAGTGTATTCCCAGATTATGAGCTTTCCTTTCAACACTTGAAATACTACGCCATAGGGAACTTTTTGTAGAATGTGTTTAACAACAAACATTGGTTTCACCTCTCAGAACAATTTCATTTGATGAAAGAAAATGTTCTCTGCTTTTCTAAAACACTCTGCACTTACAGAGTTCTTGTAGCTATGCAAAAATCCATTAGAATTTAAAATTGAGCCTTAACTAAAACACAATTATCATACAGCTGTTACAATAAGCATTAGTTTGACAGCTATGCAAAAATGAGTTAATATACCCATCATACTCATTTATCATAAAAGTCTCCCATTTATGTAACTTTGCAAATGAACTATCACAATAACTAACTCTTCATCTTAGATTAGCCGCTATAGGCCACACCAACATAATGTCAGTGCTATCTGTTGTAAAGAACCATATCGAATTAAATGATATAAAACCCAATATGGTTTTATAATAATACCCCTTGGGTGGGGCAGAGATGGATACAGACTACCAGGCATAAAGGAACATCAGAGATCATGGCAATCACCATAAAATTTAAATCAACAACAAAATAATTGTGAGTGACTTATAATCACATGTAGCACGTTTGAGTTTTAGAGCTGTGGTAAAAGCAGAACAGGAACAGTGAGATCTTTCCAATAGTAAAAATCCTTTTCTGAATGAAACCCTAGGAGTATCCCCAAGCCAGAGAAACTCAACCAGAAACCTCATCCATTATCATCTGTCTCCATGTCTCTTTCCAAGCAATTACAACAGTCACTCACACATCACCTGTTTTCTGAATACTCAGTAATTCCTGAGCAAGTAGCAAATAAGCATGACATACCTTATCTGCTATTCGACAGCTTCTGACAAAAAGAAGGTTTAAGCACAGAGGTAGGGTTTTTCTGACAGCTACCGTAAAAGGCCAAAAGTGGCAGTGCATGCCTAGAACCACCAGAAATTCCTTAAAGATGCTGACAGGTTGTGCAAGGGGTGAGGAGACAGGAGTACCCCCCAGCCCTTGCTACAGGGCTGCACTGTCCCCATGTGCCCCTCAGCAGAGGTGGCTCCTGCTCAGTTAACGCCGTGATCCCAGTGATCTCCATCAGCTTCCAGCCCCAGGTCACCATCGTCTATTCCATGGGAACAGTTATGTCACAGCAGGCCTGGTAGCAATGTCCTTATAACACTTCACCACACACTTCCTTTTAGTTGATAAGAATAGTGCCATTGCACAGACAAAACAGTGCCTGCAAGAAATAGGGAGCAGGATAAAAACCAGATGGCTGAAGTGAAGCGCAGGAAGACAGGAGCAACGCTTGTAGGGAGGAGAAATCGTTCTGATGAACTGAGACTGTGAACATGGCTCTCCACACAAAGGGAACATAGTCTGCCACGACACAGCCTGCAACAGCACAAATATGAAATCTGAATGAAATATTGTTATCTATATCACCTAGAGGCTGAATTCTTTTCAAGCAAGTACCAGATGAACATGACACACATTTTTTAATTTAACATCAGGCTAATGCAGCTTTAGCTGTTAAGATGATTACCTGTCAGCCACAATCAAAAAGACCATTTTGAAAAATGTGATGTGATCTGTAACACAAGTCGAGGGCATGGACAGCATATTCCTTTACAGTACATCCATACCTTCATGATTTCCTTCCAGGCTGGTGCAAGCCTTGGCAGTGACAGCAATGACTGTTCCATCCCAATTCCTCAGCAACTCCATCCATACAAAGACAAATGCTATCAGCAACAGAGGAAACCACAAGCACCCAAAGCCCAGACTCTACTTATCACTTCGTCCAACATGGCTCAAATCTTTAACTCTGGCCAAAGAAAGGGCATATTAATTCTCACTAACATGGCATGAACCCAAAGAAGCCAGTTCAGGAGAATTTCAAGTACAAAATATGATTCATAGTATTTTCCCTGTTCCTGGTACAGTTAAAAAAAAAAGTTTAAAAAATGATTAATCCAACACGTTTTAAATGCATCATTTGTCACCATGTACAGAGCCTGGAGATGAAACTTCAAAGAACTAAAACACGGTCTTCTTCACACTGTTTCTGGAAGCATATCATAAATATTGCCATATTGTACATGGATGCAGTAATACTAATTTGATTGGTATAGGCAGCAGGCAGTGATCTAATGAGCTTCTGCATGGTACTTGTCTGGGGACTTTTCTCCACAACATTTCTTCTAAAGAATTCCCAAAATGTACATTAAGACTGCATTAGTACAGCACTTATTAAAAAAATGAAAGCTGTGTTGTAAAACAAGGGGATTCTTTTAAATATTAAAAAAATATGTATCATCAAGCAGTTGGATTTCTTGTAAAATCCAGGAGAGATCCACTTCTGCTTCTGCACTACCTATTCTTAAATGACCTGGGAAATCCAAACCTCTCTTATGGAATAGCTGGCACGACCCTCAGGAGATGATGAGAACTGGCAAAAGCAACACAGAAAGGTCACTGACTTCCACTCAGTGGAAATCAACACAGCAACATGACCAAAAGCAGTTCAGTGATTAGGAAGAAAAATTGGAAAGAATGGTATGGAGACCTTGCCATGCAGGCAACTCCTGAGAGAAACTGGCTAAAGAGCTTCATGGGGCAAGGATTTGGCCAAAAAGCTACCTGTCCTTGCAATTCTCTGTGAAACAGGGAATCTACAGCCTCACATCCCAGGGAGGTCCTGTGATCTTCTCACTAACATTGGCTTAATTGTGTCTCAAATGCAATGTGCACAATTCAGGAAGGGTAACAATACCTTGGAGGAAATCTAAAACAAATCTGGGAGAATAACTCAAGTAGCAAAAAAAAAAAAAAAAAACCAAAAAAAACCCCAAAAACCCTCTGGTAATAAACTTCAAAAGATTACGCTCTTTTTATTAAGGAAAATAAGTAAAGCAAGAAATTACTTAAAATTTGTAAGAATTCATACTCAGCATATAATGGGATTTTCAGTGTTGATGAGACTATAAACAAGACTCAGTGGCCAGAAACTGAAGGTAGCCCCCTTCCTACCAGAAATAAATCAATCATTTGTATACTTTACTAAGGACTGTGCTGAATTTTGCCTTATTGGCAAAACTTCCACCTTCTAAAACGTAAGCTCTATTTTCAAATACAGATTGGAAAAAAAAATAAATTCTATGGCCCGCATTATGAAGAGGTCAAACTAGATGATTGCAACAGTCTTTCTAACTTGATAATCTATTAATCTTATCAGACATGTCTGACCACTTTCAGAACCAAGTGCAAAGTCATCTATTAGTGCACCTATTTTGACGGGATATTTTTAGCCCGGCACTCTCTTTTACCTTTAAACGTCGTTCGAGATGGGAACTGCAGATAAATCACGCTAGAGACATAAAAGGCAAGGCGATAACGAAAATCTCATCGCCTAGAGAATACTCGTTTTAGTTGGCAGAGTTACACAATCAAAAAGCAACCCGAAGCCAATAAGATTTTATTTTCCCCGCACTTCCCGAAACTTTGCAGAACTCTCCGTGGGACTGAATCGCTCCAGACAAGTTTTGGCTGAGAGGAGGCTCCGCACGCCCCGGAGCAGCGCTTTAGAGGAAAGAGGTTCGCCGGGCTCAGCGGAGCGCACAACAGCGGAGCAATGGAAGGGCGCGGGGGATGCTGGCGCGGCGCGGCCGCCTCCACCGGCCCGGTGCCCCGGCGGGCAGCATTGTTCGGGCGGGCAGCGCCGGTGCCCGCGGCCCCGCTTCCCTCGGGGAGCCGGCCAGGGACGCGTGAACTCTTGAACCCGCGCCGCAGCCCGACGCGAGCCTCCGGGGCGGGGAGACCGCCCGCCCCGCCGCCGCCACCGCCGCGGGCCGCCGGGGACAGCGGGGAGCCCGCGCCGCCGCCCCCCGCCCGCCGGGACGCGGCCTCCGCCGCCCCGCCCGGCCCGGCCCGGCCTCCCCGGGGCCGCCGGGCCCCGCTCGCCCCCCGCCCTGCCCTGCCCCGCCGCGGGGGCCCCTCGGCCGCCCTCGGCCAGGCCCCGGCGCGGCCCCCGGCCTTTCCTGCCGCAGCCCCCTCGGCGGACCTTCCTCACCTGGGCTTGAGGCTGCCGGCGCCGCGCTCGTAGGCCCAGGAGGCGGCGGGCGGCGCGGTGCCCGGGGCCAGGGGCTCGGCGAAGCCGGGGGTCGTGGGGTAGTTCCTGTCCATCATCGGGGCCGCGGCCGCGGGGGCGCCGCGGGGGCCCTGGGCGCAAGAGGGCGGCGGGGACCGAGCGAGGCGGGGGGGGAACGGCGCCTCATCCGGGGCGGGCAGCGGCGCGGCCCCGTGCGGCCCCCTGCGCTCCGCTCCCGCTCAGCGGCGGGCGGCGGGCGGAGCTGCGGGCGGCGGCGGGGGCTGCGCGGCCGCCGGACCCATGTCGGGCTGCGCGTTCCCAGGATGCTCCTCCCCCGCCAGCGCACTGGGGCTCACGGGCTCCGTGTCCGGGGGCAGGAAGGCCGCGGCGGAGGGGCCGCCGGGGCCGCCGGCAACAGCGCCGGCGGGGGGAGCGGGAGCAGGAGGAGGAGGAAGAGGAGGTCTGTGACTCGCGGACGGGCGGCCGCGGCCCGAGGGGGAAGCGCGGCGGCGGGAGCGGAGCGTGGCGGGGGGCGGTAGCCGCCACCGGGGCGGGGTGGGGGGGCTGAAGGCGGGGACGGGCGGGGTGGCGGTGTCGGGTATGGGGGAGGCCGGTTCCTCGGTGAAGTGAAGCGCTGGCGCTTTGTTGGAGGAACCGGGGCGGGGCCATGTTGTTCCCGCGGAGGGGAAGCGCCGCCAGCCGCGGGCTCCGGGGCGGCCGCCGCGGCCAAGATGGAGCCCGACAGCCGCCCCATTGTACAGCGCCGTGCGGGGCGGCCCTGCCGCCCGGCCCCCGGCCCCGTCACCCCGCGGTGACGCCGCTCCCCGCCCGTCCGCCTCCCCCCGCGGCGGGGCTCGCCGAGCCACCACCCGCCGCCTCCTCTGTTCTGTGTCTGTATGGCAGGGCTTTCCAAAAGACTCGGGCATTCCCCGTCAATAAGTCACTGCAGGCCTGGAGCCTGAATGACATCCTGTAATGGGATCACAGAGGGCTTTGGATTGGAAGGGGCCTGAAAGGTCCGATCCCCCCTGCCACGGGCAGGGGCACCTTCCACTAGAACAGGTTGCTCAAGGCCCCATCCAACCCGGCCTTGAACACTTCCAGGGATGGAGCAGCCACAATTTCAGTGTGTTCCAGTGCTTCACCCTCCTCAAACTAAATAATCTCATTTCAATATCTAATCTAAACCTACTTCCAGTTTAAAGCCATTACCCCTTGTCCTATCACATGCCTTTGTAACAGGTCTCTCTTTCCAGCTTTTTTCTATACCCCAAGAGTCAACTAGCAAGAGAACAGAGAGAATATCTATTTATTCTTTCTTTGTTTTTATTTAGTCTAAATTTAAATGGTAAAGCCTCGGAGAGGGTCTAGGGGCCTACTTTAGCGAGGACTGGCTGAAGCAGTTTATTTTTGTTGAGAGCAGTCTAAGCCACCTGGTTCGTAGACAGTAAATTCCTGTATCTTTGACTGAACGCTTGTTAAAACAAAGAATAGGGGAAACGGGCACCATCTGCACAGAGCAGGGTAGGAGCAAAGGAGACATCAGCGTCGTGCAGGGGATGATGGTGAACTGTGGTGTCTTGCTTTCCCTGCAGATTGAAGATAGGCAGGCCGAGATGAGCAGGAGGAATGTGCCTCAGAGGTAAAGATGAGGAACATGCTCTTGAAAAGAGGGTGACTGCACCTGAAGGCATTGCTCAGAAGAGGAAGGTGTATGCATTAGCATAAGCGAGTAAGTCTTTTGAAGACTGAGTTTGTAGCACTCCAGGCAATACTGAACCACAGAGTGAAATGATTTCTGTAGTGAAATGCATTTAGAAACTTGGCTACAGCCAATCAGATTAGATGTAAAAAAAAAAAAAAGGTACAGAAAGCCACAACATTGGAATGAAAAGATGGAGTGATCAGTATTAAACGAGAAAGCAGAAAGGTATGAGACTTAAGGAGGAAAAGCCGAGGCTCTGCTTTTCTCATGCCGAGGTTCAAGAAGCAGCAGGAAGAAATGCAGCTGTGGATGGGGAGGCAGAGGAAGGTAAGTGTGAAAGTCATCAGCACTGAGGAGAGAAGTGAGAAGTCACCCAGAGGCCAGGGCAGAGGGTGGAGGGAGAAGCAGCAGCTCACCAAAGGCAGAAACCAGCAGAGTGAGTTTTCCTTGTGTTTGCATAAGTTAGCACCTGTATTGCTTGCAGCTGGAGGAGGGCATGTGGGGGGTGGGAGACCTTCTTTCCCTGAGAAACAGGAGGGTTGCTGTTTTACATATGAACAAGGCCTGATGACAGAAAATGACTCCAGTTGTATGCTAATACTGAAGCGTTTGCGCTGCTGATACTACTGAAAGTGCCACTTCCAGTGGGAAAGGAGACCCACAGTTTTTTATTTCCCTGCAGGATCTCCACTAATCTCCATTATATTATTACACTTAGAGCATTGTTTCCCTCAAGTGGGCCTGAGAGGAGGGCGATCCATAGAACTGATATGAAATGCCGTTTCCATCTAGTTGCAGTGTTTGGTTTTCTAGAGTGAATGTGTTGCTGTGGAGTTTCTTGTCCCAAATTTGGAACGATGTATTAATAAATTGTAAAACTGCTAGTGTCTTGTTTGGTTTTTTTTCCTCAAGTTATGACAACATGAACTGTAAAGAGTACCATTATGTTGTTTATTTTCATTACAGAACTGCTCCAAAGAGAATGTGGGGGTGGGTACATGGCTGTAAAATCATGTTACACGAGAAATCACAAACCAGCACCCGTCCAGATTTACAGGCAGGGAAACATAGACAACGCATTTATACCACTAAATGAACCACAGACACAGTGTTTCCCTGAACATTGCTGGAGTAGATCCTTTTTTCTGGCAATCAGACAGTGAAGTTGAGTGAAACAGAAATTGTGACAGCTGTTAAGTTTAATTTCTTTTACATGGTTTTAATAGAGGTGGAGTAGACTGAAAGCTTAATCACTAACGTCCGTAACCATCAGATAAAGTCAGTTTATCCAGTGATTTGCTTTTCCTGTGCATGAGATAAATCTTGTCCTGAGATCAGCCAGCAAGACTTCCGCAGTTTTCTCATTAAACTGACCCCTGCTGCTCGTGGCTGTCCTCTGTCTAGGAAGTCTTTCTTGAAGTTTGTGCATTTTATCTTTTTGTAACCAAATGGTATTTTGTCACACTTTAGGACAACAAAAGAGTATTTTGAGAGTAAGTGCTTTTACATATCCTGGTATCCAGGATACTTATAAGCAGCTTTTCTGAAGGATCTGTTCAGGGACAGAGAAATTCCTTTGATAAATCATGTTAATTAGATTTTTTTTTTAATGTTAAAGTGCACATATTAAAATGTATATTTAGAAATCATCTTAGGTGTGTTAATGATTCAGAAATTTGGATTCCTGTCTTAATAAGGAATGGTTTTGTTTCAAATGCAGCTGTTACTTGCTGTTTAGGAACTGAGCTTTGGTGGGCTAAAATGCCTTCTGAACTATAGTTCATAACTTAGTCCCTGTAGCCAGTAGTGATATTGTATATGCTTCTCTCTGAAGTCAAGAATTTAATATAATAAAAATATCTTACTGAAACATAAGCTAATACAATTTTTCTCTCTATTTAAGATCAAACTCTTAAACTGAAGCATTGTAACACAATCTGTGCAGCATACCAGCCTGAAGCAGTACTGATTTTTTTTTTTTGTTTCTCGTTTCTTTCCCTAAACAAAGAGTCTCCACTTTGAAAAAATAAATCCTTTATAGAGTCAAAAATGTCATTTGATAGCTAGGAGACAGATATAAGTACTTAAGGTAACACTTTAATGGGAATCATCTGCTTAAACTCTGAGGAGTGATCTCCAGTGCTGCAGCATATGCTGCTGCCTCCAGATGTGGCATGGCAGCAGGGCTGGGCTGCCTCAGCTGCCTGCTGACAGCCAGAGGAGAAGGCCTGACTGTCCCTCCTTCCCTGCTTCACCCTCTCAGTTCTAGTGATGAGCTCTGGCCACAAGGTGAGTAATGAATTCACTCTGCTGGCTTACCTTTTTCACGTTTACCTTTTTCTGCCACAGGTCATTTTTCCATAGCTCTGCTGAGCAGAGTCAGCTTTGCCTTTGTGTGAAATGAGAGCTGGCTTGGGGGGAGCAGTGGTTGTGTGCAGCTGGGAGGAGATGACAGGGAAGTTAAGTTCTGATGAGGAGATGTTGTCTTGGCTCGTGGTACATTCCATATGGAAATCTCTAAAGCCTAGGAGTGCACTCTGCAGACAGTGATGGGCTCCTCTGCCTGTGTGACACTTCAACCAGCATCAAGCCAGCTCTGTTGCAGAACTGTGTTAGCCAATATACACTGCCCCTTAGGGAAACTTTGCTGCTTCCTCTTTCTCTTTAAATCATTTGCTGTTACAAAATGCTGAATGGTAATATTGCTTTTTGAGGTCTAGTTACATGTTTAGAGTGAATATATACCAAATGAAATGCAGGATCTAGCTAACAGGTAGTTGGCAGTTTTCTATGATTTTATCATAATTAAAGCAATGTATCAATCACAGATACAGAGCCAAAATCATGTTCCAGTTCATGATTGGCGTCAATGTATTTATTTGTAACTGATATCTTTATTAGCTTCTTTGTTGCATAGTGTGCTAGAATTATTACAAGTGTTACCAGAAAAATTTCAGCCGGTGTTTGAGTTGAGGGTGATTGGTTTTTACATTGTATATCATAGAATCATAGAATGGCCTGGGTTGAAAGGGACGCTGAAGATCATCCAGTTCCAACTCCCTTGCCCTGGGCAGGGACTCCTTCCATAAGAGCAGGTTGCTCAAAACTCCATCCAACCTGGCTTTAAACACTTCAGGGATGGGGCAGCCACAGCTTCTCTGGGCAGCCTGTGCAGAGCCTCACCACTCACACAGCAAAAAATTTCCCCCTAAATCTAATAAAAGCTACTCTTTTTCATTGTAAAGCCTTGCCCTTGTTCTGTCACTACAAGCCCTTGTAAAAGTCCCTCTCCATCTCTCACAGGCTCCCTTCAGATACTGGAAGGCCACAATTAGGTGACCCCAAAGCTGCCCCCTTTCCAGGCTGAACAATCCAAATTCTCTCGGCCTGTCCCCATGGGAGAGGTGCTCCATCCCTCTAATCTTGGTGGTCTCCTCTGGACTCACTCCAACAGGTCCCTGTCTGTCCTGTGCTGGGACCCTGGAGCTGGGTGCAGAGCTCCAGGTGGGTCTCACCAGAGCAGAGGGGCAGGATCCCCTCCCCAGCTGCTCTCACACTGCTTTGGATGCAGCCCAGGATGGGATTGGCTTTCTGGGCTCCAGGTGCACATTGCTGGCTCAGGTCCAGCCTCTCACCCCCAGCACCCCAAGTGTTCTCCCCAGGGCTGCTCTGGATCTGCTCATCCCCAGCCTGGATTGATACCAGGGGCTGCCCTGGCCCAGGGGCAGCACCAGCACTTGGTCTTGTTAAACCACAGGAGATTTCCATGGGCTCGCCTCTTGAGCTTGTCCAGGTCCCTCTGGATGGCATCCCGTCCTTCAGGAGCGTCAGCTGTACCACTGAAGGATGGGATGTACAAGACATGGCCATGCAGAAAGCTACATGGAATGTCACAGCTTAATGGTGTCATGGATGTCAAAATAGCAGGACAGCACCACGGGGGGGTCCTCGTGCATGGAGCAGCAAGTGGTGATTCTTCACAGGGCCAGCAGTTGCTGCCTGTGCTTTTGGCATCCTTTTTACTGCAGGTACAACAAACCTGGCTCTACACTCTTTTTTCAATGTCTCTCTATCCCCAATGCCCTTTTCTTTCACAGAAAGCATTGCTCCTGTACTTTGCTTTTCCATAACAGATGATGCCTGCTTTTTGTCTTGTTCTGACTCCTTTGTGTTTAACTGCCAAAATATTTTTTCTTTCTTTAAGAGGCTTTCAGCTAAACCTGTAAAGTGGGCTTTGCAGCAAAATTCTTAGTATGCTTTAGGGCAATTTTTGATGGGCTGAAAAGAATCATGGAAGAAAAGCCAGATGCACATGCTGGATCAGCAGCTTCACCTGTTGTTGATGGAAGAAAGTTAAAGGCAGAACATGCAGTTCATGGTGCAAGTCAGATTTCAACTTGGTTGTTGCAAGTGGACAAAAATGATTGTATTTCTGTGTATAATAGTACTTTATTTTAGAACTATCACAGTATCATAGTTTGTTAACATACACAAACGTCTTAGTGGTTAGCTTTCAGTGACTATTTGTCAACAAAAGCTCTAACAATAAGTTTAACAAATGGCCTTGTGCTGAGAGAATGAATCCTCACAATTGTTTGGAAACAGTGTTTTGGAGACTTGAGGACATTGTTTTTCAAAAGCTAATGTTTCAAAGATAAAACAAATAACTTGAATATGTCTAATCAGATGAAGTTTGAAGAAGTTCAGGCCAAAGCTGAATTGGGTCTGATGTATCAACACATTGTAAGAAGTGCACAAAATAAGATTTCTGCAGCACACGTTTCTGTTGTGTGTTGTTGGACAGCTACAGATCGTGGATGCAGCACCTTTGTGCAGGCTCTGGCTGCTGCCAGCCTGTGGTATCCTGCATGAGCAGGAATGAGTGAGTAGATCAGATAGGCAGTAATAACATGAGTCTTGGTTAGGCTTGTTATTAATCACTGACTATGTTGTTTGTTGTTGTAATTGTAATTCTGACCAAAGCAGAAAATTGCAGTTGCTTTAATAGATTCGATTTTGCATTTAATTTGGCACGTGGCCTCTTTAAACATAAAGCTAGGCATTAAGATATGTGTGAATAGGGAAGAGAGTGCTGCTTTTCAAAGAGCACACTCTATCTTGGAACCTCATAGCAAATACTCTCCTTTGAATTTCTTCACTTATGCTGCTCTGTGCATTTATTTGAAAACTTGAGTATATGTACAAATAAAAGAAGCAAAATCTTCAGAATTCACTTTATTGAGCTAAAGTTGATCTATGAAAGCTTGACTTCTAACATGACAAAAGATGATTGAGCTGGTAGAAAGCTCACTGCAGCAATAAAGTGAAAGGTCTTGTTTCCTTCATGTTCCAAATCCTCCTCCTAGTATTGTGGTTCCACTCCTTCCAAGGTGCCACCACTGGCACTTGTGTTGCCTCAGCTCACCCACTCTCGAGACAGCTGTCTATGTTTTCACTGGGTGATTTATGAAGGGATCTAGTAAGGACCAGAATGGTATAAGGTAAGTGGGAGAAACATACAATGACATGTAAGAAAAAAAAACTTAAATAAAACCTTTGATCTTGAACAAAATCATATTTTTAATAGGGAGTATTTTATTTTAACTCTTACTAGAAGATAGTTTCTGTTTTATTTTCATTGCTGGGTTTATGTATTCAGTACTTCCTGATCTTTAGAGAAATTAAACTGAAGCTTGAACTACTGAGCAATCAGAGGTGTTTCTCATTTCTTAAATGAAGTAGGCAGTGCTTCAGAAATTAGAATGAGGCCATTTCAAAACTTATGTTGAACTGCACCAGTTTCTAGATTGAAATGTTTTTCCAGATGCTTTGAAGTCTGTCTTGCTCCCTTTAAAGTGTGAGCTTCTGGAGGCTCCCAGAATGTAGACAGCATGATGCCTGCATCTAATGGCCCCTGCTACTTCAGTGTTTCAGTAGTCCGGGTGCTATGGAAAAGAGCAGGAGTGAAAGAAGGAATTGTTATCCCAAGACACTTAATGAGAATGAAGCATCTATCCCATCAGGTGTATTTCAAATATCAGTTCAGTTGACTGGTTAAAAAGCTTCATTGGATGTTTAAATATACAGGGAGATTTGGGTAGTCTGTGGGGAGCTTAGCTTTTTTGGAAGAAAAGCACACCTCTGACTATTTTTTTCCAGAGGGTAAATCAAGACTGGCTTAATTTAGTGGAATACACTGTGCTCCATATTTGTTCTGTCCAGCTGTCCTCCTGCCTGTCTATGCAAGTCCATGCACACTATATCATGTGTGCCTCCACTTCAGACTGAAATCACCACTTCCAAATGAGGAACTCCTGCTTCCTGCCTTGATTTTGCATGCCTGTTCTGGTCCTCATTGGAGGGATCTTACTTCACTACCCCTAGGAAAATGGTATTTTTTGCCCATACCATTATGTTAAATCTTCTCACCAAAGGCCTGACAAAAGTCAAGGGTTAACACCTGGTTAAGTTGGCTTTTGTCTTGAAGAGTTCATCTTCAGCGACTGCAGTTCATGGTTCAGAACCTCAGATGCTCAGATAAACTGGAGAAGTGGAGCAGGAAGATTTTGTCCAGAGCAGAAATTGCCAGTGTTAAAGAAAACAAACCATGGCCCTTTTTCTCAGGCCCAGTAAGTGCTATATGGCATGAATAATCATATAACAGTAAAATGGTTTGGGTTGGAAGGGAACTTTAAAGGTCATCTAATTTCAACCCCCTGCCATGAGCAGGAACACCCTCACGGATGGACCAACCTGGCCTTGAATGTTTCCAGTGGTGAATCCTAAATGTCTCTGAGCAACCTGTGCCAGTGTTTCACCACCCTTGTGGTAAAAAAAATCTTCCTTATATCTAGTCTAAATCTGCCCTCCTTTAGTGTAAAACCATTACCACTTGTCCTGTCACAACAGGCCCTGCTAATAAGTTTGTCTCCCTTTTTCTTGTAAGCCCCCTTTAAGTGCTTTCAGAAGAGGGCATGTTGTTACCAACTCCATTTAAAAGAAATCAAAAGGGTTGTCAGAGGTTTTTAAAATTTTTTAATCATAGGCTAAATTAGCATTTTTCTTTCACTGTGATTAATTTATATAAATGTTTATTTGGAAATTGTTGTACAAAATCATGTAGACTAGCAGAGCTTAAAGTGTTGCTACCCATCACCCAAAAAATGACAGCACTTGAAATCAAAGTTAGAATTAAATTTAGCCAGTGACAAGTGCATTCAATATATTCTCACAGATGAGTAGAAGGAAATACGTTCATAAGATTAGGTAACTGCTTATACAGTTCAGAAATGA
Source organism: Prinia subflava (assembly GCF_021018805.1). Taxonomy (NCBI): domain Eukaryota; kingdom Metazoa; phylum Chordata; class Aves; order Passeriformes; family Cisticolidae; genus Prinia; species Prinia subflava. The sequence goes on from NC_086251.1 coordinate 8,785,844, forward strand.
CTGGAAATAGTCAAAAATAAAAGCTGAATCAAAAGCAGGTTATTTGAGAAGCTCTGCTTAAGATTTTTGGGAGGAAAATACATGAAGTTCTTGATTCTGGAAATGATGATAAATTTGTAGTGACAGGAATTAATTGAAAGATGTTTACAGTATAGAAAGATCATGCTTGAAGTGTTTGAAAATGTCTTTGAAACCTGGAATTTCCTTCCTGTTCTCTAAGTCACATGGAAAAAGGGAGGATAGCAGCAGTAAAACTTTTGTTGGCCAGAGAGACTGTGAATAGAAAAGTTTGGTTTGTTGCTGGTTTTTGGTTTTTTTTTTATTACTTTGATGGTTTATTTAAAGCTACAAACAGCATATCACCTGCAGGTAATAAATTCATCTTATTCACAGCTGGTAATCTCAGGAATGATAAGGAATTTTGCTGTGCTTTTCAAATTTCAAATATAACTTTCAAGGCAAATCAGGCTGGAACATTCTAGTTAAAAGGGGTGGGCATCATTATAACAATGGAATACTCTAAAGTGGGTTTGGCAACCACATTGTGGTAAATAGTTTGGCAGAGCATGATACTTTTTATTACCTGATGTGATCAGTTATCTCATTTTTTGCTCCATTCCCAGTTTAGCTGAAGCCAATAAAAACCTTGCCATAGACTTTGACAGGACCAGAATCAAATGCTTCACAACTCACATTTTCATGAGGAAGTGCACTTCCTGGTGGTACTTTGGTTTTGCTGTTCTAATGAAATCACAAAAAGCCCAAGAACCCCCAACTACTAAATGCATAATTGATAGATCACATAGCAGGGTTTCTTGTTGCAGCAGTAAGCAGATTCAGTGATTTATTTTTCAACTGACACAACTAGAGATCACTTTCCTCACCCTTATTATTTGCCCCAATTAATAAACTGTCTTGTTTTATAGAAGGTTCATGCTGTAATCTTCTGTGATGCTGAAAAGGCTGTTCTGGAAAATTGTTTAAGGCAATGGCTAACAGCACTTACAGTGACACCTTTAAAACAGGGTATGTGTGTTTACTAGTGTTTTGTTTAGACATTTCTGCATGCAACTGTCATAGTAGATCTCTGTTAAATCACTTGAAATCCTAATCCTGTTTTTCCTAAAGGCCCTGGAGAGAAATGCCAAAATCAAACACTGATAAATTACATCTCTATATAAATTAACTTGCTGCTGCTTTGCTCCTCAAAAATCTTCCTCTTTCTCTTCCTACTTAATCGCAAAATGCTTTGGATTGGAAGGGCTCTTAAAGATGATCCAGTTCCAGACACCCTGCCCTGGGCAGGGACGCCTTCTACAGGACCAGGTTGCTCAGAGCCCCATCCAACCTGGCCTTGAACATTTCCAGGGATGCCACAGCTCCTCTGGGCAGCCTGTGCCAGCGCCTCCCCACCCTCACAGTAAAGAATTTCTTCCCAATATTCAGTGTAACCCTGGCCTGTCGATTTACAGCCATTCCCCCTGCTCCTACTACATGGCCTTGTAAAGGCCTCTGAGGTACAATTTATTTGCTGCTGTATATATTCTAATAGCAACTCCATTTTTTAAAAGAAGCTACACATAAAATTTGAAAGCGTGGCAACACTTCTAAATTAATAACTCCCCGTAGTCTGTCTCCTGTTGATTTCCCTCTGTCAACCCTGTTGAATCATGAGTTCTAAAAAGAAAGAGACAAGATACAAGGTAAGAGTGGGCCAGGAGTCAGTGTATGAAAGAAGGAAAGCAAACTCAGCCCAAACAACTGCCACTCAAAGGAATTTTCTCCCTCTACAAGGAGAGGTAAGTTTACACTATATTCAACTAAATTTTAAACTTTGCTCCTTCTTTGTAAAAGGCAGGATGTCTCTTCCAAATTATGCTATGTGTAACCAGTGTTTGGATGTCAGTCTCTGCAAATTTTCAGGGTCTAAGGTGCAGACTCCTTGAGTAAATTTGAGTGTTTTACTCTACTGAACACTTTACTGCCCAAAGCATTACACCATTGATGTTTTACTGTTCCACTCTCTTAAGTTTTTTGATTAATTATGAAGGACAAGATTTTTGCTTGTATTGCATGGAATCAGTTTCAAATAATTTGTAGGAATAGTAGAAAAATCAACTTTCCAGTTATTGAATGGGATTTTGTACAATTTCTATAGTGTATTCAAAATGTGGCTTTGCCAGATGTCTGTAGTAACATTAAAAAAATCTCTGAATGCTCGTAAGACCTGTGAAATCCCTTTCCTTGGAAGTGGTCCTGTCAGTTCCATTAGTTAATAATTTTTTATTCCCAAGAAACGTCTAGGTAAAAGTGTGCTCTAGAGCTCGAAATGCACATGAAAAATTTAAAATTTGTTAATTAAATGAAAGGGAAATATGGGAGAATGTTTTGGCAAGCTTATGATTTCATAGCTTCTTGTAACCTTGTATTTTGATTGTCAACAGTGTCACAAAATGAATTGTTACACAATTCATTTATTTCAGTCTTACAGAACTTCAAGCACTTCAAAATGCTTTTTCAAGTAAGGCAAAAGTGAATCCCAACATAGAGATTCCCCCATCTCTCACCAGAAAAGGAAGCTGGAGAGAGATCTGTGACTCAACAAAAGCCAAATTTGATGGTGAAGTTTTGTGAACAGGAATACCAATGGCACTGCTATCAACTGCATTGCATGTGTTCTTCAAAGGGCAAGACTTCATTCTGTAGCACTGTCAGTGTACCCTCTTTATATTCCAAGATTTGAAGTGTTTTCATTATTACAAAGATGTTTACAGATTGAAAATCTCAGACGAATTGTCTGCATCTCACTCAACACCACTGCTTCTAGCATGTTAAAAACAGTAACATTCAGTGAAACAGTACATATTCATTTCAACCCTTATTCCTTTAACTTTATAAGTGGATTGTAGGCACCAAATTGAAATGTAATTTGCTGTTGTCAGCATTGACTCAATGAGGGGGAAAAAAGTGGGGGTTTGTTTCTTCTTAAAAAACTTTACTGTGTGTGTCTTAACTGTACAGCCACTGTCAAAGAAGAAAACAGCCTGACATTCCCTGTGAGACCCTCTGCTCTGGCTTCCTGTGGTAAGGAGGTCAAGGGACAGCAGTGGTGGGCAGCAATTTGCTCAGCAAGATCCACAGGCTCCATAATGCTGGGGGTTGATCTTTTAATAAGATGTAAAATTAACGGTGGCTACAGCTGTAGATACAGAAACTGTCTTGACACAGTGAACCAATAACTCCCAGAAGTTCTTGACTCTTGATTTTTGATCTAATAGGATGTTTCATTCTACTTAAAGGTATGATTTTGTCGTCCCTGTAGTGCAAGACACACTGAAGTGCTTCTAGGGGGTAGTTTGGGCTTTGGTTTGAAAGTTAAATGTCTCTCTCTGCATTTCAGCTTTTAAACTATGAAAGAAACATTAGCTGTGAAACCTAAGTAGCTTTTTAAAAAGGAACACTTCTCTAGCTTTTTGCTGAACATCCACTGGCCCACAGTATTCAAGTAACTCTCTTTGACCTGGTATTTACTGTTGAACATCAAAACAATTTGATGCAAGTGTACTTTGTGTGAATTGGCAGTGTGCCATGTTATGAATGCTTCCTTTTGATGCAAAATTATGATCATAAAAATACAACAAATTAAGTCATGTGACCAGCAGTGTCTAAAACAAACCAGTGTAATCCAGTAGCAGTACTATATATATATATATATTTGAAAGATCAAGTCATGAAATAATTTTTGCACTCAAATCTATTACAAGAACGAATAGAAAATTCACCCAGCAAGGAAGTGAATATGTCAAACAACAAAGATTTTGTTTGACAACAAAGACTTCTTATCATGGTTTAAAGTATTAAGTCACAAAAAATGGTTGATGTCAATATGATCAATTAAAATACTGTTCTTTCTGAAGAAAAAGAAAATGAAACATCAATAGTTTGATGGGATGTCTCATATGGAAGAGGGCAGCAGTTCGAGACTTGCTCTTTGTGCATTCTCTTCTCTTAGCACAGTGACTGTGCAAAGGACACTCCTGCAGCCTTTAAAACAGGTGACCTCTTTTCCCAAATGGGAACTTCACTCGCTCCTAGCTGTCCAAAAGATCTTTCACATGTTTGTAAATCATCTTGCAATATGCAAGGTAGCACACACTTTTCCAAAAGCATGTTATGTTCCAGTAATCCCCCGTCAGCCCAGCAGGAGGCTTGTGCCTAGGGGCCGGGGAGAGACATGGACTTTCGAAAGGCCCGTGCATATCTGGGGGGCCCTGGGTAAGGGGGTGGGGGCACGCTGTGCTGTCCATCTGATGAAACCACTTGCTCGTAAGTGGGCAGTCCTGAATCGTCAGCTCGGAGAGGAAGGGGGTTTAAGGAAAACTCTTCGTGCCTCCTGAAGATGTTGGCTGAATTACGTCTCCTGCTTCTCACATAATCCAAGTACCTAAACAAAGGTAACAGCAGGTAAGTGGAAACTTCTGCTTTAAAGGGAAGCAAGAAGATAAAGTCTTAATCATAAAATAAACAAAACCCAAACAACCCAAACAAGCCCACACGAGAAAAAACATGCCTTCAGTGATCACAAAGACCAGAAGCCAAATACTCTCTCCAAGCCACAGGGTAAGAATAGCTCAGTGATGTGAAACTTACAGGGAACAGAAAGCACAGATTCCTCTTATGTTCCTCTCAAGTTTAGGACAAAGGAGCACTCAGGAGTAGAGACTTGGTAAAAAAGCATTTCCTCCAAACTGCTTCATCATCTACTACTACATTTACTTCAGATACAGCTTATTTGAAAGCGCAAACAGAACATGTTAGACTTCCCATTGCAGGCTTCCACCTACTAAAATTATTCCATCATCTTAGTAAGAATATTTGAAACCAAGAACACGCACATATACACAATTAAAAAAAAAAAAAGCAGCAAACCCAAAGATTTGGGTGTGCAATATTATGTTTTTGTGTTATTAACTGCAGCATAACTACTGCTGTGCTCACTTTGCTTCTAGGCAAGTAAGAACTAGAACTTCCACTGGATTTTCTGAGGATACGGTTAGACAAACCCACAGTGATTTTTAAATGCCACTCTTAAGCAAGAGTTTGTTTTGGTGTGTGTTTGGGTTTTTTAAGCAGTGAAAGGCCTTACCCTGGTGGTTGCCTTGATTTGCATCTGCTCTTGCAGCAGTAGAAGATAACCAGTGCAATTATAACCAACAGCACTCCAGCAGCAACCAGGCTGATGAGCAGTCCTGTGACGTTCACCTTTTGTAGTGCCTCATCACCTGGAGAGAAAACATTGATGATTTTCATTACGTGTTCTTTCCATCTACCCAGCATGCAGTTTAGACTGTAAAGTACTACTTTTGCACTGCTGTAAAGCTGTTCCTTCCACAATTGTCTAACTTGCTGTAAGAAGCCGTACATCTGTGCAACACAACCCAAGGGTATCCTTCACTGTCAGCATAAAACAAAAGGGAGTCGATATCCCCTTTTCTCCACGTGAAACTGTTGAGATGACTGTTTTCTAATGCCTTCCAAATATTCCTTCATGTACTTGTGACCTTGATCAGGCTGTAGATCATTCCTCAAGTCCAACTGACCATTTTTTTAAACATCTGGCATTAGACTAGTCTGAGCCTAAATCAGGCTGTTATATATTAGCCTAAATCAAGAGTGTTATATAAAGACATGATGGGAGAAAGACCAAAACCAAACCACAGAGAGAAGCCACAGAATTACTGAAAAGTTTACCAATTATATAATAAAGAAATGGTCAAGGAAATTATAGCTTTTACCTACAGACCCATAATGGATCCCACTCTAAGACGCTTCAGTTTTATCATATCAGGTAATTAAATATACATGAAATAGATAATATAATTAATTTGTACAGTTCACAGCAATCTTCAATAAAAAGATAACTTCTGATTTCCTTAACTGAATGCATGATCTACTAAGAATGTACTGTTATAACAACCAGAAAATATTGCAATGTAATAAAAAAGTAAAACGATTACTTACCTATTTTTATGTTAGGGTTTTTAGTTGAATAATCAGTCCAAAAATCCATCTATAAAACCCAAAAAAAGAATCAGATTTATAGGAGATACATAAATGACAGGCTTCTTGACTTATATTTAATATAGTACCTTGGGCAGAATTTAACAATGGCATATACAGAAATAACTCCTGCTGAGGGATATGTATTTATTCATCCCATGATATTTTTCTTCTACAACTTTGCGTTAAAATTTCTCAGATCCCAGTTGGTAGAAGAAAAAAGTGTATTTAACCATCCAATGTGGTTGGATGGTTAAATACCTCATATTTCTCCCTGATTACAGTAGAAGTTAGGGTATATTCTGACACCAAAAAATGCTTACAATTATTTTTTTGCAAATCCCTACAAAACAGTATTTGAGGAAAAATTAAGTTCTTAAAGTTCCAACATTTGTGGGAACAGTATTTGAATTCATATCAGCTAGGAAAAATAGTGGGATTCATTTAAGAGAAAAACTTTTATGTTCTATGACCATCAGGCATCAAATGTGTTGAGTTACAATTTTCACTTTTGCTACCTAGCAAAAGACTCCAGCAAGATTTTAATTTAACAATTTGGGCTTTTTCTTAAGAAAGTGTTAGCAACTGCAAGCTAACACTTCCACCTTTAGAACAGGGGTGTGTTCCTTGCTCTTTCTGCAGAGCACACGTAGAATCACAAAGAGATTCTTGCTGCATGTGCAACAACCAGTCTTCAGACAATCCCCACATTCCTTTAGTAAGCTGAAAGGTTTCTTATTGTTTCTTTTTAAATCTGTTTATACACCAGGTTTCTTCTCAGCTATGTCTAGGTAGGGAGTTAGAATATAGCACTATAGGAATACTCAGCAATAGCTGAACTGCAGATTTGCTCCATACTGGCCTCTTACAAAACACTTCTTTGGCGTGACACAAGGATGCAATCAGCCAATTAATACAGAGAACATGTGAAACATTTAAATTGGACGCTGAGAAGTTACTAAAAAAATCCAGAAGTCTGAAAATATAGGAATATCCGCAAGTGGGACTTCTGAAGCTTCATTTCGATTTGTTTGCAGAATTAAAGTCCACATCTAAAGTCTTTAAGACAATAATACATATTCAAGTGCATTCACTGTGTATCTAAAGCAAGAACCCCATGTAATTGGGATATCTACATTTAGAGCAAAATAAATAGTAATCTCTCAGTGCTGTGTTAGAGGAGTTACAGTATTTGTGTACAATAATTTATGTTGCAATAATTTGTGTTAAAAAATAAGGTTATTCAGCCAATAACCTCCCTCATTATATTAAACTCAATTTGAACTGCTACCGTTTTATCAGGGTCTTCAAAAATTTCTCTTGCTTCTTCATAATTGCATTGTTCTTCATAGCATTCCCTTTCCAGGTTATCAGGTGTGAATGCTTCAAAATCAAATCTGTTGTTCAGAAGATGTCGTCCAATGAATAAATTGGCCTCCCTTGCAGATGTGAACACTAATGAAAATGAAAAAAAGGCAAGTTGATTTAAAACAAGTTAGGAAGGCTAAATTTGGTATTTTTAAAGAATGGTAAAGATCTTAAAGGAGCACACTGGGATAGTTTCTTTCCCTAGCATCTCTCAGCTACATACAAGGGGAAGAAATATCAAGGTCTCCTCCTAAAATGTCTTCTTCACTACTATCTTTCCTAACTATGTAACATAAAATAAACATATTTGCCTTTCTCATAAGCCATCTCAGCTGTTCCTTATTCTGGCCAAGAGAATTTGATTGTCATGAGAACTGTTGGTCAAATTTTGGTGTGACCCCTTCTGGGATGTGAGCATCAGTTTATACTGGCTCTCTTAAGAACAAAGTAGTTGTCACATAAAGCAGAATTCAGTCAGACACCCTGACCTAGTGGAGGAAGGAGGCAAGGGAGAAGGCAAAACCAAATATACATTTACCAATATTCTGGTATCTGTGAGTACCGAATTTTATTTACAGAATTTAGTTTTTAAATCATATCAGCAGACTCCTATTCATTCTAAAATTGTTGTTTTTTTTTTCACAATCGTGGCACCAAGCTTTATGTAAAGGTGCCATGTTGCCAAGTTTGTTAGTTTTAAATTTGTCCATGATATGGATCTTACTGACAACATGCACTTCTGAAGACATTTACTTATTCCTTTGTGTTCCATGAGGTGCCATGGAGTAAGACGTGAGGTGAGATTCCAGAACAGTGAGTGAAATTATAGAAGGCTTTGGAATACAGGAATGTATTTCCTCACTAGGCATTTTCCATAGTCAAGTTTTAGCCTGCTCTTGCTACAGTTTCATACTAAAAAAAAAAAAAAAAAGTTATAGGACAAAACTAGGTTTCTAGTGAAAGCCTAATCTATGTCCACAAAATTCAGGCTATTTGGCGGAGCAAAATGACTAGAGGATTATTTTTGCAAGTGTCATGCGGAAACAGCATTGTTACATACCAAGCTGGATTGCTAAAAAAGGAGTTGAGATTCAGGATAAAGTTATTCAGCTACAAATTAGCTTTGTGTTCATGTCAGCCTGTTTGGCAAGATTATCACATCGCTCTGGAATTTTCACCCTAATAGTTACTGTTAGATCTTGCAGTGGTATCTCATAACACTTTGCTCTCTGAAAGCTGAGAAAACTGCAGCATGACTTACATAGTGGTTGTTTATGTCTTTAATATTAGAGTATATTTAAGGAATATGACAGCTTATATTTATATAATTTGCATACCATTGTACTCTGTAGCTACACATGTGCACATTGTTTTTGTTATTCTAAGGCAGTTGAAAGAAAATCTAAGCTTAAAATATTTATACTATACCTAAAGAGTAACCAGAGAAAAGGATTTAAAAACAAAGAAATAAACAAACAAACAAAAAAACCCCACAAAAACCCAAACAAAAGACACCAAACAAAAAACCAAAAACAAACAAAAAAAACCCCAAAATCAAAACTCCCTCAAACCCACAATTGGAAAGGGAGAAGAACTATATGGAAAAAAATTATTTTCAATATTCTTGATTCAGTGCAAATTACAAAAGTAACTTCAGTCTTCTGAAGCAGAGATCTTCAGTTTTGCTCTGCAGTGTTTCACTCTTTATTATGCAAGTAGTATTAGCTGTCCTTTAAATTAAGTTAGAGAATTTCTGCATTTTGTTTAAAATGGAATGCATACGCAAGCTGCCTGGAGCCTAGAACCCTCAATTTCCAATTACACATGGATAACTTTTTTTCTTTTCAAGAATTTTTATCCATGTATCTGCACTTTTGTCACTTTGTCCTGTATCTCTATATCTCCATCTCCAACTTACTTACTACCTGGTGATTAAAACAGTATTTGAAGAATGAAACAGATGGATTTGAATTGTGTCCTAACCTGGATGCAGTTCTGCAGCCCTTTGTTTGATAAAATAATCCATGCAGTTTTAGGATGTCCAGCATTTAATAAAAATGCAACCACACAACATGCTCAGTAAAGCAGCTCTGCTGGTAAAAGCTGTTCAGAAAATGCTGGAGGGGGATCTCTCAATGCAGGTGCCCCAGAGCTTTGGCAACTTGCTAAATTACTGGGTAAAGGGCTTGGCCCTTCTCTTTCCAACTCTGTCTTTAAAGGAGGAGTGGTCTGGGCCTGTTGGGAGGAGAGAGTTCTCACAGGAGCTCACACTAAAGAGGCAGCCTGACGTTTTCTGCCAAGAGCAATATGGATTTTAACAAATCATCTGTCGCAAGCATTTTTCTGCTAGCCATGGTTTCTGCTCCACATACTGCCCTGAAGGATCCTCCTGCTCGATGTGACAACATTTTAAAGCCTGTCTTAAGGTTTCAGCACTCCTTGCCCACTGAGAGGACTGGACAGCTAAGATAGAAATTCCTTTTTGAAGCCCTGATGTTTAAAATGTTAAGCATCTCATGGCTTTGCTTAGTAGCACTTGAGTCCCTCTGGGGAACTGGTTTGTGTTTATATGAGTTCCTCCCCACTTCTGTCCCTCCACAGGGAAGAGCTGCACAAGCAGCACTATGCTTATCTTTCCAGGTGTTGTAAGGGCCTCTGGTATTGGGAGACAATATGAATTTCAAAAAATAATCCAACTAAACCCTTTCGAATACAAAGCAATTTCAGATATACAAATAAAATTGTGATGTGCTCAAATAGTACCAAAACAAGACTGGCTTAACACAAGTTTCCAACTTTTTGAATTTTGATGCTACTTAGAAGATTCTGGTTGTATCATCCACAATAATCCCAGAGGCCTGGAAAAAGTTCAGTTGTCCCAATTTGCACTTACTACTAGAACTGCTAAATACTTGATATTAATACAAAAGTCAATTATCAATCACTTCAGCAAAAGATATTAAAATAACGTGAAATTAAGCATAAAACAGATTAATTTTTCCATAAAATAATAATAATAATTTAAAAAAAAATCCCCAAACAAACAACAAAACCACAAAAACCCCAAAACAACAAGAAGCAAACAACAATTAAAGAAGCCAGCAAAGCAAGGTTAGAAACAATTTTGGAAAGCACAAAGTCACGTTTAAACTAAGTTACCATCTTTCCACTGAGGTTGCTTCAAATTATTTAATCTCCCAGGGCAGTGAGGAAACGCGAACGTCGCCACATGCAGTTGACACAGCACTACCAAAATCACGAACATGGCCGGGATCTGTCAGACAGAAACCAACGTGAGCTAACCAAGAGTGACAGCGCAACCCTCTGAAGTGTCAGCGATGAACCCTGAGTGAATCCTGTCAATGAAGTCATCCAGCGCAAGCACCTACACGCACTCGAGGCTAATGGGTCCCTTGAAGAGAGACACCGACCCGAACTGGTCCTGCCTGTCTCTTGCGGAGTTCTCGTTGTGTAACATCCGCACATGTCAACGGGGCCGCTCTCGCTATCTCCTGCTCCCCACTCCTCTCCCGGCCAAGCAGCGAGGCAGCCCCGCTCGCTGGCAAGCTGACGGGCAAAGAGCCCCCGCACGGTGCCCCAGGTAGGCTCTGAAACCGCAGAGCGGCGCCTTGGCTGCCGGAGGAGGTAATAAAATCTCCCCCACGGGAACAGGTACAAAGCCCTTTTTGTCAAAGGCATGAAATAAACCTGTAACTTTGCACCGAGTCACCCGACGCAGGTAAAAGCACAATCGCCGCCCGAGGCGGGGACTTGCGACAGCCACCCGGAGACATGGCCGGGCGCTCCCGCAGGGCTCCCGGGCCCGCCTGTGGCCAGGGCAGCGCGCTCTGCCACCCCCGGGCAGCGCCGGGGAGCAGGACAGGCCCCGGGGAGCGCCCGCGGAAGAAGGAACACCTCATCCGCTTCCCAGCACTGCCCTACCTGTCCCGGCGGGACACGGGCGGAGCGGCTCACGGGGCAGCCTCTCCCGGGCCGTGCGGGGGGTTCCGAGTGGATCAGATGCTAGCTCAGCCCCTCCCGGGCTGTGCGGGGGTTCCGAGCGGATCAGGAACTGGGACAGTCTCTCCCGGGCTGTGCGGGGGTTCCGAGTGGATCAGGTGGCAGGACAGTCTCTCCCGGGCTGTGCGGGGGTTCCGAGTGGATCAGGTGGCAGGACAGTCTCTCCCGGGCTGTGCGGGGGTTCCGAGTGGATCAGGTGGTAGGACAGCCCCTCCCGGGCTGTGCGGGGGTTCCGAGTGGGTCAGGAGCTGGGACAGTCTCTCCCGGGCTGTGCGGGGGTTCCGAGTGGATCAGGTGGTAGGACAGTCTCTCCCGGGCTGTGCTGTGGTTCCGAGTGGATCAGGTGGCAGGACAGTCTCTCCCGGGCTGTGCTGTGGTTCCGAGTGGATCAGGTGGCAGGACAGTCTCTCCCGGGCTGTGCGGGGGTTCCGAGTGGATCAGGTGGCAGGACAGCCTCTCCCGGGCTGTGCTGTGGTTCCGAGTGGATCAGGTGGCAGGACAGTCTCTCCCGGGCTGTGCGGGGGTTCCGAGTGGATCAGGTGCTGGCTCAGCCTCTCCCGGCGCTTCCTGGCAGGGCGCGGCGCAGTCACGGGGCTGCACCGGGGCCGCCCCCGCCCGCGCTGACCGAGCCCCGGCTGGGGCCGCCCTGGGGCGGGGGCAGAAACGCCCCTGGAGCCTGGGCACAGAGGGGTCATGGCGAGCGCTGTGGCCGGCAGCCGGGGCGGTTCTTGCTCGGGAACACCCCTGGGCTTTGTTCCCAAACACCTGCCTGACCTCAGCCCGCGGCAGGACCCTGGTGCGGTGGAGGCAGCAGGTCCTTTGTGCTCCTGCAAACCCCTTCTTCTGTGAAGCCTTTTTGTGCCCCGGTTAACCGCGGTGCTGAGAAGCTGGCTGGGGCTTTGCTCCGCCGGAGGAAAGCGCACGGTGTGCTGAGTGATGGCAGGCTGCCGGCTGAGCAGGAGCGGGGGCAGGGTGTGCCTGCCCAGCCGGGCGGGGCAGCGAGGTGCTGCTGCTCCACGGTTAACCAAGCATTTACCTGGCTATCACATTTACATAGCTATCACAGAGCCTTGTCTCCACCAAGCTTTCCGAGCAGGCAGCTGAAAGGACCAGCTGTAGTTTTACACATGTGAAAACAACCGGGGTTTTTTGGGGGGCGCGTTTTACTGTTTGGAATTTTTTTGTTTGTTCAAACCAAATTGTTCAAAACTCACTAGTTTTTGGTCAGTGAAGGTAAACCTTAACCTTACAGGCTAGAAAGGGGCAGAAGTGGTTCCCTCAAATGCATGAGGCTGGATTGCACCAGCACACCCCTATTCAGGAGCTTCCCTCACTCTCCTTCCCAGAGCAGAGGCCAGGCTGAGCACATGGATCTGTGGCTCTTCTGGCTTTTCTAAAGGACAAGATAGAAGGAATTAAGTGTTTCACATTTGCTGTAAGGATTTGTTTAATACTGTGCACTGGGAATATTAGCTATGTGAAAAAATTTGGGATAGGCTGGGTTGGGTTAAAAGCTGCACACCAAAGAAACACTTGGGGTGCATGAGGGGAATGATTTTGCTGCTAGGAAATCCAGGGACTGACAGTGATTTGTGTCTGTGCTTGCGTGTCTCCAGTAGTGACTTTGGACTGTATTTTTTATTTAAGTGCTGGAGTGACTTGTATATAGAGAAGCAGGAAAGAGTAGAATGAGGGGGCATTGGATAACACCAGTGGAAGTGATCAGAAACTCCCTGGAGAAAACCAGAAACTTCTGATGTGTGAAATAAGGAGAACTGTTTGGAGGAATGATGACTGTAGTTAAATATTTACTTTACGACATCAACACACTGCAGTTAAGAGGTACTTGACGAATATGTAACTTACAAGCTGGGATGACTCTAATGCTTTTTAGCTGGTGGAAATCTCAACAGAAAAATCTGTATTCTGACTATGTATTTGCTTATAACAATGGAGAACTAGAGAGAAGAATATTTTAGAAGAAAACAGTATAGGTTGTTTATTATCTAGATAATATTAAGGAGACAAGAATACTTAGCTGCTACTTGTTGGAAGGCAGGAGAAACTACCATTACTTTGTAGAGGGCCTTACAGCTTTGTGCCATGCCCCTCTACTCAACCCTCGCCCTGAGTTCCTACCTGAGTGTCTCAGAGAGGGTGGTGCCAGCTGTGAAATAGCTGCTGACAGCTCCAGTGCAAGGGCATGAATGTACAAGGACTCTGGGGTGCATTTAAGTGTAAGTAAAATACCTGCATGCCAGTGTGGGAACATCTTTTGTGTCGTAACAACAGGTTTGTGTGAGGAAACTCTGCTGTACGAGTAGCAGATAATCTCCATTGTGTTATGCCAGCATTGTATATCACTCTTAATAGAGGGGGAAAAGTTTTTTGGAATTTCTCACATATACCTTCTGGGGAGTGGATGTGAATCCATCCCCTGGCCCTGCCCGTATCAGAGGAGAAGGCTCCAGGTGTGGGTTGAGAGTGATGGCTCAGCCCCATCCAGACTCTGCTGGAACTCACCCCTGCACTGAAGATGGAGCAGTAAACTTCTTACTGTTTTGTTTCTCATGCAGTATTTATCAGTTGATCTGATAATGAAATGACATAAATGTGTAATTGAGAATTGCAAATCCTCTCATCAAGGATATTTGGGACTGTGTTTATCCGGTCTGTTCTTGCAATGGTTTATTTATCATATGGTATAGGTTTGTCCTTGATACAAAACTATTTGAAGTTCTTATGTTTGTTAACTAAATTTCTGTCCAGGTAGCTTGATTCAGGAGTAATGGGGTTTTGCTAAAGGTAATTGAATGTAACATTTTAATTACTGGTTTTCTATAGTTAACATCAAAGGGCTTTGAGTATCATATTCAGCAATAAACATGCCAACAAGCAAGTGAACCACATCAGTATCATGGAGAAATCTGGTATCCCATTCCACACAGTACATGCAGGAGGAAAAGGTTTTTCTAGACCAGGCCATATTTGAAAAAGCAGCTTTTTTGAGTACGCCCTGGTGTTCTTTACAACTACCTGGAGAAATGCCAGGGTTTTCAGTTAAATTGGTTGGTCTAATAAAAGATATAATAAATTACATTATGTTGTTTGACAAATCTATCATCAAGTAAATCTTTACTTGGAATCAACATTACTATTTTAAAGGTGCCTCAAATTCAGATACACAAATCACTTCATATACACAAATCATTTTTAACTAAGGCTGTTGCTTCATCCCCACAAAACATGATGACGTCTTTTAAATATTCACCATCAGATTCTGTTCAATTAAAAATTGAACTTGCTGATTAGCTTCTGCTGAAGTTGTTGCTTTTCTCCTTCAGAAGACTGCTAGTGATTTTTCCAATTAAAAAATAAAATTCTGGCACAAATATTCTATGGCAGTGTAGGGCGAAAAGCAAAAAACATGAAAAAATAGGGGTTTAGTAGCAAAATAACTAGGATTTTAGGGATGGGTTGGTAGATCAATGTCAGTTGCTAAGTTTCAGAATCAAACTTAAATTTCAGGCATGATTTTTCAAAAATATTTTGAGAAAGCCTGCACATAATTAAAATATTTCGTTAACCACTAGGCTGTGAGATAATTCATATTGGTCAGAAATAATCATAGACACTTTTAATAACATGTAAATAATAAAAGTAATTACACATGCAATTAAGTTGGCTACTGTCATAATATTACAACCTTTCTGGGAAAGTTTGACTAAAAATGCTTACACAGGGTCAGTAGAAACCTTTCAGGGCTTAGCTTCACATACAGTTGCCTTTGTATTTATTTGAAAGGGAATAGAAATGTTACCAGTGCTGAAGGGGACACAAACACTCATTTCTGATTTCAGTAATGGGCCCAGTGCTGTCAGCTCCCACTGCAGGCACTGAGAATGCTGCTCATCTAACAGGATTAAAATTCTGCATTGTCAGTTGCTCAAAATTTTTTTAGATGCAGCAGGTTTATTAAGACCAAACTTTTTTTTTTTTTTTTTTTTTTGCCACGGGAAAGACTATTAGGTTGTGAGTCGTCTACATAAATGTCCTGATGTGAGCATTCCACGAAATGGTTTCTAGAAAACTGTCACCAGAAGTGATTCATTTGAAACCATGTACTCCCAAATACACACAGGGTAAAAAAAACCCCAAAAAACCAAAAAACAACACGTCAAAACCTTCTAGCAACATGATAAAAATCTGCTTCTGGCTTTTCTTGATACAGTTTTGTTATATTTTGGTGAGCTACTTTTTGATTAGTGAGATGAGCCCGTTTGGGTTTGGTATTTAAAGTCACTGGCAAGGACAAAATTCTTGGCCTCAAGGAGTGGGGCAGTCTCAGCGGTGAGGGGAGGACATAAAGGAGCTGGAGCCAGGCTCTGTGCCAGCGACAGGACCAGAAGCCACTGGTACAAACTGAAACACTGGAGGTTCCTTCTGATCCTAAGGAAACCCTTTCGTTTTGCTGAGGAGGTGACTGGGCTCTGGCACAGGTTGCCCAGAGAGGTTGTGGATTCTCTGTTCGTGGAGATAAACAAAGCTGGCAGTACTGTCCCCGCCTGGGGGTGGGACAGTCTCAATGGCTGACCTCCTCCCAGCCTCAGTCATCCTCTGATTCTGTGATGCTATCTTCCAGCAGAGCCAAAGCCCTGATGTTTCCACTTTATCTCATCTTTCTGAGGTCTGGGGTTTCTATTTAGCTCCCTAGCTGTTTCTGTTCTATTCCCTTGTTTGCCTCAGTAACCCATTTCTCTGTGGAGCTGAGTTCTTGGACTTAGCCAGCTTCCTTTCCTGGCTCACAGTAGAGGGGGCTGTGTAGTAGCTACTCAGCTTTCTCCTGCACCACGTCCATTTAAAATTTGGAATGTTCCTGCTGAGGATCTGTTATCAAAGCAGAGAAGACAAAGCCGTACCTTGGAAAGGTTTCATTTTCTAACAAAATCGAGCTTGTGAGTTGTTTGTAGGTGAAATTATATAGCAGCAGACTGACAGCTTTGGCTATGTTTTAATCCTGCTCAGCTGCAGCAGCGATGCAGATTCTGATGTGCACTAATGCAGAAGATATTGATGTTTCTATTATGCTTGGCACTCACTGTGGTAAGCTGTGGAGGTATATTCGTAAACTTTGTGTTTGTTGCTGTGATACAGGCAGTTTCTATTTGGTTTGGATTTGGTTGATCCACAAGGAACTTGTTTGGGGTTGTGGGAGAGTTGCTTGAAGAGATGCATCTCTCCTTATGGTGAGAAAGGGATTTTTAAAATTTTGTTAGACATACAATCTTAAAGATTGAACTTACTTACACTGGTGAGTAGAAGACAACTTTTACTGAGAGAGGTGCTTTTATCTAAGCAGATGGAATGATTATTAGATTGACAACAGATCACATTTTTACCATTTTTAATGTATTTTTTCCTGCATATTGTGCTGTTCTTTTTATATTCATTTATACTGATTATTGTTTCTGGAAAATAACCAATGATGACAGTTTCTTACCAAATGTAAATGACCATTACACCCTTATAAAGGGGGAAGTGAATATTACTGATTTTGAAGAAGTAATCAAGTGAAAGTTTTGGGAGTCTTAGTCCAAATGAGAGAATTCCACAAGTGTGAGGAAAAGGCAACACTGCTCTGCTGAGGATGCAGTCACTCTTTGCTGTGCTGTAAAAGCTGATTCTAAAAACACTTGTAGTCTAGACAGAAGTTTTTCTGAAAAATGTTATTAAGATCAGTGGTGACAAGCTGCCTGAATAGTCTCTCTGCCTAAGAAAATACGCAGAAAATTTAGTCCAGCAGTCTCCCTACAGGGAGCATTCCAGCAAGGGGTAGTGGTACAAATTCTTTTTGCTTTATAGATCCCTCCTTGTTTCCAGCAGAATAGTTTTAGTGACTGTATCTCTGGTGTATATACAATTCTTGATATTTCTATCAAAGGCAAAATATTTCACAGTGGATGCCAAACTTTAATGCTTAGTGAGAGTCCCTTCTTGGGAACATAATCTGTATTACTGTGGGCAGGTGAGCAAGCAAATCAATTGACTTGTGCTTTAGGAGAACCCCATGTTGTCACATTCATATAAAGCTATTGGTGTGTATTGGAGAAGGTTACTGAGCCCTGGCTCAAGATGGTTTGAGGATGCTTTCTATAAAATTCTTTATTTCCTCTACTTCTTTTTTATCTGGAGATTGCAGAGTTGAATATGAAAAGTCTTCTGGAGTTTCCTTGTTTCTGGATCTTGGGGGGCAATTTTTTTTTAATTTAAAAAGATGACTTGGGAGAAGGGACTTAATGTGATGGGTCTTGCTGTGCCTTTGACAGAAGGAATTTGCGTGACATGGAGGATGGCAGGGCCTTCAACAGCCTCCTCCATAAGTGCATGAGGCAATTAAAGCAGCAATGAACAACTGGAATAGGTTCCAATCTCTTACATTGGAAGGGGCTTCCACAAAAGAAGGGGTTAACTTAATTGTGGTGTGGCTCATACATTTTCTTCTCTAAGGAACAGGGGGGTTTGGTGATGCTGTCTTTGATTATTTCACCATTCACTCATTTCCTCAGGTAGCTGAGATTTGTCTGCTACTTAATTTTTATCCAGACTTACTTTTGTTCTGCTTCTTCATGCACCCCTAAAGAGGAGCGAGAGCTGAAACTTTTTTCATCTCTACACATTAATATTAAATTGTTTCTCTGGACAAAGATGCATTTTATTTTGTCTTTGTAGGTCATGATTAATGTATTAATGAAGATGCTCTGTGGACTCACTCAATTTTTTTTCTCAATAAGCTAGTGATCAAGCAGTAAATTATATAAACAAGTGAATAACTTGTTCTGCCTCTTTTTACCAGGTGCGTTTTGCAAGTGTATGACTGGCAGTTTTGAAAGAGAAGAGCTATTCCTGTGGAATGGATTAAACAAGTGGGTTGAGTCATGGTGTGTGAATGTTTTTGAGACAGTCTTGCTTTTGTTCAACATAAATCTTGCATATTTAATCCCTATACTCTTTGTGTCTATAATTAAGATGTTGGTTTTTTTACTAAACAAACAAGAGCTTCCTATTAACTTCTAGTTAGGACATCAGCTGAATTTCCCCCTGTTGTTTAATTATTTACTGTATCCTACTTTGTGTTTTCATACCATGAGTCTGGGTTTATAGTAACTGCAGTTCAATTTCAGAAATGAAGGTCTTCTGATTTATTTCTTAGATTTTTCTCCAAGAAAAGGATAATACAGTAAATAGTTGAAGATGGTAGAAGTTGACTATTTGAGTTTGAAAACAAAAATTGAAAATTAAATAACCTGTGTGTTGATAGAGTTTTGGGCTTTTTGTTTATTTGTGTAGGGAGACAGAAGCCCCATGGAATAACGGACCTTTAGTTATCCTTGAACAAGGGATGAGAAATTCTGTTCTCTGTTAAATGCATTTAGGGCACACAAGGAAAATTAAGTTTTAGGATTCTGTTATGAATCTGTTATGAATTTTCTTCTTCTTTTGAGACTCTAGGCCACAAGTACATGAAGGATATGATGGTTTTAAAGGCCTGGCAGATTTGACTTTCCTTTATAAGCTCTTAGACTCCACGCTGGTGGAATCACCATTGGCATCAGTAGTTTGCTATTTTTTCCCCAATGCTAAACTGTCCAAGTTCTCTAGAAAAATATTTATGATTTACATTTTTGTATAAGAAAGATGTTACAAAAATGATTCTACCAATTATGCAAGGGAAGACTAAACAAAAATACTACTGGCATAAGGTCATTTTGAGGTGGTTGACTTTGCACAAAAGAGTACTGAAGAATCTAAATAAAAGAAAATCATGATGCCATGGTGTAAGTACACCACAGCAAATACATTTACAATACAAACAGATATAAAAACTGCAGGTGTAGGAAGCAAAGTGAGTAACTTTTGGATGCTCTGTAAATTCCTCCAAAGACCAATACACACAGAAGACACCTCAGGGCACTTTGCCTCAGCTTCAAGCTACGTGAGTGATGGTTTGAAAAACTGTGGTTTCTTGTAAAAGCAATCAAAAACATTTTTTTAATGCATATATCTATATGTTGGAAAGCATAGACACTGAAGTGCACAATGAAACCTGCAAGCACACAGGAACAAAAATAATAGAGAGTAGGAAGCAAGGAAGATTAAAGAACATGCTATTTAATGCTACTAAAATTACTCTATAAAGACTCATTTCAGATGAATTTTTTTAAATATAAACATCTTTATTACATTGGGGATCTGTTTTTTCAGGGTTTTTTAGAACATCACAAAGTGAAACAAAAAACAAAAGACCACGTGCTACCAAACAGCAACGAAAATGTCTGTTTAGGATTAATTTAGAGAATTCTTTCAACCAAAAAGTATGTGTATATATTTATCACTTTAATAAAGATATATTCAATTAATTTTGAAAACCAGAGTAGAAAATTAATTTCCCTCCCACAGTCTTAATGAAGAAATAAAGAAACTAATTTCCCATTGCTGTTAAAGGGGTAATCCACTCCTTCACATATTAAGAAATTAATGTAACGCATCCAGTCAGCCAAAGAGTCTCTGATTCTTCCCCTCCCCCTAATCTCTTACACCAGCTTATTTTGTGCAACACAGTTATGAAAAACAAAATTGGAAGAGACTTAAGTCCTTTTAAGTCTTTCAGATTTCATTACATGCTAATTTTAGATCTGTTGCTATTTCCAGTAATATAATCCGTTGACTTTGATGGTGTTTGCTTGTTTTGGTTTTCCCTTAAGAGAAAAAGAAGAAATTTTATGTTTATAATAACAAGATATATATATTTTTAATCCCATACCTGTTTTTAAAACATATCAGAAAAATATTAAGGAAGTATTGTGAAAGGCTTTATATGCCTTTGTCCCGTTTATGGTGTTTTATGTGATCAAAAAGTCATTCTTTTTATTTGAGCAAAATACAAAAGAAATGTACATTCTTATGTTTATTTAATTTTTTAAAAATCTGATACCATTTTGTAATTCTAGGAATATGTGTGAACAGAGTTCTATAATTGAAAGCAGGTCAAGATGTTATTTTAAGGTATTGGAC
Organism: Prinia subflava; assembly: GCF_021018805.1. Classification (NCBI taxonomy): domain Eukaryota; kingdom Metazoa; phylum Chordata; class Aves; order Passeriformes; family Cisticolidae; genus Prinia; species Prinia subflava. The sequence goes on from NC_086251.1 coordinate 8,806,364, forward strand.
AAGGGTAGTTGAGAGATAGATGTTCAGAATTATGTCCTTAAAACAGATTATTGACCCATATAAGCAGCATTATTTTTTTATTTGTTAAATGACACTTCCTGCACAAGGGAAGTGTTAGTGCAGTTTATATCCTTAATGTAAGAAAACCACGAGGTGATGTAAATGTTCCTTTAAGGAGGCGTTCACATTAAAAAATCCTTGTTTTGAAACTTGGCACTTATAGCAGACATTTTGAGAGGGTTAATCTTTTTTCTGATGGTGAGTAATGTTCAGTGAAGCAGCTCATTGTATACACAGCTTGTGAATAGCATCACTGATAGCAAAAAGCTACAGGGTAAGTATACATTTAATTGATTTCTTGATCAAGAATGCTTCTGCAACAGGCAGAACAATGGAGCTTTATTACCCATCACTGCTTGGTTGATTCATGTGAATGTGGAATAATTCAGAAAATGGGGAGATGTCCAGAGCAACAAGCATTGAAAATACAGCTGCTCTAAGGAGATCTAACACATGAAGTTTTTGGGAAGAACTGAGACCATGGAAACTGAAATTTGATTTGTAAATCAAAGATGGGAGTCCACAAACATGTTTTTGGTCTGTAGGGATGATGAAAAGAAATAAAATCCCCTCCTTTACGTTCCTTTCCCTCCACTTTGGTTTGAGCAAAAGTAACAAAAACTTGTACATTGTAGAAATCCTACAGACACATTTAACATGGGAGGAAGAGATAAGTATTTATTCTTTCCATAAAGAGAATATTTTATTTTTCTTCTATATCTTCTATATGTGCAACACAATGTCTCAGTAGTTATCTTTTATTATCTATAAGAACAATTGATTCCAACAGGAGAGGAGCAATGTGTCTTTCAGGGCTGTATTCCTGTTTTTCATCTGTTATTGTTTTGATATTTGTAGGCAGCTGTGTTATTTTCAAAAATTGTCTTGGTTTGGAAAGACAGGTGTCTGCTAAGGAAGGAAGGAGCCTCCCTTGAAATAGAAAATATAAACTCCCCTCCCTCTGAATTATAATTTTGAAATTAATGGGCTCTCAGGCAAAGATATGGGAATAGGAATAACAGTTCTTTACTAGGAAAATTAAACTGAAACTGCTGTAGCACAAAATAAAACCACTGACAGAACACAACCTGACACCCTGTTGGTCAGGGTGTTGGCAGCAGTCCAACAAAAAATGGTGGCTGCAGTTCTCCTGGAGTGACAGACGTGGTTCTGGTGGAGCAGAGATGATCCTGTAGAAGGGTGCAGTTTTCCTCTGAAGGTCCAGTGCTGGTGTAAATGGGTCTGGTTTTCCTGTGGGAATCCAGTGGAAACAGGCTGCCCTGGTGTTCTGAATCTCAGATTTTTATCCAGGTGGGAATTCTTGGCTCCTCCTGCTGGGTGGAGCATCCCACAATGGGATGATGGAATTTCATCAGCCATGCAGTGAGCCTCGATGGCCCATTAACAGCAGATATCCCCCAAGGGGGGATGGTTAATGGAAGAGATAAAGAACACTGCCCCAGCTGGTTTAACAGCTGGATCATTAACAGAAGACACCCACCCCCTTCCCTCCTCCACCCAGAGTTATGAGGAATGGGTCATGGAAAAGATAAAGAAAAACACTTCCTCAACCAGTTTCAAAAGATGGCAATAGAACACATACTTTTGGTTACATCTTGCATTGCAACCCAAGGCAAAAATGAATCCCAGTGAATTAGCTCTTTTAATGTTTCTGGTAGATCTCATTCACAGTATTTCAATTCACAAGTGTTTCAATATTTTCTTCTATAGATATATTTCTCATAAACTCATTTTTGCTTAGCCAAAAACCATCACAAAAAGACTAATGCTGAATTAGGAAGCAACAGACTAAATGCAGTAGTTAATAATTTGGAAGAACAGAGCAAAAAATTTTGGGCACAAATGAGAAAGACTGAAGAACAATCCAATTCCTGTAGTCCATCTGTAATGGAATTTTCCTTCCAGATGCCTGGTCTGATCATATTGAAGAGACACAGAAAAATTATTATGGATGGAACAGTAAAATGGAGTTTTGTAAATGAAAGCCAAATAGGAGGACTGTTCCTATTTTCTCATTTGGACACCTTCACCATCTCTAAATTGCTTGTATAATACATTAAGGCAAGCTCAGCATTAAATACCATCTCCATGTGGGTTTTTAAAGTTATATGGGTAACTCCTATCAGAGCACAACTTCAAGAATGTGGAAATATTAAAATATAAAGTTTGGAAGCATATCTGGTTGTTACTAAACCAAATTAAAATTATTATCTGTAAGAATTTGTGGTTCTATTCTCTAATTTTAAATAACTTACAGTTAAAATACAAAGTTAATGTTTTCTTTGGTGGACTAAGTTCAAATTACCCCAGAGCTATGTTTGTACATAAGAAACTTTAAAACAAACAAGCAAACTCAACCAATGCAACATAAAATGATATAACTACAAATATTACCTCCTAAAAATAGGATTTGATGGACTCCAAAATTGCTAAAGAAATGTCATGTTACTGTTGTGTGAAACATCTCCACAGTGATACTGTTGGTTTTAAGTACAAATTAATTGAATTTGGGTTAAATCTAGCAATAGCATTTTGCTGAGAAAGAAATTTATTGAAACATAGCATTTGATTGGCATGTTTCGCTATCATGGATACATTGTGGTTAAAAATAGGCACATGATCAAAGCAGGCATTTACAATAAAGATGGATGCACATTTGAGATGACATCTGAAGATTTTAAATTTAATTTGTTTTTCCTCAAAAAATAGATTTTTTTCTTTTTAAGTATACACTTGCATGATTAGCACTTCAAATTCCTGGTGAAAACCATTAGAGGGATGATGAAGATTTGCTTAGTATTTTAATCTCCTTACACTGCCAAGTGCATTTGGAAGATTGGAGTGCTGTGCTGAGTCACAAACATCACAATTTCCAGCAGCTGCTGGAGCCAATATGTGCTGATCTGTTTTCATTTGTCTGTGGACTTCAGTCCGAGGGTCAGCCCTCTGCTCTGGTGGGTTCTTAGCTCGCAGCTGTGGCCTTGGCAGGAATAAGTCTCGTGTTACTGGTGACAGTCCAAATTCTGTCCCTGTCTGGGAGATGTAGATCACCTATTTAAAGACTTCTGCTGAGGAATGCTTTCTTACTTGTGCTTCGGAAAATATTACGATTCCAGGTATCGTTGTTTCAAATTAATATTTCAGGTTTTGCCCAGTAAATCACAGGATTTCAGGGGGAAAAAAGTGAACTCATTCCACAGTGACTGTATTATCTTTCCATAAAGTGTGATTTATTTGTAACTTGAAATATGCATAATTATTTGCAGTGAATTTTACTGAAAGACGCTGACAACATGAAACTTAAGGAAATGATGCTTTTATGCTCTTGTTGATGATAATAATCCAGTGAAATACAAACCATCTTAAATAAAAACCAACTTTTTTGTACATTTATATTTGAATTTTAGCACAGAGAGGAAAATAAGTAAAAATGTTTCCTATATTGCCTTCAAATTTGTGTTTTGTTTGGTTTTTTTTACAATAGCATATGTATTTCTGCAAGTCAGTTCTATTTATTCCCTATTGTCTAGGAAATGAAATAATTGCTGGAAATCTATTTATTTATCATATCCTTTATCCCATTTATTTTTGCCTCTTTCAAGTTTGATCAAGCAAAATTAATGGATCCTAACAGCCAGTTATTAGATGACTTTGGCTTGCATTCTATGTTAAATATAAAACCTAGCCATAAATAACTTCCTGCATACCTTTTTATTATAGCACTTATTTTCACATTATACTTCTTCACTTATGCTTTGCCTGACTTGTATGACTTTGGATCCCCTTTCTCCCTGCTATGTCTAGGCCTTCTTCCTTGATTTATTAATGATATGTTGATAATTACAATAATGAATGTTAAGTTTGGCAGAGAACTACTCAGTTGGTAAAGTCATAGGCTGACACTGTGGTTACTACATAAGGAACAATTAACAGCATACAGTTTTGAAATTGTTCTGAATGAAACTTTAAATGTTGTGGTGTTTCCTTATATAGTGCTATTTAAAAAAGTGCTGGATATAATACTTTCAGTTTTAATTCTCTTAGCATTTTCTATGAATGTTGCAAAGCAGAGTTCAACAAATCATTCTGAGAATATTCCTTTGGTATTCTGTGCTGATGACACTGCCCAGCCAAGAAAACAAAGTTTTAATGGCAAATTATTTGCACTGAGTAAGAGTTCTGAGCATCATCATCACCATTTTGCTTATAATTTTAATAATGTTCTTTCAGGTAACCCATTAAAAGTATGTCTTTTACAACTTGAGTGCTTTGGAAATGATGATTTTGTTTCAAAGTTTGCTTTACCATGTGTGCTCCAGCAAAGTTGGGCTGTGTAGAGCCCAAAACTCAAATCACCTTCTCCTCAGTGTTATGTGCATTTTAACTGGCCGTAAAATTGAACAGTATTGTCATGGCTTAAACAAAGCCAAATAGACAAATCGAATTTATTATGTCAAAAAGCCTGAACTCCAAACAAAACGAACCCAAACAACAAAACAACAAATGTCTGGGAAAAAGTAATACAAAGTTGGGGTAAAATACTCGTCCGCTCACAACCTTGTACTGGGACGTGTGAGATGAGAACAAAGTGTGCGGTGTGTCTTGAAAAACAGGTGGTCACCTGCCTTCCTTACACTTTAAACCGAATTTACATGGTGTCACCAGAGGGCGGAGTGGAGGATTTGGGGTGTTTTAGCTGATTTTCCGTGCTTTGACACTTTGTGCGGGTGCCCAGCACAGAGCCCTCACGGTGCCCGTCCGCCGCTGCGCTCCCTCGGGGCACCGAGCGTGAGGGCGACCGGCCCCGGCCCTGGGAAAGGGGCGGGGGCTTGGAAATACGGCTCCATCCTGGGACATTTGCGCCTAGAGCGGGCAGGGCGAGGCGTGCTGCTCTAATTGTGCTGGAATAACGTGGAACTGGTGTTACACAGACCTGCGCTGCCTCTGCCCGTGCCCCGCCGGGCCCTGAGGGGAGCGGGGCCGTGCCAGGCAGGGCCGCGCTGCAGCCCGGAGTGCGGGGCGAGGGCTCGGCGCTGGTGCTGCCGGAGAAAAACCTCCCCCTGGAGCTGGGGAAAACAAGGTGTGTGTGGTTTTATTTGTCTTTTTGGAGAAAAGCAGTTTTCCAGCTGCGCCTGGGCGGCTGCAGCGCTCTTAATAGCTTGGGCCTGCCCCAAAGCGAGCAATGTCTTTCCGTGCTTTTAATGTCTGGGGCTTAGTGTCTTGCTTGTCATGTGGATTATTTATGCAATGCCCCATGCAGAGTCTGGAAATACTAATTGAATATAGCCAGGCTGCTTGCCTCTGGGCATATGATCAATTTCGTCCTGCCACAGGTCTGTGAGGAAAATACGTGAACACCTGTCAGAGCTGTGGCAGTATATGTTTTATCTAAAAAAAATCCAAACAAAACGTGTAGACAACACTAAAGTGCTCTGAGCTGCAAAATTAGGGACTTTATCATTCACTTAAGAATTAGAACAAGTACATAAAACACCCACATTTACTGAGGATTTCTAGTTGTCATTAATATCTTTCATGTTCATGGTGAAGGCCAACATGAAAAAGAGCTCTAAAAGTAATGTATTCAGGATATTCATGTCATCTTAAAAGTGTTGCTGGTTTTTTTCTTTCTTCTGCCATTTGCAATCAGGTTTTTATCACAATGTAATGTAATTATGGTCTTCTAATGCATTTTTACAGAAAGTTCATGCATGCTGCCTTCTGTCCTGCAAAAATCCTCCACCTGTTGATTATGTATCTACCCAAAGAAGGAGAGCTCCTGCCTGCTCCCTGCAGTCTCTGGGATTTTGGGGATTCTGTGCTATGGAGAGGAGACATAAAACGTGTTCTGGTGCAAGGCTGCTCCTTGCCTTCTCCTGCCATTCTCAGCCTCCTGTGGGAGCTGTTCCAAACCTGGTGCTGCACAGACATCCTTACTCTAACCTAGAGTGAGATGCAGACATAAATAGGACATTTTTCCTATAATGAGAGTCGAATTTTTTGTCAGTAATATTGACATCATTGGTGCTCAGGCAGCAAAGAAACAATTTTCATACATTATGCCCCACTGAGATAATATAATTCCTTTTGAAGCTTTATCATAGGGATAACAAATATTTAATAGCAATGTTAGCATAAGTTTTGTTGAGGAGTGGTTTTTGAAGGAAAAAGTAATGCTTGTCAGACACACTTAAAGGAAGAGAGTGGATACAAAAAGAAAACAAGCAGGCCATCAGGGAAATCAGTTCTTGCTGGATATAAAGTAGATACTCCCAAAGCATTGGAAAGAGGTTAAATATCAGTAGTGCCTGAACTTACTGACACGGCATCAATCTGTTAATTGCTCATATGATATTATTTTGGACTGATCCCCTGCTTGGTGGTACTAATTATTTCCCTGTTTACACTTGGTAGAGGTGTTTCACAGCTATAACTACAAACAAGCAGCAGCTTGGAGCGCTCCCTGAACACACCCACTCCCTTTGCAGTGTTGATGTGAGCACTGGGAGCTGCAGTTGTGCCTGCTTTGTGCTGGCAGGGCACTGCTGCTGGGCAGGGAATTTAGGTGAAGCTCTCAGTGCTTCTGGTAACTTTGTCTTGCACTGATCTTTTTTGGAAAACAGTTCAGTTTTTATTCCCTGGCTGTGGCTGTAACTGCAGTGCATCCAGGACCGCACAGTTCAGCTGGATGTCGACTAGGTGGCAGCATGGTGTTTGGAACGGGCACAAACTGCTTTTCGGCTCCCTAAAACACCTCTAGTTTTATTCTGTGCCTGTAAAATTTAGGTAAACTTGACTTCTGTTAATCCCTTCACCACTTAATGTCTCTAAACTAATAGCTAAGGGGATGCTGACTAAATACTGAAAAGTATTCGGGTGGAAAGGCTAAAGAGGAGAATTTAATCCCACATGCAAACATGCTGTAAGCAGAAAACAGTTTTACAGACTTAATCAGATTGCTGCTGTTTATGGTTTCCTCTTTTAATTTGAGCTGAAATGAGTTAAGATATCTTTTGCTAGTTTGTTAGTAATATTTTATTTGTTGTTGAAAGAATCTTCAGTTATTATTTATGGTCTTACTACAGTAATGTCCTATAAAAGACAAATACAGCATAATATGTAACTATTTTTGATTACAGAAAGTAAGGGTCTTGATAATATATATCTGTGTTAGCCCTACTAACCAAATTATATGACATGAGAACTTAATTACCCGTTTTTGGAACATACTGGCTAGTTTGTAAAGGATTATATATTTTCATCAAAAGAATTCAGATTACTGAAGGCAACCTCTTGTAGTGGGGGTAAAAATGCAGATCCCAAGCAATTCAGTACTTGGGCAAGCACCTCCAACCTTCTAAATTTCATCCAGGATTCAACAGGCAGCTAACACACACTTTGGAGACTGAAAAGTTCTTTAAAACTTCACCCTTTGTTTACATTTGCTAGAGCTCTGTATTTGATGGGAGTAATCTTTACTGCATTGTGATCTCAGAAGCTGCTTTGGAGCAGTGCAATAATTGCTTGGAGCCCCTGTTATCACATCAACATGAACTATTGCAGGTTGAATAAAAAAAGGCTCTCAGAGGGACTTTCCCATATGCGTTCTGGGTCATCAGTTTGCTCTTCAGGAATGTGTTGTTCAGCTTTCCTTCTATTTTTTTTTTTAATTCACGTGTTGAAACAGAGCTGGAAATGCAGAGAAAAAAAAGAAGAAGAAGGAAAAAAAAAGTAAAAAATCCAACTAAAACCTTCTAGGAAATTGGGAAGAGCAAAGCAGCTAACCAAGTTCCATGGCTTCTTGACAAGGAAAATCTGAGAGTTCTTTGTTTAATGCTTTTCCCACAATTCTGTTAAAATCTGGAACTTTAAAAAGCATTATGTCATCCAGCAGATTGTGTCAGATTACTGCTATCTGATGATGGTTTTGTCAGCAAAGATTCCAAAGCAGGTTTTAAAGGACAATGGTTTTGCTCTCTTATGGGCTCCAGTGTTGGTCTCCCACCCCAAAAGGACACAAGGCTTTCCTAGGCTTTGAGAAAGGTAACTGCAGACCAAGTGTACAGCTTTCACACTTAAAATCTTTACACTTATCTAAAAGTTAAACAAATGCCATTGATTTTAGGCCAGAAACTGCTAGTACCAGAGATAAGGACATTTTGATGTGACTAGGCCTCCTTTATCTTTGGAAAACAAAAAAACACGAGCAGGTTCACAAATCTTTTCCTTGGATAAGCTGTGCTGAATTGTAGGATATCTCTTATATGGAGTACATCTGTTATTTTAATTCTTCAGCTGCTAGAGTGGCAAAGAACATCATCTTTGCTTTCGTTACTAAAAGGTTTTGTATTTTATACCCTGCCTGTTTCAGAATGTCTGTCAGGAGTCCTCTGGATGATTCTGTCCTGTGTTGTTAAGGTAAGCTAATAAAAATATAAACTCAAAATATAGGGAAGAACATGGAAAAGGGTAGATAGAGCTCCTTACTGAGAGGAGGTGCAACAAAGTAGTATTAATGCACCAGTAAAAGAACATTCTGGAGAATGTTCTCCAGAAGAGCCCTGAAGAAACAGTCTGGTCTCCAAAGGTGTATTGTCCTCCATAAATTACACACTGGTGGTCATGTTGTACTTGACTCTTACAGGATAAAAAACAAAATACAATCCAAATTTGTGCTCAGGACAGATTTAAAAATCCCATAGTTGCAAAGTCAAGGAAGAGCATTACTGTTCACTTTAATTCAGTAGAAGAGAATTTTTGATTTTGGTTTGTTATTGATGAGGCAGTGAGGTAGAAAGACCTTTTACATGACCTGGGACAGGTATTCTTGCATTGTGTGTGCTTACATAATATATGAATAAAAGAAAATTCTATGGAACTTTAGTATAAAACAATATGTATAATAAAATTAGTATAAAGCAGTCCTTTAAAATAAGAACTTTGCCTTGACAATGCTACTTGATGTACTGTAAAATTTTAAAAAATCATATAATCCTCTGCATTCAAAAGCCACAAGTCTACCTCGTCCCTCCTTCAAATAATTTTTGATTCTCTATGATCGGTCTACAAAAATACAAATATTAGATTTTTACTGTTTCTGGTTTTGAATATTTTTAAAGAGTTCACATCTTGATGTTCTGTTTTTATGAGGAACATAATTGTTTGTGAATGAGCACCACAACACTGGTGTATTGATCTTAGCTTTTAGAACAAATTGTCTTGTAAGACTGGCAATATTTTTTTGAAAACTGGAAAGTTTGGGGATATTTTGAAATGTAATTAACTTCTAAAGCTTTTGAGGACTGCAAAGGAAATATTTTTTTGTCTGGTATGATTCTATAATGATTTGTAGATCATCATAATTGCAGATGACAATGAGTAAATAGAGTGATATTTTTAATAAAACTGTAGGAGAGCATCTTTAAAGTATAAGTTGCATGGCAGATCTCCTTTTAGGAAGGAAGAATTTTTGTTAGATAGCCCTGTGTTGTATACAGAGATGCAATTTCTGGAATTGCTAGAGGTATCACTGTCTTTCTGAGAACCTGCATTCTTGTGAAAGGTTTGGCTTGTTTGCTTTCATTTGTGTGAGTGGATGGAACCAGTCTCAAGTAAAATCTGAAAGAACTGCCAAAAGACACGACCTCAAAAGAAGCAAACCAGAGATCTCACCCAGCACAGCTCACTGAAGAGGGTGTGTTACACCCTGTGATCTGGGTGTGCTCCTCATGGCACCACTTTTAGCCCTCTGGATCCCAAACCCAGCTCCTGGCATGGTGGCTCTTTCACAGCTCGAAAGAGTTGCACTTCTGGGGCTGTACAGATGGACTCTGGGTGGGCAAATCCAGTGAGCTGGTTGAGTTTGGGTGGTGTCTGGTGCACACAATTTGCTGCTTTTCCTAACAAAGGTGCTATAATTCTTGTAGGAAGATGTGGGATGGAGGAGAAAATTAAAAATAACATTTGTCTATCAATCTCTATATTGGAGGATTAAACTTCAGATAAGATCAAACAGAACTGCATTAAATATTTTTTAGCCTGTAGAAGTTTAAAAATAAATAGCCCTACCTACAGAAAATCTCTGGATTTAAAGTAGAAAAATACTCCACCAATAGTGATAGGGAGAAATCTGCCTTCAAAAATTATTATTATTTTTTAAAATCAAATTGAACCCAAGAAATTTAAGACCTAGTAAAATACATGTCAAGCTACCTAAACCTTTACAGACAGGTCTTAGCAATGGTTCTTAAAAAATATAGCATTCTCTAGATGTCTGTCCTGTAGCTGCCTTTACAGAGGCCATGTACCCAGTTGTTTCACAGTCCATATTTTATGGCACCGAATGCCAGGAGGTTTTCTTATAGTTCAGGAGTCCCACCTGCCTTATATGAGACAGACATGATGTGTGGAATCTGGAAAATGATGGAACATCTAATTTGTTCTCCTAGTTTTTCTGGTGAGCTCTTCCTAGCAGAATCATGGAATCTGGGCTTTTATAAAAGCTCCTTTGGTACAGCTGGCTGCTTGTTTTCTAACTCCTAAACTTACATCTGAGCTATAACTTCAGAAAATTATAACAACTTAAGGATTTATGGAGTTTTTGGGTTTCAGATATAACAGTGGATTCTAGACAAATCTGCTTTTAGTTCTCTCCAATACAAGATGTTTGAACAGTATCAAAAAGACATTTCCTTGAAAAGGTAAAAGTGTGTATTAGAATTATTGTTTTGTTTATCAAACAGGCAGGGCCTGTATTTCAGTCTTCAATGGTCATAAGGGGAACCTTATCCTGTCTAGGGGAGTTTTTAATTTATTTATTTATGATACTTACATCTTTATAAAATTCAGTCACACTGTGCCATTTTTGTCTATAAATATTTTTAAAAATAATTTTATATAAATTTTATATAAACAGTGTTTCATACTCGTCAGTTTAACATGACAAAAATCTGGGTTATACTTGTTACCCAGCAATCTGATTGATGGTTCCACAGCAGCACCATAACATCTTGACCACAGAGTAACTCAGCAGATTTAAATTTAAATCCCACCTCTTGACTGGACACAACTGTGTATGTGGGGGTATTAGGTACACTCTGTGCCTGGATAAATTCATTTCAGTTGCATAAACTTCTGTACAGTTTTTCACAAATAGTCATAGAAATGTTTCTTACAGATAAAATGTTAATTTTACTGGGCTGCATCTGAAGCACAGAGGTGATTGTGTTGATTCTTATAACTTGTCTGCATCTAGTGGGGATAGATACATTTTTGTGGCCATCCTTTTAATAAGGAGTTATTAGACTTAAGCAGGTAAACTTTGTCCATTAATATTTCCATTTTGGAGTTTCACCAAGCACAGAATTTAGTACTTATGCTTCAGTGTAATTCTTCTGGAGGCAGCATTGGCAAACACCTTAGGTTATGTTAGAGCAGATGTTTTGTCTCCTTGTGTGTAGGTAAATACTGATAAACAAACAAAATCAATTATTATTTATTAAGGTCGAAACAATCTTAAAAACTGATCCAGCCTATAATGAAATGACATAAATTCCCCTGTTTCTAAAAAGAAACTCAGACTGTTGCAAAAATGTACCTGAAGGGGGTTTTGCAGAGAAATACTATCAAATTCTGCACACATGCACTATTGGAATGTGTTAAGTTAAATAGTAGGGGGAAGAGGTTTCCAAGCAGTTTTTGTAAGATATTGCTGTGGGTCGCACTTCTGGCGTTTGAATGTTTTAGTTAATATCAAACCCTGCAGTTGTTATTGTGGTAAAGTGATAGTGTGAAATTGATGCTGTTATACTATAACAATAAGGACGTGACTCATGTATTTTATGTACACATGCATTCAACTGTAGTGACAAATGGCTTCATGCTGTGTGATTAAATGCATATTAGCATTTGCCCTAGGCATTTGATTATTACCATCTTTACTTCATTACATTACCACACTGTATGGCCATATAATTTATAAGATAATACAGACATCACTTTGTTGCTGATAGGAATTATTCTGTTTTATGGATGGTGTCCTTTAATTTTGCCTTTCATGGATTATAAAATTGGTTAATATCTGCTGAAGTGAATCACTGGAGAAGCAAATAAAGATGTTGGCCTCAGGTCACAATGTCATTTGTGATACTGGCAAAATCTTACAGCCTCATTTATCCCTGTACATGATTGATAACACCATGGGTTAAATGGAGAAAGCTTTGCTTCCATTAAAGGATCATCATGAATGAAGACCTCCCACTTAAAAGTCAGGCATGATGAGAAGACAAGAGACTATCTACAGGTCAAATTAAATAACTTAAATAATTTAAGTGGAATGACAGTGTAATTTGTTCATTCTGTGTTATTACCCTGACCCCTATCAGGCTTGTAGGCTAACTTACTTTCTAGTGTAGGGTATTTAAGATGTAATTTTTAATAAGTGCTTTTCAAAGATATAAAGCCCTTTATGGCACTTAAAATTGTGTTAAAATGGATTTTTTAATGTGCTTTTTAAAAAGTAATTTTTGTCCTTATTTTGTTAAATGTAAAGCCCGCAATAGGAAAGCGAATGTAATGCTTCAAAATAGGAATGTTAGTCTTTCACTTTTAAAATGTTATCACATGTATGTTTTAGATTTTAAAAAAATTATTTTATATATATTCTGATAAATATCAGTTGCTAAAGTAAAAATGCATTATCTGGAAATACCTTTGATTACACAAGAGATTTTTGTTTGTATTTTCTGTGGTGAAGGACATTTATTGTTTATCCTGTATCTTTACAGTAGCTCTGGATTGTTGTATTAATGTGTGGCATCAGAAGCAGGTATTTTATTAATATGAAGGAAAATGTAAATTATTTTTTCATTTTATTATTCTGTTGTGTATATTTTTGTTTCCAGTGGGACTCAGTGGAAGGTTGGTGGCAGGTATTGAGTTTCTTGAGCTCTGCGAGGTGGAAGAGAGCTCAGGGGTGCGTGGTGCTGGACTCTGAGGAGGGCAGCAGGAGCGAGTGCAGCCCCCTGTACCTGGCAGCTTTCAGAGCAGGCTGTGAAGCATTTTGTGGCAGTCCTGGCAAAGCAGTCTGAGTGCAAATTGCCCGTGAGAAAACAGTACTGTCACCATGAGGGGCTGGGGGAAACTCAGTGAGCTTCACTCACCAAGCGTTTATCCACACTCACCGCGTTACGGAGGAAATCCTTGTTTGTCAAGTGCTCCTGCTGAGATCACTGAGCTGAGAGAAAGCCCTGAATGCCTGAGGCCCCTTTGCTTCTGTTCCTTGCAGTTGAGCATTGGTTTGAAAATATCCCCTTGGGAAAATAATTCTCAGATTGATTCTGTGATGGGAAGGAAGATCACAAGCCCCAGTGTGTCTCAGTTAATGTACACTCTTCTGCTGGTTGGCCTGAATAGGAATCATTTCATAACTGAAATGCTCCTGTCCGTGTAGGATGAATCCTTTTTCTGAATCAAGTTTATCCCTTATTTTTTCCCTTATTAACACAGGCTGCCAGCTTCTTCATTTGATAATGGCACAGTCTTGTGGAAATTCATAACTGTAGGATTCTGCCAACTCAGGCCTGGAACATCAGCTGACAGGAATAGAACTGGACCATGTGTCATGTTTTAACATTATGTTTGTAAAAATCTTACCTTTAGCATGATGAAATCAAAGGGCTCTACGCCTGGTTTATTGTGCATAATATTGGTGTTTATATTAGATTTGTAATTATGGTCATCTCCCAATACTTGATATCAAACATTTGTGGTAGTTCTTCATGTAGTGGTACAACATGGATCAGTAGGAAACAATTTTGAAAATTTGAGTGAAAGAAACAAAATGTTTTAGTGTGCTTTTGGGAGAATTGGACTTCATTTATTCTAAGTTCTTTGGCTAAAATATAAATAGTGGGATTTCATCCTGATATTACTTTAAAAACATCCAAACAGCTTCAGTCCACAATGTCTGCAGATTGCCTGCACAGTGCCTGATTCATGTTGGCACATTGACACAACAGATTTATTGCCTGAAGTGCTACATGTTTGTACATGACTCTTACTCAGGCTTTATTTGCTGCCTCCTCAGAAGTCCTTCAAAGATACACATTTTGACACTGACAAAAAAATTTATATACCTCATATTGAACAGCTCAGTATTAGTCAAATGTTTTAAAATGAAGGACAAAAATTAGCCTGATTTTTTTGTTTTAGCAAAACCATTCTTTTATCAACAGAATAACTTTTGTAGTGGGGCAGCTAAGCAAGGAGTCAATGTATTATCCATGACCAAGCAGCTTAAATGTGATCTATGTTAGGGTTTTATTTAGACAACAGAAGAAAAAGTGGTGAGCCCTGATTTGTAGTTGTTATGGCCCCATGATACAGACCAGGTCTCTGCTCTTCCTGCAGGAATTCCTTCCTGAGGGTTCTGTGGCAGCAGCCAGGTCAGTCATAACTCCTGTGCCCTGCCCCTGCCTCCGTAATTCTTAGTGCAGAAACACACAGGGTGTGTCTGGCAGGGATAGCATCCTGTGTTCTTGTGCACTGCTGAAAATTCTGTCTCAAGGATTAAAAAAATTTATCTGGGAAAAACAGGTGAAATACATACAGTTGTTACATTTTTGTGAATAAAATATTGAATGCTATAGTTACCTCTGATGTCTCTAGCAAGCATGCTTTGTCCTTACAGAGACACATGGGACTCCTGTTTGTGTAACTCCTTGCTTGACAACAGTTGATGCAACTCAGAGTACAACATTTTGATACAGGATCTTGTAGGAAGAGAATCAGAAAGGCTTCTTGTTAAAATTCAGATGCAGATACTGCAGGCATTACCTTAAGTCCCTAATTTCAGACCAAAGATCTCTTTTAAAATTGAGCCTGTGTTGTGATCTTTGACATCTTGAAGGCAGCAACATCACGGCATGTTGTGTTCATTGTAGCAGCTTCGTGTCAGTGCAGGGCAGTAACTCTGGGAAAAAACTCCACTACTTCTGTCTGCTCATCAAGTTTTTGCTTAAAACTAAAACCAAGCCAAGAAACATAGAGGAGAAGCAATGGAATATTGTGAATTAGTAATAGATCTGTTTGGTTTTTTCCTACAGCATTGCACATTACTTTAAAATGAAAATATTGGTAATTACATAATATCTATAAGTAGTAATTTTACTCTGTGCAAAAAGAATCTGCCTCCATATTTGCAGGTTTTGCAGTTTGAATATTCTCTTACAGATAAACTGGAGAGGAAATGTCTATTATTTTGCAGAAAGAAGCTCAAAGAATGGATGAAGACTTTAAAGCACAGGCACTTGACTCTGCTCTTCCAAGTCCATCAGAGACTTTACTTTCCATTCGACTCTTAGACTTTAAAACAAGTTTATTGGAGGCCATAGAAGAGCTGCGTATAAGAAGGGTAAATTTGTTTATGTTGGATTTGGTCTTTGTCTTATTTCTGTCTCTCTGTAGGTAATCATAGAAAATGCTGCATAAGTGTGGCTAAACTTCGTGCTGTATTTTAAGTGATTAATCAGCCTGGGTTTTGTTTAAAAATATAATGGGTTTAAGTATTTGGGTGTATTACAAGTTCCCTTGTAGACAGCACAAAAGCAACAAGGTTGTATGGGAATGAATTTGTTTTTTCTGTAACAAAGTAAGAAGTTGCTAGAGTTGATAATCAGGCTATTGAGAAACTACATTAAACTGTTGTCTTTCATTATAGTTCTTCACTTTAAGAGCAGGCTTTGATACAAAATGAAGAGAAAGAATCCAAGTATTTGCCAAGTCCCTAAGTCTTTCTGCATTCACAATTGATTTACCATTTGCCAGAAAAGTGGTGATTTTGGCTGTTTACTTGTGTTTTTCAGAATTACCTATAAGGGCAAAGAGATATATTAAAAACCACTTTATTTCACAATTTTTACATTGCTAAACTATGAAGCTAGAACCCTATAATAATCATATATTGAGTATTTGGGATGGGGTTGTTTTGTTTTTGAAATAAGCTGAATTATCTTGTAGTAGTACCAAGGTAAAATTGCTTCTGTGCTGGTAAAGGCAGCTGTTTTTTCTTGTAGGTATTTTTTCACTTGTATTCTTCTGTGGTTACTTTTTTGGTTGTGTGTATGTAAACATTTTTGTTTATTTCTCCCCTTAGGGTTTCTGAACTGTTGTGGGTATTGAAAGACCTAAAGTGTATTTTTCTTCATCTGATGAATTTGACCGGTTCAAAAGATGTGTATTATTACTTTTAAAATATTAGTACTGATGACATGCTTATGCTTATTTTGATCTCAGTGAAATGCTATAATCCTCTCTTTAAAAGCCATAAACAAAAGAATGACTGCCATTAAAAAGAAAAAAAAAGAGAATGGCTGCATGGTGGTACTTTCTTGGTGTAGTACTGTTAAAGGCCCCATGGTGTGATGCCTAGACCTGTGTTGCAATGGTAGTGTTTATTCTAGTCCAACTATTTTAGTATTAAAAGTATAGACTGAAAAATTTAACTTTTATTATAATAATCAGAGTTACGTTTCTTTATAAGACAGCTTAGCTGAATTCACATGGTTAACTTAACATTGCAGTTTTAATGCACTTGGTCAGAGCCTAAAGTGCTCATGAGTGTCATGGAATTTCATCTTTTGGCATTTTTCTTTGGATTTTTTTGCCTGTTTTGTGTCTGCTGTAGTACAAGAGTTTGTGACTGTGATTTTGAAAAAGTTGTCTCAGAAGGGTGAGTAATTTTTTGCCTTAAAGATGTTTTTAGTTTCAAAATTGATGCAAATGATAAGAGCCAATTTCACAATTAAGACATGGTCCTATGTTTCTAAAATAGCTGTGCTTTCCTTTACCCTAAAATATTTATATACATTTGTATATATTAACCTGTTTAGTTAGAAATTTAGGTTAAAAAAGTAAGCATTTTGCAGACAAAAAATTTGAAATCCTAGAGTGTCCTTGAATGCATTTTTGATTGGTTTTGATTTAACAGTCAGTTCAGGGCTGTTTGCATAGTATGTTTGAAGTTTGGAATATAAAATATTAGTATTTTGAAGAAGCAAGAGTTTTTGAATAATGTGGCATATACCTAGTGCCATTCATTTTTATCCTTTTAAGTAGAATTTAATGGATGTTTTTCTTTAAAATACCCCTAAAAAACCCTCTCCCGATTAGCTATGAATTTCTTACAAATTCATTCAATGCGAGATTATTCTCTAAATTTTTAATCAACCTTGAGAGAAAGGTAGTGCATAGACCAAAATACAGGGATAACTCAGGGAATGAAAGTGCTTGTCTTGCACCATGCGAATTTTTCCACGGCCAAGAAACAAACACATGTGTCATCTGCTGCATCAGAAAGTGGAGTAAAAGTGAAATTTCTGCAGGTTCTTGGTGCTTTTCCCACTTCCTTTCCAGGTTGCTTGTGAAGTTCAGTAGACTGATAACCTGAGGGAGGCACTAGAGCCAGTACCATGGATTTTACGCTCAGTTTTTGACCTCTGGCTTGGCCTTAGATGAGATTATTTTGCCTCTATTTGCTTCTGTTTTTCTTCCCATCCTTGGGCTTGCTTGTCACTTCAACAGGAGACTCTTTGGGACAGGACTTATTGTGTATTTTGAGTTTAATAAACTGCCTGGAATGGTTGGTTAAGATGCAGTATAAATTCAGATTAATAAATTTGTGAAATGAAATGATCTGTGTGAAGCTAATAAAAAGAAGCAAACTCTTAAATACGAAAATGTTTTGAGAGGCTTGATGCAATCCTTACTCAATGTCATCATACTGTAGTTAAATTCCCAAAAATAGTTTAGAAGAGTTGCTCAGAGTAAGGGACTGTTCATGTTCATCTGTTTCGTCTTCCAGAGAAAATCCCAATCCTTGATAGCTGTGCAAGTTTGTTCTAAAGAATACATAGTTTAAATGATTTTACTTGATACAGCTTCACTTAATTCCTTTGGCTAGTCACAGGGTCTTTGTCGTCCATAGGAACTGACAGAATATGAATATGTAAGTAATTAGAATCCACAAAATTTTGTATTTATCTTTCTCCTGCCCCCCAGGAATTACTTCACACTCTAATACCTAGAGTATCCTCAATTTTTTCCAGATTAGCCTTCCCTCTCATCAAGCACTGACCATGCCAGTGATTCTTTTGTGCTGGATATCCCCTTCTCTTGCTTCCATGTCTGTCTGTCTTGCTCTGCAGTCAACTGAGTGCATTTTCTTCCTAACAATCTTTTAACTGGATTTTATACCTAAGTATAAATTAGGGTATTTTTTTAGTAAAATACCAGAAACAAGGACAGATGAGTATTAGGAAAAAAATTAAGTATTTGGATTTAAGAGAATAAACAGCACTGAAGTTTCAGCCCTCATAACAGTGACATCATGTACTGTTGTTTGAGTCATCAGGCAGTGTGTTAGGTGATAATTTCTGTGTTAATGAATAATTTGGCTTTTGATTAGGAACTGATTCCTTGCAGTTGGAGAGGAGAGTGTTGTAAGTACCAATGCAGTGATTGTAAGTATCAATACAGATTAATTGGAACCTATGCAGTAGAGTCAAGGACAGACCAATGAAAAATTTCCAAAGGAAAAATAATGGTTGGTACAAATTTTTGTGTCTTTGCATCTGAAAAATGAAAGTTTTTGAGAATAGATTTCAAACAGAGGTTGCTATTACTTTTTGTTAACTGTTGTAACTATGAAAATCCAAGAATGTATTATCAGGAACTAAAGTTAGAATAATGCTACTATAAGCATCTTCTCTCCCTTTTACATTTGTCCTGGAAAAAATGCTTAAGAACAATATCCATGAGATCTAATAAAAATTGTACTGGTCTGCTTCGTTCATGAAGGAATTTCTAATTGTAGTATGAAACAACCAGAAATTGTAGTTTCTGTGAGTAGCATTTGACCTGCATGAAAATTGGATGTGCAATTTTGTAGGAGGGAGAGTGTAAGTTTAAAAAAGATAATAAAAGTACCTAGCAGCAGTTTTGGCTGCTTGGACATGAGCCAGCTGTACTCTGTTCCTAAATCTGTTCAGGGTCAAGAATCGAGGGGGCTTGACCAATCCACAGCCCATCTTGTAAAACTACAGCCTGAAGCAAACACTTTAAAGAAGGCTTGACACTCTCTAAAGGTTATAACGAGTAAATAAACCATCAAATTACTCCTCTTTTATTGTTATGGTAGTCTTTTTTTATAAAAACACTTAAATCCATGTAGTCCTAAGGCATCTAATAAAAAATGAACACTTTTAAGGTTTTGTCGGGTTTTGATCCCTCGTCAGAGTTATATACAATATCATTCTCCTAAGTATAACAAAAAATGTTTTTGTCTTATTAAACAGCTGATAGAACTTCTAAAAAAAAGTGCTTCATGCAAGTTTTAAAAGTTTTCAGTTCAAAATAGATAAACTATAAATGTCCTTTGGAAGATGTAAAAATGATGAATAAGGTTTATAACTTAGTGATTTCACATGAGAACATTTTTATCATGTAATTGTCATTCTCAGTTTAAGTATTTATGATGTTTATTTTTCAACAGTAGTGACATACGTGCACATTTTTGATAGCTTCCAGATACACCTTTATAATTTGGGAGTAAGTTGGAAGAGCGTTGTTCACTTAGAACTTTGGTTCTTATCCTCTTAAGTATTCATGGCAAAAGGCTTTCTTGAACTGGAATTTGATGCCTTTTTCATACAATTTTGAGCAAGGCTTTTGCTAATAATATATAATTTTCATAGCATTTCTTGCTTAATGGCAGAAATGGTTGAAGATTACACCTTTTTGAAAGCTCCAATTCAACCTCATTGGGTTTTATCAGTGAAGGGAAATTAGGGGGATGTATTTTCCTTCAGTACTTACAGAATAGTACCAGAAAAAAAAAAATCATTGCAACTGTGCGGCACTATTTGTTAAAGCAGAACTGGGAATCATTGATAATATTTTAAGGTCTCTTTTTTTTTTAAATACTATTAGTCATATGAAATCTTTAGGTGTCTTCTCCATCTGTATTCTACCAGTACATATCAGAGAAGCAAAAGCTAAAGAACATCTCTCTAGTTCTCTGTGAGCCAAATTTTAATTATAAATGTCTATTTTATGGTGTTTTTTATGTAAAATCACATGAGTGCTGAGGCATATATTTAGAACCTGCAAGAATCTCTTGAAATGGCTGGGTGTAGCCTCCTGTGGAAAGAAGTGTGCTTCTCTCCACGTGTGCCTGTAAAATCTCTGCTAATCAAGGAAGTCAGTTTTGACCCTAAAACCCTATAAAAGATATCAATGTCAAAAAACTATTTTGAATTACTTGGGACACATTTTGCTCTTTTGTATCTATTGATAAATAGTGGGACTATGAATCAAATATTGTACTAAGTGAGAAAGGGTTGCAAAATCTTCAAAACTGTTTTGCATCTATTGTTGAAGTGGTGTAAATATGAATCAGAATCTTAGAACCCTTATTCATATTTGACTTCAGAAAGAATTGCATTTTTAAGATGCAGTATATTTTACAATCAAAAAAATTTGTGTTATCTTCTTCACTTGGGAAAGAGAAAGAGCCTCCATTTGCTCTTTCAATGTGTCAAGAAAGATATTGCTTCATCCAGAGGTGGAATCTTTTCAGTCTCATGGCAAATAACAGTTGTTCATGGTATTGCAATTCAGTAGAGTTTTTCTTAAACCCCAGTATTAAGAGAATGATCCTTTTGAGGCCCTCTTTTATTTTTTATTAGAGAGATCCATGCCTTTTTTTCCCAAGTTGTAACTGTTTCCTCAAGGTTCTAACCAATTTTTGAGGTGTGTCACTTCAAGAGTACTTGAATTTTTCCAACAATTAAGATTGCACGCTTTAAACTGTAGTGAAGTTGAACTTAAAACAAGCATAAATTTGCACATAATATATCAAACTGCACAGTTCAAGTATATAGAGTATTCTTTTACCCTCATGTAGTCAGTTTGGCCCTTGCTGGGGTGTGTCCAACACCAGACCTCAGTAAATGTTTTTAGTGCAATGATTCATCAAAGAGAAGTCAGGCTCACCTTAAAGTGTCACTTTTCCGTGCTGGCCATCGTGTGCAGAGCAAAGTCAGGAAAGCAGCCGACTGAAGCTCAGTGAAACATCAGTGTGGCTCTCCAGGTCCTTGAAGGATACTCATTGTTTTGATATGTGCAAAAGCAGGACAGTGCTGAGTTGCTTATGACACGCATCAAAAACCTGAATATTGTTGCAGAAAGTCATGACTGTTCCTAGGGGAACCTTTTGTTCTTCCTTTTTTTTGAGTACTGGATTTGTGAAGGAAGGCCAGTGCTCATAAAAACTGGACTCCAAAGGGAAGCTGATTCCTGTCGGGAAAATTTAACTTTAATACCAGAATGTTTCAGGAAAAGTCTCATAAATATTCAGCAACTGCGATTATCAGAAGGTAACTTTCATTTATTATCAAGAGTAGTATTGTGATTCTTGACTAAGTGCTTCTGCAAGAATAGGAAACTCTGGACTTCAGTAATGTTCTTCTCAGATTTTCTGGTACCTCACCTTATCAGAGATACGTGTTGATTACCCATGATTCTGTTTCAATTTCTTTTATTTGGTAGGTCAGAGGGCTTGTTGGCACAGAAGATAATTATAAATATTTCACTTCTTCCATAATAACAGAAGTAATCGCTGACACAAAATTTTCAATTGCCCTAGGAGATGTCACAAAGAATAAAGATTCAAATGCTTCGAGCTGAATTTTTAAGATGTCTCAAAGATTCTTAGTCATTAATTATGATTATCTGTATCATTGACTACACTGGATTCTTGAAGCACTTTTGCATCTCACTGAATTTCTCTTCATCTCAATTGACTCTTTTGACTTTTTTTTATGTTTGTTTTTAACTAGGATACAGAAACTAATTACGAAGACCAAATAAATAAAATTGTTATAGAGAAACAGGAACTTGAATGGCAGAAGGTAACCTTCCTGAATGTTTTTAATGTTTTACCTGCTGAGATTTAATTTTCATATGTTAATATAAATTGTGATTTATTACAATTCCTATTTTTAGAGGTATTTTTATTTCAGTAGTGGAATGTGCTAGCCAGTAGCTTATTATTTAGTCATGAACATCTGTAACTTTTATTTTGATTTGGATTGTGCCCAGCTTAGAAATTTTTTAACAAGAAAATATAATAATATTTGGCATGACTTGGCAATCTTCAGATTGATATGTAAATACTAAAGCAATAAGACATTTATCTGAAAATGAAGCACATTGACACATCAGGGTGGGAGAAGCTGTGTAGTAGCTTCTCTGTATTATGCTTGGCTTTGGCAAGTGCAAATATCAGTGCAGCAAACAACTTCACTTGCAATATTTTGGAAGTGGAAATTTTTCCTGAAAGTTATTTTGAACATTAACTTGTATGTTATCCATATTTAGAAGTAGTTTGTTTTTAAATGTTGAGAATAAAGTATTCAGTAAGAGAAGTCTAACATTCTTCTCAGAATTAGGGCTCCTGAGGTTATGCTTTCCTAGGAAATGCATTCCCTTCTTTAATACAGTCAAACCTATGACCCCTGTCACAAGGGCACAAGATAAAAGGCTTCACTCCGTATATTTTACAACCCCAGAAAAAACAATAATTTCAGCTCTATCCTTGATCTTGGGATATTTAACATCTTAGTTGTAAAGGAAGGCTATTTCATCTTGGAGTTCATCCTAACCATCTTAAATTAATAATCCTAACTTTGTGCTTTTCTTTCTTGAAAGATATATATGTGCACACAGAAACAGGAAACATTTTATATTTGTAAAGGCAAGAGTGCTCTCAGTTTGTAACCCTTCTTTGCTTTTCTTAACCTAGCATTGCAATGCTTAATATTCTGGGTTCAAAAGGGAGGATTTCCATCCATTCTAAGACGTCAACAGCAATTTAATTTACCACTCATAAAAGGATGGGATTTACAGGAAGTGAGGTGAAGTCAGTTCCTGTACTTTGCACTTAACATTGGCACATGGCAAAGCTGGTGTAAACAATGAGTGGTAGGTTTTGGGAACTTCAAAGGAACAAGCTAATATCAGTTTCCAGTCCTGGAGACTCCAGTAAGATGAAAATTCTAAGTATGACATTTAAATTGAATTTGTGACCTGCTTGTTTCTGAATGCAGAATCATATTGACCACAGCAGCAGTTCAAAAAGTAGATGTCTTCCTCTGGTTTATCAAAGGGTCTGTTTTACCATTTCCTTCGAAGATTTCCCTTTCAGTCAACATTTCTGTCATTCATTTCATTTTACCTTAAATTTAACAAACTAGTTTGAAATAAAGACATTGCTTCAGCGAAGTTACAATATTCCAATTTGTCTGCATTTTATATATATACTGCTGCTGCCCTTGAAAAAATACACTCAAGCAGGGAAAGCAGAGTAACTGGAGAATATATTCCTTTAAATCTAGTGAGTATACTCATACTTGTATAACATTACAATATCAAAGCTGATTTTGTTCATATTTGATAAAAAGAAATGCTTTTTTCTTCAGTGTCCCTTCACCACACATACATGGCATATATGGAAATTTTCTTCCAAGCCTGAATTTCTGACAGAAATAATAGAAACATTTTATCTGATAGTCTTGTGTGTGAGGCTTGTTAGAAAATGCATATTTGTAGACACTCCCCTGTCTTTTTGAAATTAAAATATGTCACTTGAATATACAGTACAAGAAAGTGGTGTGTTAGAAAGAGTTCAGCATTGGGATTTTTTCAGTTACATCTATGATAAAGTTACATAAAGGATGACTGCTTAATGAAACAAGACTGATACCTACATAATTTATTCCATGATATTGGCTTGAATTCCTGTATTTTATTATGCCATCGTAATTTGGCAGTGCTGTGGATATAAAATTTTATTCCTGTGGTGAGCAGGAATACTGCAGTGGAGTAGTTGATCTGCTGTGCCTGCAGTACTGCCTCTGCCTCGCTAGGGTACTTCCCATGCCTGTCACCCCTGGAGAACATGTCCTTGGACACAGGGCTAAGGGACAACCTGAGGAAAACATTTCTCAAGACTTTTATGTGGTTCTGAATATTCATTTATGTACTGTGCATTGTTTGTTACACACAAATCAAAACTTTCTCTACTCATCTTATGATGAGTTAATAAGTAAATGGATATGGAACACCTTACCTCCTTGGATTCTTGTCTTCTATCAAAAGGCAACAGCTCTCACTTGTACAATGTGAAAGCAACACCAACTTGCTGGAGAAAACAGCAATTTTAGAATGGACTTTATGTTTAAAAACTCTCAATTTCTATTCAGGCACAAGAAGAAATTTGACTCCTTGTGTGTGAAACAGATTTTCAATTTATTTTCTTCCATTCATTCTTTTTAATAGTCTCAATTTATATTTATTTTTGTGCAGTCATTACTGGATTGTTTCCTGCTTCACACTAATATTTCTAAGCTCAACATCCATCTGTATTTTGAGATAGCTGTTCAAGGACAGAGACCATTAACTACCTTTACATAATATATTTCAATGTTTAGAACTGAAAAAACCTGGTCTTCCATACACACCTTCCATGGTAAAGGTGAAGTATCTTACAGAGAAGCATGATGCTTAAAGATGTTGGAGATTTCCAACTTGTAGAGTGTAGTATTAGCCTGTAAGATTATGATATGAAATAATAACACACACACACAAAAAAAAGTACATCTTCACTCATTTTCTTGTTTTTATGGATGAGAGTAAAGCCAGGCAGGAGAGTGATAAAAATCTCATACTATTGCCTCACACTTAGTCTTTTCTGCCCTCTTTCAGCTCTTTCAGGTAGCTTGTTAAATGGCTAAAACTTAACTATGAATAGAATAACAGATAGTTATTTTTCAGTGGGATTCTCTTTTTAATGGGTAATAAAATTCTCTTGTAACTACCTGGGCCAGTGTTAAGGTGCTGTCTTAAGATGGCACTGGATGTGGATTGTTTCTGCAGGCTGGTGGGATGGGTAGGAGCTGCTTGCAGAAGTCCTAGCAAAAGGTCTGTATTCCAGAGGAGAGAACTGTTACCTGTTAGAAATTAAAGAGAAGCTGCTACCAAAAAGACAATTACCAGCTAAAAAAAGCATCTTTTTAGTCTTCAGGGTTTTTTAATCAGTTGTGTCTTTCTAAAAATATTTTGCTCTAAGATAATACTTAACTCACACTGTTGTTATTTTACATGAGCAGGAAACTCTGCAGCATCAGACTGACACACTGCAACAGCAAAACAAAGAAGCTATGGCGGCTTTTAAAAAACAGGTAACAAAATAAAGCCTTTGGCTTTGCAGGATTTTAAAATATAATGACATCATAGCAAGTTATCAGTTGGTATGAAAATATTTTTCTATTGCATATAAAATTTTATAATATACAGCTCAAAAAAAAATATCATGGCCTTACCTCTGGCCACAGCATAATGCTTGTATTTTGACAGTTCATTCCAGACGCCACTCCTCCTGGCATTTTTCATTTTTATATTTCAAAAACCTCCTAGAGAAGAAAATGCTTCTTCTAATATTTTCCTTATTCTGTTTTGCTTTGTTTGTTTTTTCCCCTCTAATTTAGCATGACCTCAGCAAGGGTAGATTCATAAACCATGGTAAAAGATCTGCCACACAAATTACCCTGCTCAACATTTGAAAGTGTGTTTCACTCTTGTGTTTTATTCTCCATATTACAGTAAGCAAACACAAGTGCTGAGAGACCTTGCAGAGAACATTCATAGGAACTGAAACTGTTGCCCAGGGTGATGAAGAATTTATCATTAATGCTGCATCACAATCATGGCACACAAAAAAGAAATTAACAAGCAATTAGGTTTCTTCCTTGAAAAAATAATTCGAGATTCACAGACTTTTCCTTGTAACTCTACATTTCCTACAGTTACAAAAAAAAAAAGCAGGAACTATACTATGCAGTTTAATATAACTATATTGTCTTGTTTATTTGCATGAATAAAATTATTGCCATGTGCTGTTCTTATTTTTTTGTTTGTTTTGGTTTTTTTATGTGACTGACAACCAAGTTACAGGCAAGGATGTTTGCCATGGAAGAAGAAAAGGTACTCCACAATTGTTTGTTGTTTGTCATCCAAAGAGGAGCATAAGCAAATGATAATGATATAAAACTTACTAAACATGTTTTAAGTATAAACTAAGTATATTACATTATGTTGCTGGCTATGGCCTTTGCAAATGAAATGTCTTTGTAACTTTGTTATTTCTGTTTTTTTGTTGATAGACTGTAGAACTTATGAAGTGTCACTGCTTGTGCTAAAAATCAGCTGAGGAAAGAGTGTTCTTTGATAGTTCCATATTGGAGCTATACAAAATTTGCTTTATTCTAGAGGGGTGGGTTAAATTGGGATAATTGGCCTTTACAAGTAGTACTGAAAAATAACATTTCTAACATTTTGTTAGGGATTTTATTGATTTGGCTGAGCTGGTTTCCTAAGGTACTTGACCTAAACAGAAACAAGATAAATTTTAGCCTGAATTTATGTAGATTTTGTTAGTTACACAAGTTTTTCTACCAGGCTGAATGCCCAGTTCCTCCTCTGAATGATTTACATTTGGTGTACAATGAACCTTTTTCAAACACTGAAGTCAGTGAATGTCTGCGTGTGGCCTCTATTTTTTAATTTAAATTTCCCAGTGGTTTAGAGCAGATGAATATGCTGGATGTGGCACAAGAAGTGGCATAGAAATTTGCAAACTGGTTAAATGGCTTGAAAGTATATCAAAGTAAACTTCATGTCTGCTGCATTGATATTTATTTTATGTTTATTTTATATTTTCTGGTTGAGTAATTTTCTTGACTGGGAGTTTGGAGTTTTTTCTTGTTAAGACAATTCATTTGTTCACACATACCCATTTATTAATCTCTGATTTGTATTTTCAACAACAGCTTCAGAATGAAACTGTATGCTGATTAATTTTTCCTTCTAACTATTTCCATTGAATTGAATAGTACTTTCAGTACTTTATACCAAAGTAACTGAAAGAGTAAATTAAGCTCAAGACAGAGTTGAAATACCAGTTTTTGCACCAATTTAGATTATATTTACTATTAGTGGTCAGAGTGGTTTTGGAAGATTGCACAGTGAGCACTATGTTGGAAATGACTGGAACGTGTAGGGTTGAATGGATATATTTGTGTTTTCTGGCATATTCTGTGGTATTTATTCTGGTCTGCATAGGATTGACTGCAGCCAGTGATTCTTATCGGATTTAATTCTACTGAAGTCCTTTGGCTTTCTGATGTGCAAATTCTATATGTTTGTCTGTATATGCATTCACACACACACATATGGATAAATATGTAAAAATGTACTTGCATTTAGTGATTCTAGACATAGCAGGTTACAGTTCACTCTTTGTGGACTGGGAAAACCGAACAGGCTGTTTCTGTGAAGATCCTACTACTGCAGACAAGAAAATGGATTTACCCGATACCTTTTGTTTTAAAATTTAGTATCTTAGTTCCAAATAATGTGTGAGTTCTGCCTTTGTCAGGCTTGTCTCTCCCAGAACAGATAATTTTAAGGCTCGATGAATAGAGTGAAAATTACTGATTAATAAGAGGTGAAAATATACTATTGTGTTTTCACTTCTGTTTTTATAGCAATATATGTCTACATTTTAAAATTATTTAGCTGAATTATTCACAAATGAATTTTTTTGTCATAGTGGAGTAACACTTTATTTTTGTAACATTGTTTTTGATAAATTCTTATTGTAAATGCATTTATTCTGCCCAAATCCTGAAGTACAGCTTTTGTTGAAAGGGAAAATACCAACTTGCTGTAGAAACAAAAGAAAAAGAAATTGATGGACTGAAAGAAACATTAAAAGCATTACAGGTAAATTACTGCTTTTATAAAATAACATTTCTTGGAAGGCAAGTGTTTTGTTTTTAAGTTTTTTACTAGTAAGGAAATTGTTGGTTTTAAGAGGATCTTTAAGGCTTTATTGTTTAATTTTTCTAGGACACCTCACTCTGTAATGCTGAGTTTCTGTTCTGGTCTTCAGTGTCAAGACTACTTTAAGTTAACCTTCCAGCTAATGTTCTTTTCCTCCAGAAGAAGACTCAAAAGTCTGAACAGTGTGTGAAATGTGCTTTCTTTCAACTTCCACAGCCTTCCTCTTTCTTCACCTTCTTGTTTTCTTACTTCTCACCTGTCTGGGATCCCTGGTTTTGGACTCCTAAACAGAACTGAGTTTTCACCCTGGGCCTCCAGCTTGCAGGGCTCCCTGTGTTTTTTCAGTGTTTTCCTCTGTTTCACTGGGACGTTTCTGTATTTACACTTGATCCATGGCTTAAGAGCAAGGCAGATATATGGAAAATGGATCACTAGCATTGTAATGCATTGTCAGATTTCAGGTATTACCAGGCATTAATTATTTTTCTGCCCAAAACTGAGTGGGATAATAATTCTATTGAAAACAAAATGGCTATAATGGATTTTTACTTTGATTTTGAAGCTTGTGTTGATTCTGAGTAACGTTCTCATATAATGGAATGCACTTACTTGGTAGCAGACTGTTTGTTTAATCGCTGAATGTATTTTAGGAGCAAAAGAAATTGATTCTCATGATTTGCCTTCTGAGCAATAGCTGTAAGGATTTTGTTGCCTTGCTAAAACCTTGGTGCAGCACAGATGATGTAGAATATCCATCCCTCCATGGTCTGCTGAACATAATATGTGGACAGCAGGAGTAATGAAAGATCCCACTGACCTTTCTTTTGTAAGATAAACCACAAATTTTAAAAAATTTTATCTTAAATGTTGAATGTTCACAGATGAAGCATTTGTGTCACAGTACTGTTCAGATCTACGAAATTCTGCTGTGGCTAGAGGAAGCAGGAGGTCAGAATGGAGATGGGGTCCCAGGGAAATTGTTTGGAAATGAGCCTAATACAAGAGTGAAGAATTTTAAATTCAATTCTGTATTCCTCTCTGTAGAGTCAGAAGTCTACCTTAAAATGATTGTTATCTAGGTGTTTTCCTAGAAATAATATTTTTATATAAGATTTGTGCACTCTGGGTTCTTTGACATTACTCTGTTTTTCCCTCTTACACTTAAGCATTATGCAAATCCAAATACTCTTATCAGTGGGGTATTAAATAGTGTTAATATCTTCTAATGTCAGCCTTATATTATTAAGGCATGTAAGATTGGTACATTGTATCTTTATATGCTGCCATTTAGAATGTCTAGTAAGATGTTTTTGGGGTTTTTTTCCCAACAGGGAACACACTTCTATTCCTGTAGGAGTTGAGGGAATACTTTAATTTCTATCTGTGTCATCTTCTCTGTTTATTTCTAAGGGTTTTGTCTACAGACTGTGGTCCATTTGTGTGTTATTTTTATGATGCCTGTCAGAAAACACACATGAAGGATTTATGCACCTTTTCAAAACTCCTCTAGTAACAAATCAGTATAAAGTGGTTTTACATAATTTAAATATTGAAGTAACATTATGAAGTAAAGTGAATATAATAATAAATGAAATTGGGCCATCATTAATTCAAAATCAGCATTATTGTATTGGATGGATTAATAACAAATACAGATAAATCCTAGGTATAACAATACTTAATTGTGTAGGTTGTTGTCAGAAAAAGTCTAAGTACCATTTAATGAATTACTCTCTGTTGTTTTACAGATTTCAAAATACACTTTGCAAAAGAAACTGAATGAAACGGTAAGGAAAATAATAAAAGTAAAAACATAAGGAGCAGCTTTAATGAAGAGTATGCCTAGGGTATAATGCACAACCATCTGACTTTAATACTTCAATAATATATGATAATTATTACAAGTAACACAGAGGTATCAGCTTCAAATCTGAAAATCTTACAAATGCAATGTTTTTAGGTTTCTATAGGGTGATATCTACTGTTCAGCATGTGGTATTTTTTCCTCACTGAATTAAAGTAGAATTGCTATATTTGTTCTCTTTATAGATTAAAAATTTTTTATTAGACTGTCATTTTAAAAATGTATTTTTCTTATTCTATTAGGATCTAGCATAATAATCTCAAAAAATAATAGAGAATTCCTAGCAATTCTAGGTTTTGTTTTAAAGAAAAACTGGTGGTTTTCCACTCTTTTTCACTCCTCAGAATTAGTTCTTAACCTCAGTTTCCCTGAACAGTTTAGATTTCATCCAGTGCAGCTTTACTCCCTTTGACACAGGGAATAAATTTACCCAGAGTGACAGCGTAGTGGCTCTGAACCCTGTTGTCTGTTTTAGGAAGTGAAAGAGTGAGCCACAGAAACATTGCTAGGCGTGATTGAATAAATGCTGTGAAAATTCTGCTGCTGCTCAACTGGAAAGAATAAAGATAATACTGTCAGACCATTACAAACTGTGATTTTAATTAAGAAGCTCAAAAAACTAGAGTCCAGTTTAGCTTTAAGTACCATGACATTTGTACTGAAAGTCATCTTCAACGCTACAGTGGTTTTACACAAAATATGGTGAAATTGAATAATGTGCCCTCTGACCTGGGAGATAAGGCTACAAGTTAAAGATCAAAGGCAACATAAAATCTGTTTTGTCTTACTTCACTTTTAACTTGTATTTATTCCTAAAATGCAGCTGATCTGAAAATGTGTTGAAAATATACAGAATAATTGGACTTACATTTAGGTCATTTCACCTATTATCTTTCTTTCATAACTTACAAGCTCAGTCTTCCACATGAATGAGAATATTTAAAGGACAACACCTTTTCTGTAAGCTGGAAATGCATCTATGCTGCTTAAACAAATATATTTCTTATGTTCATAAACTTTTCATTAATTGATCATTTGAATATTTTGAAAGCATTTACTTTTATACATAGTATGGCAATTTAAAATGCTATTGAGTGAGGGCAAGATGCTAGAAATCCTCTTTTGCATGTAGTGCTAAACAGTACATGTACAGTTGGGACTTAGGGAAAATGCTCTGATATGAAATGATGAAAACAAAATACCCCACAAGGTGAACAAAAGTGAATTCTTTCCTGGAACCTTCTGCAGTAGGGGGCTAATGCAGTTTTAGACCAAGTTTAATTCTACCAACGAATGGTTGCACTGAAATAAGTGCTGCGTTCAAGGGATCAAAGGAGTAGCCACGCATGTAGACTCTTGGTCACCACCAATGGCAAAGTGTTTAAAGATAAAATGGATGCAATTCTGAACCAATCATTTCTCTGAGACCAATTTCTATTTCCGTTTTGTTAAAGACAGATTAGATGGTTCTCTGGTGTGTGTTTCGAGAGGAAGCAGATGTGCGGTTCAGTTTATATCTGGCACCTTAGAAACCCTGACAATCAGTGAAGGAGCTTCTGTGCATGCTGGGGACTGGGTGTGCCTTACCAATGCAGCTTTTTTATTCTGTTTTTGTTCCTTTAATTCTGTTCTTTTAGAATAGTTTATGCAGTGTTAATACTTGACATAAACACCATGTTTTAGCATGCTGTCTAGTTAAGTTTATACAAAAATTGTAGTGGTGATGTCATTCTTACCAT
This sequence comes from Prinia subflava, assembly GCF_021018805.1. Lineage (NCBI taxonomy): Eukaryota > Metazoa > Chordata > Aves > Passeriformes > Cisticolidae > Prinia > Prinia subflava. Next base: position 8,838,008 of record NC_086251.1, read on the forward strand.
ATACGCTATAATTTTGAAATAGTGGAAGGTTTTGTTTCATACTGAAAGACAGTAGAGAGACAAACAAAAAAAGGATTTTTTTGTCTTCTTTTATTTATTAGTCTTTATTATTGACTTTCTTTTCCCCATAATAAAAGTATTGTTTGTGGCACAGTCGTTTTGCACCTCACAGCATATGGACAGTAGCACTCATGCGGTCAGGAGGCTACAGGAGGATTACTACAAAACCAGTTCAACTGATAGAATACACTTGAGTGTGGGTTCTGTAGTGTATTGGTTTTCCTGCTGCTGAAATTAGGCAGTAACTGGAGGAAAATAGTTAGGTGTTGGTTTCCTGACAGATGATACACTGGAGAATGCCCGAACTCTTTTTGTAAGGTATCTGTTCTTGTCTTCCCTTACTGTTTTTATTGGAAACTAAATGTATGTGAAACCATTTAGTGCAGCTGCAGTCAAATGGTCTAGGTTGATTAAACCCTTCCGCTCTTCAGAAAAGTGGGAATTTGGATCCACATCATTCCCAGCAGTTCACCTGACCTGTGCCCAGGAACTGTTTACATGAGTCCTACTTGGCACAGGCCAAAATCTGTCAAGGATATTTTAACAGCAGTACAGGCATTTCCTGAGAATTTCCCTGCCACCATTTACTTTTCTAATACAGGTGTAGTCATCGAATGAATGAAAAAGTAATTACTGCAAAATGTTAATTAAACTTTAAAAGTTGGTTTGCTCTTAATAATCTGATATAGAAATGTTGGTTTTGTTTCCTTTCTGCGTCTTTTAGGAGTTTGTCTGTAATCATACTATGTTGTTTAAAAACACAATGAGGAGGCAGAGATAACAATATAAATTAAACCCAATTATTTTTAAGTAGAAAAATGGAGAGAACTTGAAGAACTGTTGTGAAAAAAAAATCCTGTTTTGAAGATCTACATTTCATAGCCCTTTGCATAATTTTCATGTAATCTTGCCTTAGGTCTCCATGCCATTACATCTACTTTGTTTCTCTGACACTTTCACCCCCCAGTTACCACCTTCTGCTTCACTGAGTACCTCTGACTAGTGACTCCATTTCCAGAATATCTTTGAGATATGAGCAATTCCCTCTTTGTGTTTCTCCAGTCACCCACTTGACCCTAAGCTATTTCTTGGGTCTAGTTCCACCAAGAAATCATTGTGCCTCAACAAGCCATATGGCCACAATCAATTCCACTCCCCATCCCAGCTTATCTTTATTACTGGTGGAGGGCAGGGCAATAATTCCTGTTCTTGCAGTATCAGACATAAGGAAGAAGAACCAAGATTCTGTGGGTCTCCCTCCAACTCCAGGGTCATCCACTCCCCATCCTGCAGTGTCTCCTGGTGTTTCTTGATTGTCTTCTATGGAAAAATGTTTTACAACCTTTTCACTGTGAGGAGATGAATCACATACTCAGGCTTTTATTTCTCTTCCATTAAGCCTGGAGAGAAGCCTGCCATCAAAAATCGTATTTAGGCAAGTGTTAAGCTCTTAATAAAAGTCTTGCAGATAGAGCAGGTTCCCTGGAAAGAGCCCTGTGAAGTAGCAAAGCATATTTCAACTTTTTGAGGGAGGAGGAGGGACTAACACTATCTTGCTGACTAAAGAAAAGAATTGGGATAACACTAAGAAAAAATCCATATTAAAAACTGCAAAACCCCTCAGATTTTGCCACAAGCTGTTCAAGTCTCAAATTAGGGCTGTCTCTCTGTTCATCGATCTCTTAGAATAAACATACCTGAGGAAACTACTAGGAAAAAAAAAGAAAATCTTTCCTTTTAATGTTTTTTGTTATAAAATTCCCCTCCTAGCATTAGTTAAGTGTGGATCTTCAACAGTTAATTTATGATTAGGAAAAAGAGAAAGTATAAGAACATTTTCAACCTACATTCCTTGCAGTGATTTCTGTAAGTGGTGGTGTTTCTTTACCAGTGCTTCCATTATGACTTTCCATTTGCTGTAGTGTGTTTAATTTCATACCTTATAAAACATGAGAAATTTGTATTGTATATCCTGTTTTGCTAGTCTTATGGTGGTCATTTCTTTTGATTACTATCAGCTTTTATTATCCTCTGATGCCTGGACATGTATTGCATTTGTTACTGTGTGGAAATGGAGCCAAACAGACTGGGCCAGATGCATCCTGGTGTAACTTGAATTTACACACAGGAATGAATTTGGACCAGTTCATTTTAATTGCTGTGTTGCTCTACTGTGGATTAGAAATAGATTAGATGGCTATCCTTTCTGAGGAATTAATTTAACCCATTCTCTTCAGAGAAAATTACTTTTAAAATTCACCAAATAGTACCTACAAAGCTGTTAACAAAAATACAATATAAGAAGAACACAAGAATCTTATTATTACAAGGATAACAAGTAGCTTAAAAAAATGTGTCACTTAACTGTTTCCACAAAATGAGAGAGATTGGTAAAATTCATTAAATATATTGCACTTAATTACCACATGGGTTTCTTTGTGGTGTTACTTAGGCTAACATGTGAATAGAACTAAAATAAAGTGTTAGATGCTTACAAAAGTATTTATAATCTTCCCCTGCAGATACACACATATTTCATCATATTTCAAGATACTAGAATGGCTAATTGATACTGAGGAGTTAAGAATTCCTGATTTAAAAGTTATTTGTATTTTTCCAGGAAGCATGTGGTATTAATCTACATTAGTCTCACCAATCTAAACCAAAGTCACCTCTACTCTAGAAGTACTTGATGTGGTCTGATTTTTAGCAAGTGTGTTGAAATTCTTTTATTTGAGTGTGTCAAAACCACAAACTCTCTCCTAATTGCCCTTGGCCATGCCATTTTTTACAAGCCCAGAAGTGAGATGGAGGAGGCTGCCAAGCAGGGCCAGTGGAATCAGTGTCCCAGGGCCATGTCCATTGGTTTTTAGTATCTCCGTGAACAGATTCTGTAGCCTGCCCATGCAGCCTGTTCCAGTGTTTGCCACCCTTAAAATAAATGTTTTTCTCCTCAAGTTTAAGTGAAATTTCCTGTCTTTCACTTTTTGTAAGTGAGCACCACCAAAAGGAGTCTGGCTGTGATTTCTTTATTCCTTTCTCACAACACCTCCCCTGCTATATCCACATTTATCAGCTCCTCTCCAAGCTGAACTGTCACAGGTCCCTCAGCCTCTCCTCTAATGTCAGGTGCTCAAATCCTTGGATTATCATGATGACTCTTTCTTCCTGCTATTTGGAAAAGGGAAAGGTCATTAGATATGAAATAGACAACTGAAGGATTCTGGAAATGATTTTGCATTTATGCTGTTATGTTCAAAAGCACTTGGAGAGCTACTTACTGTCTTTCAATGGGTGCTTCATTTATGTTCCTAACAGGATCAAAAGTTGCAGATGCACTTAACAGCAAAAGAGGAGCAGCATAAGAAACTGAATGAAGTTGAGAGGTGTTATGCTACTATTGCATCTCGGTTTGGAATTGTAAAAGGTGTTCATGACAAACTGGAGCACAGTGGTATGTATGACTTAAATGCTCTCAGCACCTGGTTTTGCTGTGCTCTGACAAAACTGAGTTGGAGACACTTGAAATATCAGAAAAATAGCAGCTACCCCATGCCAAGCATCAAATATCTTGATAGGTTCCTCAGTGGTCTTAGCTGATCCTCTGCTACAGTCTCGTGTGTGACCACACAGGAAATTATATCAAGGAACTACCAAACAAAAAACTAAAAAACCTTTTAATTACTGAATCTTACTAAATTTTTTGTTTCTGCCTGAAACTAATTTCTTTTTTTCAAATCTAGTTTGAATAAATTGGTAACATATTCTATGTATATTTGTGGTGTTTCAGTACCTCAAGTTACTTGATGTATTCAACTTCTAAAATTTTAAATCCAGAACATTACTGGCTAACCAGTGTCTGCCGATTGTAGTTCAAAGCTAGAGAGTGAGCACATGACTTTTGCTGAAAGATAGGAGAGAGTTTTACCAATTTTGGCCTGCTTATTTTTCTGGGGGGTTTTCCAAAGTTGTGTCAGAAGATAACAGTTACATTCATCAGTATTTTAGTCTTTTTAACTCGTATTCTCATTCAAAACTGCAAAATTGCTTATTGTACAATGAAGCTGTTGTCCATCATTCCCCATAGTGGACCATTTCTAGCAGAAAAGGAGAGGACTTTCTGTGTGTCTACAATTCTTGTGTTCAAGTGTAGTGCTAGAAAACTATTGAGGAAAATGAAGAAAAATATCAGGGGTGAATGAAGAGGAATCAGAAAATAGAAAAGGATGAAGGGGAACCTCAGAGGATCAAAATAAAAAGATTGAATAGAGCTGTCTGAAAAAGTACAGGAACCAAGAAATATCTTCAGCTTTTCATTGTGGAATTTCAAGAAATTTCCTGGTGATATCTTCACCTGTATAAAGTTTGAGAGAAAATTCCCTTCCCTTTCAGCAGGAATAGAAGTAATTCTTAGAATTTTTTGCTGTGCTAGCCTCTGTTGTTTTCCTGTCTCCCAAGGCCCATATGCATATAACTCTGTATGTCTGTTACCTCAGTTATGAATTTGTTCTGTGGCCCATTATGTTCTGTGTTAGTCTGAAAATAATTAAACTCATCAGAAAATTACAAGCAAAGCTTTAAAAAATAAAACCCAGATTAAAAGTCCTACTAAAATGACATCATAAAACACTAAAAATTAAATTTTGGTTACAAAAGGCAAGCCAACATACAGAAAAGTCTTAAGTCATTGTTTGAGGTATAGACACCAGGTACTACTTGGTATAATCCTCCAGTGTGGTATCAAACTACACAGAAAAAGTAGTTGAATCATATTTGCAGATTTAGGTTTGTTTTCAAGAATAAATTATATGCACAGCTAGTCCAGTTATAAATCAATATTTGTTCAAATGTGAAATTATTTGTTAACATGCTTTAATTTTTGTTTAAAGTGCAGGAAGCCATACAACACAACAAGAAACTAGCATCAGTGAATAAAAGACAAGAGACTGAAATAAGTAATTTGAAAGAAGTAAGTGCACATTTCTGAAAGGAGAAGGATCCTTGTGGGTCCCTTCCAATTCAGAATATTCTTGGGGTCTTCCAAAAGCTGCTGGCATATTAACAGAAGAAGTGGACAGGCAGCAGAACTGTTTTTCGTTCTATGACAAATGGCAAAATTAGCTTCCACAGGCACTTCAGTTAAAACTGCAACAACTCTGAGAATTTTCTGTAACCTGTGAATTTTTATTTACCTCTACAGCATCCTCCTTGTTTCTTGCTAATTACTAGTAACCTCTCTTTTCCCTGTGCTTCCATCTCTTCTCCATCTGATGAGGAAGGTAGCAATGGTGTTTTCAGTTTAGTCAGAGATACAACATGAGGAGCAGTTGCCATGGAAGCGAGCTGGTGGCTTGAACATGGGATAAAATGTGGAACTGAATCCCTGAAGTGGGAGAGTTTTGTGACAAGGCAGCTGAGACTTCAGATCATGGTGATTCTATTTACAAGGAAGTTGTCACTAAGCTCTTTTCTCCTGCCTCTATTCAGGAGCTCCACTTTGCCAAGTACATTTTTGAGTTGCACTCTTGAACATAGGTTATAGGGGGAAGAATAATGTTCTTTTCCCTTTGAGCTGTTTCTTAAGATCTGACAAGAGAAAAACAAAAGGACATTCATAAGTCAGAATTGTTCTATAAACTCAGTATCTTTCCACACTATGTCTCTTCATATCTCCTTATCTTTATATTTCCCTTGTTTTAATCTTTTTTCTCCTGTAGATTCTGTAATTATTTTATGTAGGGATCAAATACATGATTATCTCAACTTCTTGACCTAATGTTAATCCCCAGTTTCCAGATGATTGCTTTGAATTACCATGGAATCTTTGCCAAGTTTATGAGTGTTTTTGAAAACAAAAAAAGCCAGGGGTGGAATATAATTTGTACATGAGGAAAAGGGACCATGATAATTTTATATTTGGGTTATATTGACCAAAAAATGGATGTTTAACTTTTTACCTTTCTTTTCCTGAAAAATGGGATTTGAAGGTACAAAAGTACTGTAAATTCTCCCTGAATCTACTGTTTTTTCCTTTCTTCTTAAGAGCATGTAGCCTCTTATTGTTAAGGTTCCTTGGAGTATGATTCCACTAAATACCAGACTTAAAATTTAATTTTATCTTGAAATACAGACATTTTGAGATTTTTCTTTCTTTATTTCATTCTTACCTTCTTTAGTGCTTAACTTAAATTTTGTATTTATTACATGGCAATATTGTAGCCACAGTAAAAACTAATCGGGAATTCAATTTGGATTTTTTTAGTTACATACTAGAATAAAACATGACAAACCTCACTGTCAAAAAGATGAAGTTTCGAAGTGATCAAAGATTTCAGAGTTCTTGCCCTCATAAAAGCAGACTGAAATCCACAGTAACAGTAAAGCAGAACCCTTGAAAATTTCTCAAATTAATTTATATATCACAATTAAGTCTTAGAGTATTTAAAAATGTTTATTTAGCTGCATAATTCAAATGATAGGTTATACGTAAAAACTGTATATATTTATCTGGAATATTTGATGGATGGAAGAGAAACAGAAAAATATTGGAAGGTGGTGGTAACTTTCCTTTCAAAGGAAACTTTCAAAGGTAACTTTCCAAGCGAAGCCATGCTTGTTAGGATGCTGATGTCATAACTCTGAAGGTTTGAGAGCAGTTCTGTCCATGCATTGTGTACACTCCAACTCTGCAGTTCCTTTTAAAAAAGGGAAATTATTTGCATGTGACAGAAACAGGAGTGTTCATCTAAAATGCAGGATATCTTTATTGTAGTATATTCTAAATTAAAAAGTGAGGAATTTTAGAAATATTTCAGGATCACAGTAAATTGGATTTATTGCTTTTGGTGAGACATTAAGAATAATTAATTACTTAGCATTCTCTGAGAGTAAATAATTTGAGAGGTAAGAAAACAGAAATGTTTAAGAAAATTTTACATCTGTGAGTAACATAGGTGTGAGAGAGAAATTGAGATTTAGGTACTCCAGCAATCAAACATATTATTTGATCCAGTCTTTTTTTCAGCTGTACTCGTGATTCTTAAGGTCATGAAGGGTTATGAATTTTAAATAAAATACTGTTAGATAAGCAGAGAAAGGAGGCCAACTGAAACTTAATCCAGCTTCCTCAGTTCAGCAGGAAATGCCTATATTGTAGTTATTTCTGGATTTCTCATCGGTTTTCAGTATTTGACCACCCTATTCTGAACAACCTAACCGGGATATTTGGAAGAGTTTTGAAAAGGGATTACCAGGCTGTTTTCACTTGCTACATAGCTGAAAGAAGTCATGATATCAACAGCACAATTTCAGACAACTTCTAAAGCTGGTTTTATCTGCTTTGGAGACTTGACTGACCTCTAACAGCTCTGACAACTTCTAGGTTCAATCTTCTTTCCTCTGTAACCTCAGTGCTGGAATGGGAATGACTATCCATGGTACTAAAATCTTAATTTGGTTGTCAGCTCTTATCACAGCCATTACTTTCACTCAGACCTGGATGATCTCACACATTTGTTCTTAATGGGAATGTGAAGTTAGTGAATGCTATTTAACATTTGTGGATAAAAGTAAACTATTCTCCAATTTTAATGAATGTGCAAGTGTGTTATGAGGGTGTTAAATATGTACAACAGTAAACTTGAGTGAAATTGAGGTCTGTTCTGCACAGGTTTACTCTTCTGAGGTTTCAGGAAAGAAATATTATATAGAGAGGTTGTAATTTTTTCTTGACATTGCCTGCTTCAAGTCCAGTTCCTAAATTGTAATGTAATGGACTGTGGCAAATTTTTCTTTCAGTAATATTTTTGGATTTGAACATTTTGATACTCAGTGTGGTAGGATGCTTTTCAACCACTGTGAAAATGCTTGCATTGATATCTGTCCAAGAAAAAGCTTTCTGTCCTTCTGCTGCTTGAAAAACAACTCTGCTGCTTAAGACCCAAAAGATTACAAGAGGGTTGCAGCAATGTAGGAAGACAGCAAACAGATATAGGTGTAATTTTGAATACAGGTAAAGTTTTCATAGGGTATCAGTCATGGGAAGTGGTTGCATCTGCCTGTGCTGGCTGCTTTTCCCGTCCCACACCACTTCTTTATGCTGGAACATGTATTTGTGTGACCTTAAGGGAGGGTACAATTAATATTTTGTATTGAACAAAACTAGATTTGACAAAAACCAAAATCCCCAAAACCACAAAAACCCCTCCAAACTCCCAAAAAACCCCAACCAAGAATGTGGAAGTTTTAGCCTAGACCAGCTCAGAGAAGGACTGGGATTTTGGGACACTCTTGCCTTACTCTGGCATGAAGTGTTTTTGAAGCCATGTCCCTAAGCATTGGCTGCTAGCAACAGATCAAGGGAATGGGTTTAAAGCCTTATCAATGTCTCTCAGCACACCCCAGAACTGATAAAATTATTTTCCACATTCTACATATTTTATAGGTTTTTTTGCTACTATTTGTGGTTTTAATAATGAGCGAAAGCTACTAGGAAAAAAGCAAACACTCTGGGGTGATATTTTAATTAATTTCAGAGTACAAGAAAATACATGTATGTATGTAGAAAATAATTTCTTAAATTCTTTTTGTGGCTACAAACCTTGTGATTTCACTCACCAAGAGAAACTTTGCCATTATTTTTGGTGGTTTCATTTGTGGGGGGGCTTTTGGGAATTTGTATTGGGTTCTGGCAGTTTGTTGGGTTTGGTTTTTCCTGCCTACAGCTTTGTAGGAGTAGATTTGGGTTTGCTTCCAGATGGATTGTACACACCCACCTGCCATTGCAAAGAAGAAAATACAGTCATCTTTTCTACCTCAAGGGCATGATTTACTTCGCGTGCCTTGTGCTTTCCCCATGACAAAATAAGGTTTTTTCTATGCACTCTAACGCCTGACTTTTGGAAAACACCTGGCATCAGATCCACAGCAGGCTTTTGCACCTGCTGGTGTGGCATCCAGCCTGTGAGCTGTGCTCTGTCCCATTCATCTGCTTCTCTGTGCAGGCTGGCACACTGCACCTTTGCACTTTCCCAAAGTTAGAGCTGCTTGCACCTTCTGCCACTTAACAGCAGGAACTCTGCTTGCGTGGTTCATTACAGAGCCTTCTAGTAAATGCAGTCGTTTTTCTTAAAATGTCTTTTGCAATAAAGACAATTAAGGCATGTCTTTATTGCAAAAGATGGGGAAAACCTAACTAGCTTACAGAATAGAATAATTGTAAAGCATTGCTGGCTTTCAGTTCTGTAATTGATTCTGCAATTACACTTAGGACTTACAAGATCATTTTAGATTTATTTATGGCTAAAATATGTGAGAAATAAAGCCTCTAGCCAAAAATTGATTTATTTAAAAGTACTACCTATACTTGTATTTTCCATAAAACTTCATGAATTTCAGCTACAATGTAATCTTCCTTTCTTCTTTTGTACTGTTCTATGATTTTGTCCAGAACAGTTAAACCACTGGCCTGTGATAATTCTGTCTGTGATAACCGAAATTCCAGTTTTGTGAAGAAAAGTTAAACAGACCAAACTTAGTTGTTAGATAAAACTGTGACCATTCTGAATGCTTGGTTCACCACTATGGCATCACGGAGAATTCTTGATGCTATCTGTGAGCAGCATTCATAACCTCTGCTATTTGTCTGAGTAAACGTCAGAGCGCTCAAGGAGAGAGCGATATTAAACAGACTACCTTGCACCAGGATGGGAGGGGAGGGGGAGAGAAGGGCACAATATTTATGGCTCCAGGAACTATAAGTTGTAATTTAATGAGATCAAAGCATTTGCTGTTTATTTGCTGCACTAGGAGCTCTGAATAAACTGGTTACAAAACAAATTAAAAAAAAAAAAAAAAAGAAAAGAAAGAAAAACCCGCAGGATATTTAAAAGAGGATAAAGACTATAAAATCAAAGGTATCATGTTGTAGAACCTTCTAATATAAAATTAATTTAGCATTCTCTTGAGATTAAGTAATTAATGTTTCAGGAAAAGCAAAGATCCTCCAAATTTATAGCCAGTTCCTGTTTTTACCAGATAATCACTGTTCTCCCTTGGCTCCTCCTCATTCCCAAGAATGTACACAGTAGTTACAATAGTAATTCCTATTGTATAAATGGGTAAAGAACATTTTACCAGTACCAACTCAATGTTCACTTCTAATATACCTCTTGGATGAGAAAATAACAAAATGGTTAAGTAAATACTTGAAACAGAGTAAAATTGGCACAATAACATTTTACCTGTGAAAATAAACTTTCAGTCATGTGTGACAAGTTTGAAGTTTAGTAAGTCAGTCTTACACATTTTAGTACCTCTAAAAAATTATTCTGTTCTTTCCATACATTATTTCAAAGTAAGGCATGATAAAGATAGTTTAAAAGATTTGTCTCTGTTTTGAATTGCAATGCCTGTACTGGATGAACTATTTATATGTGTTTCCTGTGTTAAGGAACTGAAGAAAGTAACTACAGACTTGATAAGGTCCAAGGTCACCTCTCAGTACAGGGTGGGAGAAGAAAACATCAATCTTGCAGTGAAGGAAAAACAGTTTCAAGAACTGGAACAGAAAATCAGAATGGTATTTTGGTTTTTAAACAAATAGAGGTTTTGGTGATTATTTCCTATTCTTCATTCAGCAAACCTCTTGGCAGTGATCTCTGATGAATACAGATTAGTGATTCCTTTCTACTATATTGCAGATACAATTGAACTACTTCTGCTATAACCTTTTCTAAGGAAATAAATGTGCTATGAATGTCAGTATAATTTCATAGTAAAAAAATGGGTAAAAAGACATTAAAAAATAATTAAATTTCTTTAAATAGCCTCATGATGATTCACTATATCACATTAATACAATATTGTTAAAGAAAACAGACAGTAATTTTAAATCTCCTTTACTGTTCTTCATGCTCTTTTCTTTTTTTAAGGAGACAGCAGTCAGTAAAAAAGTTCAAGAAGAAAACACAAACATTAAAGAAGAAAAGCTGGTGAGTTGTTAATACAGCTTTGCTCTTTAAAAATCACTTGAGAATGTAGGTGCTATATTTCATGCTTAGGTTTCTTATTATACTAAGCTACAAAAACAGTTCACTTGTTTACACTTCAGAAATAGTTTAATACTGCCATAAGTGGTATCTTACTGCTCAGTTTTTAGAAAAAGTATTACCAGAACAAAGTCCATTATTTGACACTTTATTCCAAGTCTTACATTTTATCTTTGAATTCAGATGGGAGAAATTTGGTATTCCCATGAAACACTTGCCTACATGTGGGTTCAGTATAAAAAAGCCATAAGGCTGGCATAACATGCTGGCTGTTCTGCTTTCTGGTTGCCAACAGTTTATTCTAACACTGCTGGTATTGAAACCAGGTAAAATAGGAATAATGTATTAATGGTATATAAAGCAAATGATGTTCCATTCATACAGAACATAAACATTTAGACTATTAAGGAACACCTTTACATCCCTGAACAAAGTAAGGACTGTCTTCTCTTGCTAACTCAGGAATGTTCCAGGAAAAAATTTTTTTTTAAAAAAGGCTATGGAGTCAAGTATCAAATGTAGCAAAAAAAAGAAATTTGTTTCCTGTAATAACAACATAATGCACTGCTTTGCAGAACATTAAGCCTGAAAAGGGTGGTTGTTTTTTTTCCTTTTCTTGAACAGTTGCAGAATTTTCACTCTGCTGTTCACAAAAGGGAAGAGGTCAGAGAAGTGTATCGTTGTTGGTGCCAGGGAGGGACAAGAGCAGTATCTTGCTGGCATGCCCATAGAGCACTCATCCAGGAGCACTCTTCCAATTTATAAAAGCCTGTTTGCATTTTGAGCTTGCTTTTAAAAAGTGCTTGCCAATAAACACATGGAAAAAAATGAGAGACACACTCAGGCCTCATTATTCTCCCAGGCCTGACTGCACTAAAAGCATTTCTATGAGATGTGTGGAGCATAATTCGTATGCATATTTGCCATGTGTTATCTAAGAGAAGGATTCTGGTTTGTGTCTCTCTCTTGTTCTGTGTGAATTGTTAGGGTTTGTTTGGTAGGTTAGTTTGAACATATAGAGGGTGTGGTATAGTCTGGAGAGGGCTCTAGTGTAGAGATGAGCTTCATGTTTCCTCCAAGTGCTTGGGTTAGAAGACACGGAGTTCTGTGTTGTGGAGCACTAATAATTAATAATTAACCTCAATTAACTGAATTGTTGGCTTCAGTGGTTCTTGGACTTGGGCTAGAAATACCATCTAAATTACAGCTGATGTGTACGAAACTCTATCAGAGGAGCAGTCTGGTCTATTTGAGAGAAAACTGTCCTAGATTTAAAAGATGTGGCCAACTCTGCTACTGATGTGTCACATGACACTGGCCAAGCCGTTTCACAGCTCTGCAGTTCACTCTTCTGGTTGTAAAATTGAACTAAAAATAACTTCAGCTTCAGTGAAAAAATATTATTTATACATGCATGAAAGGAAAGAGAGTACACTGAAATACTGATTTTATTTTTATTAGATAGCTGTATCTGTGTATCCAGTAGAACCAAAACTAGAATAATTTGAAAATATTTTGCAAGTATGTCAAATTACTTTGTTTTAATATGTTCCTCTCTCAACGTATTTTGAAGCAACTGAGCACATTTAAGATTTCTTTCCGCCTGAAGCTCAGGGTTTTTTTCTGTACGGGTCTTCTTTTAGTAACTGCTGTAAGTGGTCTTAAGGAGCGGGTGATGATTGGCTTGTCTGGGTCATTCACTCTGTCTTTGCAACTTTGGAAATGTGATTTGTAGTGTTCAATAGAAAATGGCTCAGTTTCCAGCAGACTGCAACACACTTCATGGCAGCACTCATGGCACCTTCATCAACTCAAATCAGCTCACTTTGGGTGCCTCATTTTTTACAACTCCCCCTTCATGAAGTAACAAGACAGTCTTGAGGAAGGTACCACAAAAGTTCAGAGCCTGACAGTAAAATATTATATAGCTGCACCAGATGATGCAAAGCTAATGGGTGGTAGTTCACATCTATTATGATTTAATTCAGGAGATACAGAATAATTTCATGTTAGGGTGATCCACTAATGGAATAATTTCTTTTGGATTTTCCATATTTTTCAGACCTGTGATATGGTAAGATAAAGTTATTCTGTTTGTCCTGAATAAATCACAATGAGGTTGGATTTGATATCTTTTAATCCAAATTTATGCTGTATAAATATTGGGTGGTTTTATAGGAAAATTCTCTGAAAAAAATGTTACAGTTGTTTATATTAATGTTAACTTCTCCATGGTAAAAGGTCAGAAAAAATGGGTGTTGTTCTGATTTCTCCCTACAAATTTTCCCTGATGTTGAGGTTGGAGTACTTTTTTTACAGACATGATTTTTGAAACACTGACAGAATAAAAAAAATAACGTAAAAGACATAAATAATCTAATGTTTAAATTCCAGAAACAAAATCTTTCTCAATATTTTCTATTCTGTTTGTATTCATAAGGAGATTCTCAGCTCTCTACAGTGTGTGCAGGAGCTGCTTCAGCGAATAACGCAATCGAATGCTAGAATGGAAAGTGAATTAAGTGCACTGAAAGAAGACTATCAGGTCAGATTTTTCTCGATTAGACAAGCTGTTACTATCTGTTATGTATTTTTTAAGTCCAGGGCTGTTAAAGACATCTGTGTGCCTTTCAGAACTTTTGACCTCACTTCCATTGCTCCCTCAGCTCCTTAACTGTCAGCACGAACCTTGAAGTGCTTTCCCTCTTCTCTCCCTAAAGTAAATCATGGTTGCCATTTTTAGCAGCCATTTCTAGAGGGCAAAACCAGAACAGGGTTGCTTTCAAATACTGAAATCAAATTATTTTATGACTTATGTTCCTTGTAATTTTCATATAGGTACACGTTTCTGGGCAACATTTCAATTTTCAGGTCTTCATTCATAGCAGGAGCCTGAGCTCAGTTTTGTTAAAGCAGAGGGCCTAAGATAGAGCATTATCTTAAGCCCTTTCTTGCTGTGTTTTCTGGCATCATATTTATGCTAGAGGAGGGAAGTAGTCATGCTGGAGAGTGCAGAGTTGCAGCACTCCTCAGTTCCTCTTTGTCTTGGTTTAGAGGAAATTTAGGGAGGAAACTTTTGAAGTGATCCTTTAGAAGCAAATTTAAGCGGCATCTCCTCCCACCAGTTCGGGAGACATAAATTTCCTTTGAGAAAAGTGGAATAAAAATAGTTTATTTAACAAGCAAAGTACTCACAAACAAGAAAAGAATAATAACATCAAACAATGAAATTTCTTGATGTTCTGAAGAATTTAGAAAATCTTTCTGTAGTTCAGTCATTTTTGTGGGTGTGTCCTCGGCTTTCTCAGCCCCTCCGGGGCTCGGGTCCGGGGTCCCGGCCCAGCGCAGCTTGCGGGGCCGGACCATGGTCTTGGTGTTCTCGGACCGAACAATAGGTGAATTCTGGCCTCAGCTAACTGGAAAAAATCCCAAACCCTAATTAAAAGCAAAGGACAGCTCCCTCCCGCTGTCCGTGCTGCAGACAACACAGTCCGTGAGAAGGATGCGGAGGAGTGAGCGCAGGTTCTGCAAACAAACTGCGCGCTTCTTCTGCGCCCCTTCGCTCTCGGAACCGCTCTTAAAGGTACAGAACTTAGCATCCAGCATAGACACAACAGACGATTGCGGATACAAGCATCATAAAGTCACTCTAGGACACACTTTCAGCTTGTAAAAGCAGCTCAGAACAGTTCAGATTCCACATTTCAATAGCTGTCAGTGCACTGAAGGTTAAGGTCATATCCATTCCCATCAGAGGTGCCATGCAGAGTTCAGGTATAACCACTGACTGCACTATTAAAAATTATTATCTACTGTTTGCCCAGACATAACCACAACGATTCCACTCTGTGAAGCCAAGGAGTTCAGTTAATTTCAAATTGAACTTCCAGTGTGGATGTATACTTTTGTTTCTAAGTAAATGCTTCTATGCTAATTTGAAATTTTTCACTCCCTTAAGACTTTACTCTTAACAGGTGTAAACAGCTTGGCTTCTGCCACAATATAAACATAGGACTTCTGTATTTTGATGAAACAAGTAAGGTTGAAGGTGAGCTATGTTCTCCATCAGAAAATGGCTAAAATCTCCCTAGCAATGAAAGCATCTGCAACATTTTTACAAAGATTAACTGAACAACCCTTTGGCTGTAGAATTGCCTAAGTAGCACGATTTTCTGTAGCTTCTGTTATTTGTATATTGGGTCCAGGGAAACAGCTCGATTACTTGCTATTCATGCAATCCTGTTTTTTGTTAAAGTAAGAAGGTAATGTGCTTTTTATTTTTAAGGATAATTGAAATTGCTTTGTAGATTAAAATAAAGGCTGAAGATAATTCATATACAACCTTACTGATGATGACTTTGATAATACAGGAACCCTTTAGTCCTTTGTGTCAGGACTATTGAATAGCAAGTGTATTTTAAAGTGCTTTTGTGTGATAGCATTTCTGAGCTATTGTTTCCCCTCTCAGATAAAGTTTATAGTATGCCTTAAAGCTCTAGTTAGAACAGTAAATGGTATCTGTGAATCTTCTCTTTGAAGACTACACATAAATGTCTACAAGTATGGCCTGCTTTCTTCTTGTTATGGTATGAACAGAGGACAAGTCTGTTTTGCAGCCTGTGCAGGCCAAAAATTGATTTCTGGTTGCAATTATGCTAATTCTGATGAAAGCCTGCTCTGATTTGGATCTGTTTATGTTAGACATTGGGATGGTGTTACTGTTTGCTATTGTTCTAACTACAGCACAAACCACTGCTGGTCATCAAAGCTTCAGTGCAGTCCTCAAAGGTAACTTCAGGCACAAATACTTTAGATGAAATGGGTGTTATAAGGCATGGACAACTAATGAGAGGCTTTTGGTTCAACTTTCACTATTTAAAATTGTGTAAATGGACCTTCTTTTTCAGTTTGATACAATTACCGTGATATTCCAAGGAATGAGTCAATGTTAGCTTCTTATTTTGCATTTTTTTAAAACATCAAATGGGACTTATAAAATAAGGAGCTGAATACGTGACTTAAAAAAAATTCTTTAACAGATGACAGAATCCTTGAGAATGTAAGGAATTCAGGTATTCCCCTGCGTGTACAACTGGCTTTAACATGTGATCAGTTCCATACCTCTGCTACCTCTGATATTTTGCCCTAAGAGCTATGCTGTGAGTAACTATAATAATCCATCACCAAGGAGGTTGCATTTGAGGTACAAGGAAAAGCATCCTTGGAGTTAAGAACAGGTTCATCAAAGAGAGGAGGTCTTGCACTCCTGGTTGTATACAACTGGATGAAAGATACTGTGTCAGAGTGGGATTATTCAGACAATGTATTGCTGAATTGTCCTATTTTTTTGAAATACATTATCTGTCAAAGAAGATCCATTGTAGTCTTATGCATAGCTTTGCCCACGTGTACAGAAGTGAAAGGTGGTTTGAATTTTCTTAGTGTTAGTACTTGTAAAATATAATTTTATTAACAGTGTAGCTAAATTGCCATGGGCATTTTAAAATGGGTGAGTGAATCAAAAAGTGGACTCATTTTTGGTTAAAACATTTAGTAAAAAGGAACTGGTTTGGAGTATTGCCTCCATAACATTTTTCAAGTGGGCTTTCAAAGAAGCTCAGCAGAATCATGAATATGTAGCTGGTCATACAGCTTCATGCATTAAAGTGATGCTTACATTAGCAAATATATTTGAGTCATCTATATAGCAGGTAATGGAATGCAGTGAGTCTTATCTTCCATATTGTTTCCCATAAAAATATGATAGGATAAAAATTCCAGGAGTACTTGATACATGTGTGAAGTTGCTGTCAATTTACACAAGACTCATTTAATTTAGCAGAGGAAAGCTGAAAGAGTAAATCCAAAAACGTTGCGAGTACTCTTGTGGTAGTATAAAACTTAATATTACTGTTAGTTCAATGCATTCCTATTTCAGTGACCTAATAAAAATAAATTAAAGCATAATCAGATATATACTTCATGTTGTAGTAGACATGTTTTGGAATGTAAAAATCATATAGTTTATAAGAGAGGTTAATAAACAATTTGGGATAGAAAAACTTACTTTAATTATAAAAAAAATTATATTAAAATTAACTGATTAAAAAATATATTTTTCCCTGTCAGTATCCAGTAGTTTTTTCTTTAAGTACAGTGGCTCTGGATTATGCTACATTTCATATCTCTCATCTCTGGACTTTATATTACTTTTTCAGCACATTAAAACTTATGCAGTGAAACTGAATAATGGCAAGTGTTTTTATGCCCTTTTATAGCCATTTCTTTTTTCATAACCTCCCCCTGTTTCCTGTTAGCTAAACTATAAGCACCTTTCTGTTAATTTATGAAAATTATTGTTGAGATAGCACATTATCACTGATCTGTATGGCACTTGCAGCATGTTAGAAGCAAAGGTCCAAGCAACATAAAACACATCAAAATTCATTAATGTGGTATTGATTATTTTTTGGATAATTAATTTTATTGCAGGCCCTTGAAAGAGATAATGAGCTGCAAAGGGAGAAGGCAAAGGAAAATGAAGAAAAGTTCCTTAATCTTCAGAATGAGCATGAGAAGGCACTAAGAACTTGGAAAAACGATGTAGGTTTATTAAATTAAATGCTATAGTATGAAAAGTTTTTTGGAATAGTTGTCAAGCATTTCAGGTAATTCCTAAAAGCCAAAAAAACCCCGCAGAAATAATGCAATAAAAACAACTAATTTCTTCTCCAGTAATACAGACACTTCTAGAAATTCATATTTTTAAAGGTAGACTTAGGTTGACTTCTGTCCTCTAGAAGGTCAGTGCTCTTCCTGCAGTTCTGATTTGAAAGGAATTCTTCAGTGTGGAGTCAGGGTGAAAGGGGATAAGAAAAGGTGTATGTCTGGAATTCACTGCTCTGGACACCCAAACAAAAATTTGTCTTCTATATTTGACATTCTTTCTATTACCTCATTACTTTTAAAGAATACTTCAGTAATTATTTAATCCAAAACAATTAGCAAAACATTGTAGCTGTAAAAATTGTCAGCAATAATAAATGCATGTTTAGATGTAGGAAAGATTAATACCACTTCAATAAGGCAAGATCTGCTTAATGTGTGGAAACCAGACTCAAAGCAGCATTTGTTTATTAGTCTGTCTTTTTTATTTCTATGTGCTTGGCACCTACTGCCAAAAAAGTTTTGATTTTGGTAGACAGATTTCCAGGGAAGCTGTGGGGAAGTGATGGGAAGTTGTTCCTGTAATCCTGTTGTCCAAGGCTCACTCCTTTGAGTGCAGCCACCATGGGGATGACTGCAGCCATGAGACCACAAAACAGCTGAACTCTTCTGATGCTCAGTTCCCTGAGAAGATTTGATCTCCCTGATTTCTTGCAGAATTTTGTACCATGATTTCCTCTATAGACATGGGAATTTTCCCTTCTTATTTCTCAGGAACGTTTGCATCTATTCTTTAGAAGATAATTGCTATTCCTTTTCATATTTCTGCTATGCCTAACTAGAAATTTTGTCTCCTAAAGTAAATAATCAAGGATAAAGTTAACACTGGTCTGAAAATCTTTGTAAATGAAGTGAAGGTATTTCTGTAAAATCGCCCTTTGGTTCTTTTTACAAGTTGTAGTTTGGACCATTCAGTTGGTTCTAAATACAAAAATTTAACTGTTACAGATGTACTGAGGGAGCTCTGGATACTTGAGGCTATTTACAGAAGTGCTTAGCAAATTATTTGCTGTTGTGGTTTCTTGACAATGTAGGTGGAGAATGAATGTTGAATCTTACATTTATCTTTGAGCCAGAAAGGAAGAAATCTACAAATACAAATCTCACTTTTTTTATGATCCTTGCTACTAGCAGTAAATGGTGAAACAAAAATCCAAAACCAATTAGTAAAAGCTATAATCTCTAATGGAAATGTGGTTAAAATTTTGGTTTGAAGGAAAGGGCTCAATTACTTTGTAGAAAGAAATTCCTTAGCATACTTTCTTTTAAGGATGCATCTGCTAAGCTGTTGATACCTTTGAAAAATGCTGGTTTACCTATTAGAACATGCAGTAAAGTGTTTGTGTGCTCTGTGTATTTGCAATTATTACAGGAGGAAAACATGAGGAGAGAAATACACACAATTAAAAATGAACTGAATTCCCTTAAAGGACTTCAGAGACATCTTGAAGATTATCATCCTCCTCAGGAATATCAGCATTTCGAGCAAGTGGAAAATCTGCAGGTAAGTGTCTTTACTAGCTGCAGTGTGTCTTGTAAAAATGTCAGAGAACTAAAGTTATGACAGTTTTTCTAATCTTGTCTGTCATGTCCAGTGATCCTCCTTTGACATGGCTCAACCTAAAACTTCATGTGACAATGACCCTAAATATCACTGAAACTTACTGTCCCCACAGAATGTTCTCCTTTCATCAAGAGGGGTGCTTACATTATAGAAATGTCAGCTAGAACTTCATTAATGCATTTTTACCTATCAGACTGCAGTTAACTAAAACAACCTGTCTTTACTAAATCCTGTTTCACAGACGTATTTTCCATGGATATTTCTCAAATACTGGGGCAGATCCAATTGACTTCATATGTATGTAAGTTCCCTGGAGGTGTGGAAGTCAGTCCACTTCTACTGAGAGGAAGTTATTTCAGCTTCTCTAAAATCTGTAGCATGGGACAGATCAGAAGGTTGTTTTTGTCAGTACACAGGTTATCTAAGTTCTTCAGTTTTAGTTTGAGAAACACCAACCTTTATGTCACATTCTAGCTTTAAGAGTCATCAAAGGCACAGTGTGCTCAGGAGGTGGTGAATGTAGGAGGTGAAAGACTTTCATGCAGTGCAGGCTGAACTAGAATGGAGCTGGATTGTTGGGTGAACCAAATCCATGTTCAGCTCTAGGTGCAGGGCACATATGGGAAGTCAGCAAATGGTTCAGCACACAAAGACAAAAGGAAGAACGTGTAGCCCTGCAGCTCTGAGTTATCCCATGATCAAACTGGATTGCAAATTTGTATTAGTCTTCTGTAAGACTGAAAAAATTGGGCAGAGTCAGAAGCCATAAGAAACCTTCTCTGTGCATTGAGTGTTCTGTTGTTGTGTTCAGTACTGGTTATACCCATTTTCCATTGACTTTTACAAACAAGTAATGATCTATCCTTCAAACAATGGAAAACTCATTTTTCATGTATACAATCTTGTTTTTAGTTTTAAGAAAATAGGAAGACACTAGAAGTGTAAAGACAGATAACTATTTCAGAACTAGTCCATGAATTGTCAGTAAAATGACAAACAGTAAAACTATTTTAGGATTTGGAAGAACTTAAAATCAATTTCTTCACAATGCACGTACATATGTATGTTTATAGCTCACACACAGACATACACATATACATGGCTGTGGTGTGGGCTTAATAGTGCAAGAGAAATTAGACCTGAAATGATTACTCATTGTCCCAAAGCTGAACTCTACAAGAAATAATGCAAATTGTTCATCTTTAAAAAATCACTGTTTCTTTGAATGGAAATGGAATACCCATTTTCTTTAGGATGCAGAAGCAAAATGATGAGGCACTCATGACAGACAGTACTGGTGCTTACTAAGGTAACCCCATGGGTTTGAAAGCAGGAAAGCTCAAAGAATATGCTCGTAAATGCAAAAGAAGTCAGATGTCTTCCAAATATACATCTTACACTGTCTTATGGCATATTGCCACACCACTTTGTGTTGTACAATCATTAGATTTGCAAAGCAAGGCAGGTTGGACTGAGTGGAACACTGCCAAGAAACTGAAGCTGCAGCAGATCATATTGGTTATTCTGATTTGTGGAATTTCACCTTGTATCACTAACGAGTCAGCATCTAGTGACACATAAAAAGAAAATGTTTTGGCGTGGATTTAGATCTTCACTGTGGTTCCAAGTGTTCTAAGGAAATATGTTTATACTTATTTATACACCTGGTGCAATCTGAAATCCCTGTGGTTATTTGTGGGGCATGAAATTCAGAATGTACTTAAACTTCTTCACACTAATCACCTCTGGAATAGTTATTAATCAAAAGATATCTTTAAAAGAAAGGTACAATGTCAGACCTCATTACAGACTTGGATTGCAATTTAGTTTAGCCTTATCATGCTTCACATTTAGTTTGATATACTTTGTAATTCAGCTGTGTACCATTATAGAATGGGGTTACACCCAGCAATGGCTTGTTGTAATTCTTTTGTGGGTGTATGTACAGGGAGATCTGCTTTTCAGAAGGGTTTGAATTTCATACTGTGAAACAGTCTGTTGAGGGAAAGGATATTTAGGGATATATGTGTTTCTTAGATTTTACTAAATCACAGTTTAAAAGTTTTGTTGTTTAGGTATTTTAGTTTATCCATCTTGGACCTATTTTTTAATGGCTGAACAGCCATTTGAATTTATTGAAAAGTAGGTTTCTTCAACCCATCTGAAAACCTGGAAAGGAATAATGAAACCTTTCTGCCTTTCTATGAACACTTTGTCCTGTTTGTTTCAGATGCAGTCACCAGCTCAGCCCATACCAACAAATGTGGTAAGTTCCACTGCAGTGGCTGTCTTACTACTGTACAAAAGAGTAAAGTACACAGTTAGAGAGTGGTGTTTGGTGTTTCTGTCTGAAGAAAGAGCTCCTAGAAACAAAAGATTGTAAGATAAATACAGCTTTCATGAAAGAAAAAGAAAATTTCTACTATTTGTATTCAAAAAGCTTCAAAATGAGATGCCAGGGCTATATAGAGCAAAGAAGCAAAATTAATTAAAAACCTAGAAAATAAAAGGCTACAATATATATAATTTCCAAATCAGAGTGACAGGGAAAATAATGGTAAAACATGAGTAAAAGAGAAAGAAATTTCAACTGAAACTTCAAATTGAGGGTGGAGCATTTGGCAGAGGAAAATGATTTTAGGACCCTCCTCAATTTACCCTGACTCCTCCCTCCCTTGAATCGGCAAAGCTGGGAGCATCAGGATGTTTCTGTGACCTGCAGGAAACCATTCCTGGCAGATTTGTGTTCTACATCCCCTTCTCTGCCAGCACTGCAACAGCTCAATTTTTTAGCAGTGCTGTCTCCGTGCCTCCCTCCACTCTGCAATATTCTCTGTCCTCCCCACACACCCAATGCCCAAGCACAGCTCTTGTAGCTCCCTCCCACATCCCAGCCTTCCTTCTGCAACACCTCCAGTCACCCAAGTATCTTCAGCTTTTATGGGCTAAGCTCCCTCCCACATCGGCCTACTTTTATATCCTATCTTTAGGGCAAGAGCCAGCACGTGCTCCTGTCTTCAGCTGCCAAACTGTTGATGATGACAAAGGATGCATCCCCTTTTCCTTTTATTTTGGTGGGATTTTATTACTTTCACTATTCAGGCCCTAGTTTCCACAGAACTTAATTGACTACTGCTTTCAAAACTGAACACAAATACAGATGCAGTAGTAGACCAGTGATTTAGACTTTAGGCAGACAAATCTTTCAGGCTTCCATTCTTGTTGAATTTGGCTCAAATTCATGTTAAAAAGCTATTTGGGAAGAAATGAGGAACTGAATGTCAGGGACTGCAAATTCAGGAGCCTTATTTGCCTGTGAAATGAAGTTAAAAGTCCTGGGCAGTTTGCTAGAAAAAGATGTTGTTTATGTGTGTATGTGTTTGGGTGTAAGCAGCAATCATGCTGTTTGATTTTCCCCACATGGAATTACTGAGTCGGTCACTGAGTGGGCCAGCAGAGAGAGGGAGTGATCCAGTCACCACCTGTACAGCACAGATTCCTTCTGCTGAGGAATTCTGTCAAACGTGTAACTTTGTGGACTGTAATATAGCAGAACTTGATTTCTTTCCTACTCTTCTAGGGTATTAGTCTGCTTTTTCCTTTTCCTCTGTTTACATCTACTTTTTATACTTCAGGTCTTTGTTTTCCATCAGAATTGTAAAATTAATTTAAAATTTCAGTCCTGAGCTTTTTACCTAATCAGTAACTATAGTAAATTACTCAAATACCTATAATCTTTTGTTCCTCCTTATGCTAGAGTGGTCAAGAACACTCAAAAGACAGTGAAATACAGGCTATTCAAAAAGAAAATGAGTTTGTGCAGTCTGTAATAAGAAAATATGGTAATTGTGGAAATGAAGAAGAAACTGAAGTGAAAAACACAAGGGACCAGTCTTCAAGCATTGAGGAATTAAAGACAGAACAAAGTAATCTTCCATGGATAATAGAGATAAGTAGTATTGTTAGGAAAGGATAAATGTTTTCAGATATAGTGTAGCACAAGAGAGGGTTTAAATCCTGAATTAAATGGTCATATCTAAAATCTACAGAATGTTAATGTATTCTCTGCTCTCTCAGTTTATAAATATTTTGCAAGTTACCACAGTGCAATACTTACCTTCAGTAACTCTTTGATGAGATGTGTGTGTAATGTAAGATGTCAGTATTGATATGGACTAATCCTGAGTCCATCTCTCTGGAAACTCTAAACTGTAAAAATAAAGCATTATATAACCTATGGGTTATCAGTCACTAACTAAAGGATACACTCACTCCACAGATTCACAAGTTCTTGAAAGCAATTTTAAGGATGAAATTAATGTTGCTAGCCCTTGTGAAGTAAAGCAAAGGGAGGCTTCTCCCAGGAACACCATCTGCACAGATACTGATTTAATTACCCAAGGACACCCCTCAGAAATGCTTGTCACTGGATGCAGAGAGGCAGAAGATGCAGGAACAACACACAGAAGGTTACCAGATGAAAACAATGCAAATTTAGATCAAAAGCCACGGGACAGCACTGAGCCTTTGGCAGCACACCACACACAGAGAAAGAAGGAATCTTTAGGCAGTGCTGAGACTGTAGGTACTGACAGGAAAAATGGAAGTCAGGAGACTGGCACTAGCAAGGGAGAACTGTGCAATACTGCTGCAGATGAATCAACTTGTGCCAAGGCAGATGCAAACTCAGACACCAGACAGCACAACAGAATTGTCCTTACACCTGAAGCACCCAAACCCGAGTCTGAAGCTGTTCTTTGCACTGAGAAGAGTGCTCTGCATGAGAGAAGTACAGACAACCACCAAGCTAAGGAACTAAGTTTTGACATCCTACCTTATACTAAAGAGAATTCTCAAGCAGAACACCAAAAATGTAGCTTGCTGAATAGTGACAATTCTGTAGGCAGTGGATTACATAAACCAGAAAAAACCTTAAATCTGAGTGGTTTACATAGAGATAGAGTTCCTCTGGAACAGATACTTGTAGATGCTGAAGGCAGAAATAATGACAATTCCAGAAACATGAACAGCACTGGTCTGCCAACTGATGCTCAACATCTACCAACTGTTTGTTATGATAATGCAAGTGGTGATGCAAAAGAATGCAGAGATAAGTCTCTCTTAGGTACTTTTCATTTATGCCCCCCAAAAACTGAGAGAGGAATAAATGCAGATGACATACAGAGCAAGCAACCTGAACAAAGCAGTGCTGAACAATCAGGGAATGCTACAAATACATGGAGTTCAAATGCTGAAGCCAAATCTCCAGTAAAAGCTGATGGTCTCAAAATTGCTCATAAAAACCTCCCAACAGATAGGGCAAGCACAGATAAAGTAATTCCATGTAAAAATGTTAACAATGATACTCAGATACACTCCATCAAAACTGGACATTCCCTGGAGATTAATGCTTCAACAAACAACACATTGTCAAAAGAGAAGAAAGACTCGTGGAATAGTACGGTTCCAGGAACAAAGTTTGCTGAGGGTCACCTGAAAGAATCATGCTCTTTACCCATGAGAACATCTGGAAATTTAGTAAACATAAGTGTAAGGTCATCCTTTGATCTTTCAACCTCAGATAAAAAAGCTGAGAAAACTGCACTATACTTCAAATTTTTACCTCTCAGTTCTTGTTCAAGAGTAAATCAAATGAGAGGTCAAGCTCCATGGACTTCAGCTTCCAAGAAGCCTTCTCCTTTGAAAGACAAACCACCATGCTTAGTGGAAAACACAAACACTATTTCAAACACACAGAGTCAAAATCTCAGTGAAAACGTGGACAGTGGAGAAACAGGACAAGGTAAGAAAATATAAGCATTAATGTTCTGAACCATGTAGTGCTTAGAAAAATTATCAGAATGTGAAATTTCTATACCTAAGCTTAGTGTAGAAAAATGTAAACCTCACATTTTAGTTATATGGCAAAAAGGTGAGATTGCTGTTTATATTGTAAATGCAACTAAACAGCTTTTGTTAGC
The DNA here is from genome assembly GCF_021018805.1 of Prinia subflava. Lineage (NCBI taxonomy): Eukaryota > Metazoa > Chordata > Aves > Passeriformes > Cisticolidae > Prinia > Prinia subflava. The sequence continues at coordinate 8,863,387 of NC_086251.1, forward strand.
TGGTCAATCAATTAGTTGATTAATTTTTTTTTCTCATATTTCCTTTTGTGGCATAACAGCAGTGTAATGACAAACTGAATTTTGATAGGCATTTCTAACCCTAATGTAGAGCATATTCCATCAGGGCTCTGCATGGATCTGAAAAGCACTGAGCACCTTTTGCAAATTATTCACTGTTCTCATCTTGCACCAGAATTAGAGTACATTTTGAATCAGTAGATGCTTCTTTGAATGGGGCTTACAGAAATTTACTTTTTATTTTATCGTACATCTCTAATTTAGATGGACACTTAAAACCATCTGGATGTGTTGAGTGTGTGCAAGGACTTTATATTCTGTCAGGCTCTGGAAAACATGGAGCTTTAAGTGCTCAAGGAGCTTTTTAAATCTCCTACTATTGGCATTTGGTCATTGTTTGTTGAGCAGTATTTTGCACATACAAAATAGTAAATATGAACTTTATTCCACGGATTTCTAAATCATTACTGAAATGTGGAAAAATTATATTTGAGATCTGTTTTGCAATAGAAAATGAGCTGGTAGATTACCCCAAACCTGGAGCCCTGGGTGCTTAGATGTTTTCCAAAGAGCAGGATCCACAGGACAGGGTGTTTGTGTCTATTTGAGTTTTTGTTGGTGCATTGTTTTCACTTTTGACCCTTGAACATACCAAGAGCAGAGTGGACTCCCATTCTTAGTTTTGCAGCCAGTGTCAGACAGAAACCCAGCAGTCTGGTTTCTTTACATTGTTCTGTTGTTATGAATTTAGCTCTATAGGCGATTTTCTGTCCTTGGTCTCCTGCCCAGGGATATTTGTGTGCAGATGCACGTCTTTTGAAGTTCAGTTTCAGACATGTCTTTGTCCCTAAAACAGTATTAGTGGTAGCAAGGTAGCAGAATCCTGATCTCAGATGGCATATTATCTCTTTTAGTAAGGTGAATTTTGGTGTCTGTTTCAATAAAATGAATGTCTAGTTACACGGTGTTCTGCATGTATCTTTTCTGTAAGAACAGATAGTGCTATCTGAATTTCTTCCCTGTGAGTTCCTCCTCCTCCTCTTGTCAGAAACCTTTCTGTATGCAAAGTCCTGGAACTCCAAGTGACTCTGAGAGATTCATCCAAAGGAATCGGTAGGGAACTAACTCCAGTCGCTCAGCTGAGTTTGCCTAGTGACCAGACCTCTTGTATTCCAGCCAACCTTCGTGGTGAGGGTCGTGGTTTGTGTCCCAGATGTGCCTCATGCTGCCAAACTGAGACAGGTCCCTCCTTGAGCCTGCTGCGCTCTCAGAATGCTGCACCTCCATGGGATTGTGGGGAACCTCCCAGTGAGGGCTCCCACAAGCCACAGTGGTGCACAGCACTGCAGCTCCCAGTGTTTCTTGTGCTTGGGGTTTGTGTTCTTTTGTTTGCAGGTCTTTTCCCAAATGGCAAACCTGCAGTGGAATCCTGCAGGACACTGTTCAGTGTTCCCAGTGGAATCCTGGGGACACTGAACCTACATTTTAGGGGTTTTTTTTACTGACTGGAGCACAAACCATTTAGCCACGTGGGAGAGCTAGAGGTGAAGAGAATTGGTGAAAGAGTTTAGTAAACCCAGCTGAGGGAATTCCTTCTACTGCCTCACCACAGTGCAATTTACTATTTATACGCTGGTTCCCAGAGAGCAGATGCTCCACATCAGCAAATGAAGGAATGAACTGGGAATGGGAAAGATCTTCCTGGCAGATGATTAAAAAAGAAAACAAACACATAACCATTTTCCTCTTCCTCCCAAGAGAAAATGTCAGTATTCTGAAATAACTGTTACATAACCATGAAATAAAATGTATCTTCATAGCAAAACAAGATGCAGTGATCTACAGGCATCTGTGCAGTGACAAAACAGCTCCTGCTTGCACTGTGAGGAACTGTGAAAGCATCCTTGTATTTTCACCTTGCAAGGAATTTGATACTGGTTTTAACAGAATCTACTGGTGCTGCATAAAGCCTCTGATGGACTGGAGGCTTACACTTGGCTGTGATTAATCTACTCACCTGCCTTTCCTACCTTTAGTAGATGGCTGTTGCCTGGCCACCTGAAACATCAGATACAGCCATTAACAAAAAGATTCCTTATTTAAAATGTTTTTGATTGTCTGAAAAGCTTTGTGTTAATGTCTTTTATTACAAGTCACCCTGGAATATCATGTTATAATGGCATTAACTATGCATTTTATTATCGTTATGAGAAAGTGAGTTTAGAGTAATAGTGCTTGAAAAAATATATTCAGTTAGAATATTTAGAATACATACACTTTTCTGTCATTAACTTAATATGTGAAAATGAGAGAAAACATTTTTAATCAAAGTAGAAACATACCTCATCTTTAGAGAAAATTAGATGAAGCAACTGAAAGAAAAAAATGAAGGGCAAACGTCTAAAACAAAGATCCAGTGATTTAAAACAAAAATATTTGATTTTTTAAGATCAGAGGTAAACCAGTTTAGTTATTCACAATTAGTGCCTGGAGACTAAACTGCAGTTGTTACCATTTCCTTTTTGTCAATCAGGTTCTAGCAGTTTCAACAGAGCTGCCAACACTTTGAATACCTCTAGTATCCACCGAGAGCCCCAGGGAGAGCCTAGTGAAGAATGGAATGCTACAGCAAAGGCTTTTTATGATTCTTCTTTTCCCACAGAACATGTAAGTCAATTAAAAATATTGCAGACCAGACCTCAGTGAGCTAATTCCACAGATATTTGTACAACTGTACCCATCTGGATACTTTAAGGCTGAGTCAATCTCCGAAATAATATCAAAAGGGCAACAAGACACCATTTTTCACAATTAAGGTTGATAGAAAGCAGCAGGAAAAAGTCACAGCATATGAATCAAACAGATGCTAACCAGTCTGTTTGGGAGGGGAGGAAGAGGCTAGTCCACTGTGTACCCTAATAAAAATCATCACCTACAGTGAAAGTAAAGGAAAAAAAAAGGGAAATAGTATGTAAACATATAAAAACATTGTTTCCTCTATTACTTATAGGATGATATAATTTAAAAGAATCCATGAAAGAATAAAAATTCAGCACATCTATGAATTGGAGCCTATCCATTTATCACACACTGCAGTTATGTGATGCCCTGTTTAGGGTAATATTATTACTGCTTTGGAGGGTAACATGATACAAACATGTAAAAACTTGTTGTTTCCCAGTGGCTCGTCACTGCATTTTCCAATCTCTGTTAGACTCTGGAGCCTGAACAGCTCTAATTGCTCTATTAAAATTTGACCCAATGCTGAATGTATAATCCAAAAGTGACACAGTAATTTACAGCTGCAGTTGACCTTTCCTTTTTAGAAGAGGTTCTAGAGGTATTTCTCAGGTAGTTAGGGCTGTCTCTGGATGAAATGTACAGTGGTTTCAAGTGACCAAGTTGGCTGATTTCAGCAGATAATCAGGTCTTGATGCCATCAAGACTCTGAAATTCACAACATTGATGTTTTAAATTACTCGACTTTCCTTCCTAGCCTGTCTCCACTTGTGAAGGACACTGAGGTGGATTTTCCACCACACACAGTGGTGCTATTTACTGTGTGTCTTTTGCTTTTTCTCAGAGGTGGAGCCAGGAGCTGAGTGAACTCCACCATGTAATCCACAGCTGAGGCAAAGCTGTAATTCATTATCTGATTGTGGCTGTGTCTGCTTTGTCACCTCCAAACTAAAGCTCCTGCTGTGCTGGCTAAGTAAAAGCAGAGATGGACAAGAACAGTGCCTTGCTGGTTTCACCTTAGATTTTCCAAATCCTTAACTACAAAATCTCAGCCTGCAATAATGCAGAGCACTCCCTCCTTTCTGTGTTGGTGTCACTCTAATACCTTCTGTTCTCAGCTTTGTCATTTTAATGACCAATATAAACAAGCTGTTGGGAGACTAAAAATGGGCTTGACAGTTTTCTGCTGCTTCTAATATGCATGTTTTGTTTGCTTTGACTAACATGCATGATTGCAACTAGAGCAGGCTTAAGCCTTCTGCAATTTGGGTAATCTCATTCAACCACAGTACAGTACTCTAAAAAGGGATAAAAATTATGAACAAAGGCTACAGGTGCACTTACAATTCTAGTAAAAATATTAAGAACTGTTTTAAACATTAGTCTCTCCATCCTTAAGTACCAGGGTAAGGATGAATAAGCACCCCCAGCTCAGTTTAAACATGCAATTTTCAGTACAGGACAGATTCAGCCCCACAGTTTGCTACTCCATAGAGATTTTGACTAGTTTGTTGCTCAGGCCTTGGGGAAAAGCATGAGAGAATTTATAGGTTGAAACTTAATGCTCACATGGAGAAGTTACTTCCTCATTGAAAGGGAGATGCCAGGCATTACTGACCCGAAGTATCAAATACAAATGTAATAAAGAACAATTTGCATGAATTTCATTGTTCATATTTCAGTCTTTAAGAAATGCTTGTGCATTAGGGAAGGTAAGCTTTAGCACAAAATTAATGTGCTAAAATAAAGGTAGGCCTTAAGAGTTTGCTGGGGCACAGTTGCCTAATGTAAAAAAAAAAAAGATTGAGCAGAGGGAGGTCTCATCTTGTGATCCTTGCAAGAGGAGGCCCCCAGCACAGGAGCAGAGTCTGAGAGGTCACCTTGCAGATCCCCTGCAGCACTGGCTCCGTGCTGCACCTTGCTCAGGTGGCTGGTGCTGCTGGCTGCTCCCCCAGAGCCACACAATCCCAGATTACAAGTGGAGAACTCATCATTCAAATGTGAGGCTTTTGCTCATCAGGCAAAAAAACTGTTTCCCTACTGTGTTGCCATCTGTCTTTGATTTGGATAGATACAAAGTAGCTAACAGTAATATATCAGAGTAATTAAAACTATTAAAAGAACAAAAAGATCTTTAACATAAAAAAGCCAACCTATTACAGACCTTGCATTACTGATGTTTGCTTTCTAATCTATACAGTGAAGTGGAGAGGGAGTGAACACCATAAACCTCATGATTTTGGGTTTTGTTAATCAAATGCTTGCATAGCAATAGAAATGTCAATTGCAACATTAAACTCTTTAATTAAGCTATTTATTTTGCTAATCTGCATTCTAATACAAGCTTGTCTTTTTTAAATCACACTCTCGTACCAAGTCTTATGTTAAGGTTTGGTTTATAAAAGCGTAATTGTCATTATCAAGTTTCCTAAATTAAATACGACGCAAACACTTCAAATTAAACGTCTTTTTTCCAGTGGATTTATTTTCCTGTTAATATTTCCTCGTTTGCCTAATATTCAGCAAAAATCCAACAATCTGAACCTTTGTATGCGAATTTCACTGGGTTATCAACTGCTAACATTTGTATTCTGTCAGGTTAAAGAAGGATTTGCTGCTTCACAGAACAAGCAGAGGTTTTCTCACATGACTGTCACTCCCGCAAGAAGTGAAAAAGCACTCAAAGGTGAGGACAGCTGCTCTCTTTGGAACTCCACTATACAAAACCAAGTAGGAGGAATTGAGAAATTACTGAATTTGGAGAGACTTCATTCAGCAAGGAAAAGAAAATATGAAGAAGGCCAGTGAAGATAAGTGCCAGGAGATAAGTATTCCTTAAGGCACAGATAGATCACTTACCTTTACCCAGATTTGTCAAGGTATTCCTACAGAATCTGGTATTTATGTGTAGTTTCATGTTTAATATTGCATGTTAACAGTTCTTATGTTCAAAAATGTATACAATTCCTACTCCTAATGTTAGTTCTGGTTCTGCAATCAAGTTATTATTGGCTTCGCCCAAAGTTAAAAAGTTTGTAAGTTAATGTTTTTATATATGTTTAGTACAATTAAATAATTACTAAACCGTACCCTTCTCCTGCTCCTCAGAAGTTTTGGCTGAAATAGTTCAATTCATTGTCTCTGACAGACTGCTCATTCGGTTTTCAGGTAAAATCACCCCCAACTGTTTCAGAATACAATGGGTTCTGCAAACATTTACAACTACTTCCAGCAGTTCTAAGTGGCTGAAGAACAGAAAAATCTTCTGCTTACCTGGACTGCCAAATTATTTAAATATATCTGTTGTAGTTTCTGTAGTCTCACATATCAGTGAGGTCTCTTTCAACAATGAGGGATCAGGTATGATTACAAAGATAAGGCAGCAGATCTGACTTCATGAAGCTTCACTTCTATTGGGTCACACTTCTCCTCCCTTGGGTCTAAAGGAAATTTTCTCTTACTTTAAAAAAATACTTGCACCACCTTTTTCTGACCTCTCTCCCTTCCTCCCCACACCTCTTGCACAGAAAAGTCCCCATACTGTAAAAAGAACAAAAGAAACATAACCAGTATTGCCAGTTTCTTGTTGCTGATTATGTAAGAAAACAACAGAAGACATTTTCCCATGTTAGTTTTATTGCCTCTTTTTTTTTTTTTTTTTTTTTGTGTGTGTGGCAATTTAGAATATTTAGCTTCTTTAAACCAATTGCATACAATTTTTGGAAACATCCACAAATTGTCAAAGTTTTGAATAAAATTCATCTACAGCAATATTACTAGGTCAAAAATAATTCTTAGGTGTCTGAGAGACTGAGGAGACTGTTTTTCACTTGATTCAAATTCTGTTTCCAGGTGTTTAGAGTGTCATATAATTGCTGCCACTGCTGCTTTCCAAAAGTCCGATGTGTGCTGTGACTGGAGAAGTAAAACAAAATTGGGAGAAGATTACTAGAGATGTTACACTCACCTAATCATTCTTCTATAGCATTACTTTACTCTCATGAGCAAATAGGAAAATTCTGAGTTTCTCTCTAGAAAGGGCCGCACTTCACCAGTTAAGAGGATTCTGTAGCCTTCCCAAATATATAATGCAACAACAGTCATTAGTATTCTTGTCACTAGTAGGTCATTAAATGAAATGTCCTGGAAAGTAGGACTCTTTCATTAAATAAGCTAATCACATTCAGTGTGAGCTTTAATAAAATTATGATAAATAGCAACTATTTAACTACCAGCAACTGATAGGAACAATACCTTGCTTCTAGTTAGAATATTCTACAAATGTAAGTGAAATAATTAGAACACACAAAGTTCTGCAAAATGCCATGGAGAATTGTCTTACCTGACAACGACTTTCCTCTGTGTCTGATCTATTTTGCAGTACACCATCTTTGTCTTTACAGCTGCAAAAAACCACAATGCTGTTTGGAGCAACATTTTATGACAGTGCAAAGGTATTAAACTGCACAAAAATGGTTCAAAATGAGATCAATACAAACATAAGAACACAGCAGTTCACTTAATCTGTTTTGCTGTTGGTTTAAATGGCCTAGTAGGCAGAAAAGCAAAATGATGTAACAAGATGAAGGTCATGCACTAATCCTATTGTTTGGTGCCAATCTATTAAAGCAATATCCTGTACAGATTTTATGAACTTCTCTCCCCTACAAACACATCCTGTTTTAATGACAGCAAACAAAACCAGATGACAAATTAAACCTGCAAACAATTTATTAGTTGTGTAAAGCATTACATGAAATACAGTTCCTGTCACTGGAAAGAAAAACACTGCTTAAAACACAACAGTTGGGCCTGTCTTTAAACATGAAGTTGTGCAGCTTTACCTTGTAAAAGGTACAGGAATTAAAATTAGTATTGTTCTTAACATTCAACATTAGCTTAGAGGACTATAAAGGTCCATGAGCACTGTGTGCAGAGCCACAGTTCTTACCATCAATGACAAACGCTTCTACATCATCAGCCCCAATCTGGAGTTCCTGCTGCATCGTGTCAAATGAGATTTCTTTGTTCTCTACAGCCATTCCCATGAACGTAAGGAGCCTCATCTTGGCCATATTGTGTTCGTGCAACAAGCCTGAGGAAGAGTGTTGATAGTTTAATTAGTGATTTAATTATAATTCATATAAATAGTTTGCTTTTCATGCTATTTTTACTATATATGCTTCCAGTCACTTAAAATTTATTTCACATTGAAATATATTCTACTTTCCCTTATCAACAGGCTTTTTTTGAGGTAAAATATCAAATCCTGCATCTACTTTGTCCGTTGCTAAAATAGCTAAAGTTTCATTGTGAATTCATCAAGACTCAGTTGTTTTTTAGCAAAAATGTATTATCTACAGAAGTTTATTTTTTGCGCAGTAAAAAAAATCACCTGAACAGAATTTGAGGCGGTGAGAGTGCAAGTGAATTTTTCAGTTGCATCACCTGGAAGAACAGTAATGCAACAAAATGGAAAACCCACGGCTGGTTATGCCAAAAATCTTCGTACAGCCTCACCACTCATTCTCTTGTAGTTTCTGGAAATTAAGCCTCTCACAGTGATGGTTCCACAACATAACACTGTGGTGCCAGAAGAAAGCATTTTGCCTCTGAATTTGTTTGTCCACAGCAGAAAAGGTATCGTGAGGCCCATGTAAGCATCCAGCGTGGCTCAGGAAAGCGCTGTTCAAAACCAGCGGAACCGATACTGAGGTCCAGTTACATCTTTCACTTGATGGCATAAATGCCAACACAAGGAACTGAGCCAAGGCCTTGCACGTGTAAATCAGAGACCATTTTCCTGGAAAAACATCTAGGTCAACCAAGTTAAGTCACTGAGATGAAACAAGGCATTTCTTAATCCCAAGGTCCATGAGGTACCAACTAAGATCCAGTGGAAGTTTCTTAAAAATGAATATCCATCTTTTTGCTCTAGAATGACATTATAAACATTCTCATAGCTTCAGTAAATATGTTAAAGTTTGGAATTTATAACACCCATACACTAGCAGTGAAGCACATTAGTGCAGGACATCATGTTGTGTTAATTAGCTGTAATTATGATGCAGGTTCCCTATTTGGCACCGATTCAACAAAAATGCGATCACCATAATTCATACGAACGAGGAGCACCAGCAACTATACCTAACTGGGTTTAATGGAACCCTACAAGCATCAAAAAATCAATTAGCACACATTAACCCTAATTAACAAATGCAAATGAGATGCTGATTAACTTTGTGAAGAAGACTGCTGATAATACCAGATTAACTGTGGCCATGTTAGGGCGATGCAGTTGACACAGATAATGCTACTGCTGGCCTAAGTTGTCAGCATTAATAAAACAACAAATTGTAACAAACCCATGCCGCCTGTAGGAGCTTTCCTGGGCCAGTTCTCACCGGCCCTGGTCCAGGAAAGGTTACAACTACAGCCCATGCTCTACTGCCATTGGAATCTTATTCTAAACAGCCTTTTAAAGCAAAGGTATTTTGGCAAGTTATTAAAAAAGAATCTCTAAAGCATGGTTAAAAATCTCATGGCTTTTGGGGACAGATCATTTTTGAATGCCTCATCTAATAACTGCATTGTTATCTAGACCAAACTGCCCTTGTTTTTCAAAGCCATGGCTGAGCCACTCAGTTGCCAGCATTTCCATCCGTGCTGCCTCCAAATCTCTGCTCGTCCATTGCTCAAAAACACAGAGAGTTTCTGAGCACACCACAGAGAAATCAGCCTAAGTGGAAGTTAAGAGTGCCTTTCCAAACAATTACACAGGTATTTAAGAACTTTACTAAGATTATATGAATCTTAGATATACTGGAAGTTCACACACTGAATTAATTCATGGAGGGAAGCACAGACACTGGGAGGCAACACAAAAGAAATACTCACAAATGAGTATAATACAATTAATGCTACACAGATGTGTAATTCATCTTCCATAAATGTATTCAAATGTTGGTGTAACAACCATTTCAGCAAATACTTCTGTGGACAAGTACCTAAAAGATAAGCCCCAAACCCACTTTCCCCTGGGAAAGAGAAGCATAAGATGTCTACATAACTAATGTTCAGGTACACCTGACTAAAGATACACTTATCCTATACACACACTCACAAGCTACCAAAAAATGCTGCTAATTTTATCCACCAAAAAATCCCATTGGTATTTCCACCATTTTAATACCCAAAGTACCACCATTTTAAAGCTCTGAGGGCAATTATTCTAAGAATTGTATCACACTCCATTAAACAAAATAACGCACGTGTTAAAAAGCTGCAGTAAACTCTGTTTTAGCAAAACTGTGGCTTTACTCAAATGCATCCAAGTCAGTGTTTAAGTGTCATTTGAAAATCAAAGTTATAAAAGAAAATGTATTTTTATGGAAACATTTATTCATTACCAATATGTCAAAACCTTAATGCAGTAATAAAAAAATCTGCATCATTGAGCAATTTCTGCATTGTCACTGACCCCTGTCCTAAAAAGCTGGAATATAAAAAACGTAATTTTAATGCATGCAATAGCTTATGAACCAGTGCTCCTTTGAAACAGTCAATTACACATCAACGGGGGAGTGTCAAAGTGTTAATTACTACTCCTTTTTTCCACAGTGTGTAAATAAAGAGGGTGCTGACATTAACATTCCATCACATTGCTTCATGTGATGAAACAAATTAACTGGGACAGACTGTGGCTTGCTGGGTCTAACGCATCAGCACACGCAGACACACACTCACACACACACAATTTGCATGCTTTATCTTACTGCTCAGAAGTATTTGCTGTTACAAAGTTATTCATCATTAAAAAAAATAGGAGATTTATACAAGCTGGCCTTTTCCTCAATGCAGTTCTGATTTTGGCCTAGCCTAGAGTACGAATGTGTTAAACCTTTCAGGAGGGGAATTCTAAGAGAAAAAAAACCCAGTGGGTAAAACCACAGTTCTCTTGCAAAGCCATAAACCAGCTTGTTTTCAAAGAGCAAACCACAGTTAGATGGCCCACTCACAATCTGCAAGAGGTTATCATCTACAAACTCTGTTAGGAAATTTCCTTGCTTCAATACATGGATTCAAACTGAATTACTCTGTGGCTTCCATACCTTAACCCACATAAATAGTCAGAAATGTAATGATCTGAAAACTTACCCAGGGAGTCAATGAAGTCTTTGTTGTTCTGATAGAACTTGACATAGGATGCTAGTTTAGCACTTACAAAAATAGTCAAAAGCTAGAATATAAAAAACAAACATGAGAACTGTTTAAATATTATCTTGGTTTCCCTCTTTGCAGGGTGCACAGATATAGATAGAAACTATGGGTATTGAACAGAAAAATAAGCTGTTAAGAGCTGAAATTCTGTCTTCTGTCAATACATGTGGGCAGTCTGGGCTGAGCTTACTTCCTTTCCCCAGACTTAACATTTGCTACAGAATCATGAGAGGACAGGACTTGTAATTGAGTCTCTGAAACTTTGAAAGGGAAACATTTCACACGCAATTTTAATTTTAAAGACCGTAAAAGAAATAGCACACTGCAGCCCAGGATTACTGACACAGATAACTAACTACTGGATTTCAAAAGACATTAAAACAAAGCAGTCTATTGCTATCAAACCATCTCACTACAAACAAAAGTTACTTACATCATGAATAAGTTCTCCTTCCAAAAATTTGACTGGTTTTAAGGCAAGAAGATGATCAAAGAGAAAGGTATTTGGATCCTTCAATGCTCGCACAATACATCTGATGAGAAAAGGAAAATGCTTACTTTCAAAGCAATACACATCTTTATGACTAAATCCAACTCAATTTGTTGTTCCTTGCTTTCTAGGAAATGCACAAGGGGTTTCAATTATTATCAGAAGTAACATATGCCACATTCCAATTTTAAACTTCATTTTACAGATGGAAAAGCCAAGGAACAGGAAGCATTAAGTAATTTGTTCAGTATTCCAAAGGGAATGTGCCAGGTGGTCAAACCACAGATCACCCTGCAGTTTCCATCTATGCATTTATTTCCAGCACAGCCCATGTTCCTCCAAGTACTTTTACTGTGCTCCTAAAATGTCATAGAATTGTTTTGTAAGATTTAATTACGAATATGTGGCACAAAACAGAGAAATCCACAACACCAAAGAGTGCAAGGCCCAGGATTTATCAGTTGCAGCTCCAGACTAGAAAGAGGAGCTCCAGATGAAAGCTTTTCTCAGCAGCACATGAGAAGCCTTGGCTTGCTCTGCCACACAGGGACACCAGGAGCACCCGAGCTCTGCACGGCCACAGCTCTCTCTGAGAGAACTCGCTGCAGGTTGCTGTAGGGTAGAAGTTCCCACTTATGCACAGACACTGATTTTCCAAAGGAGTAATCCTGATTTTCCTCCATGGTTAAGTATAAACAACTCCCTTGAGAACTACTGGTGGTGCACATCTGGCAGAACTTAAAGAAATATTTCCTAAGAAAAATCATGACAGTTAGAACATCAAAACACAGGCATTTACTCATTTTGGCCAGCAGGGAAAACGCACTGCTATGAATCAATTTAGTCCCAGCTTGTTCAACAGGTAAGCTTATTTCTGTGCAGTTCACATCCTTTGTACTTGCTCCCAGAGAAGAGAGCAACAATGTTTTTTCAAGAAAAAGTGCTATTTGAAAAGAATGCTCACGGTTAGATAATAAAACAGGCAAAAAGTAAAACAATCTGAAATAAAGGATTCCAGTAGAGATTTTGAGTGCACAGCTGATGCAAAGAAGTCCTTATCCATGGCTGAGCTCTCTCAGCAGTGACCAGAAACACTCCTGTGCACTTGCACACTGGAATAAAGCTGGCTGCTACAAACAACCACAGTTACTGCAGAGACAAACTCTTGACTGAGTCAGCAGTGCTACAGAAGAGGCATTGGCCTGCCAGGCCATTCAATACTCTTAATAGTAAAGGGATCAAAATAATTTAGCAATTGAGAAAAAGTTACTTCTAAGAGAACTGGCAAGTCAGTGTTACCTGTGAGCATCAACTCTAGCCTGGGAAGCATTGTCCTCTGTGTAACTTCCCAACAGCTCCACCATTACTTTTGCTGCAGTGTCACTGTAAAAAAAAATAAAGTTACCTCAGGATTGCTGAAAAAATAGTTCAAACAAGACACTCAAATATTTAAATAATTCCATTATGATGGTATAGGTCAAATTAAATTACACTTGAAAAAGATGTAGATGATCCATTTTAATTCTAGCAGAGAGAACAAATTAACTGGATGTATTCTTTCAATTCTTGTTCTACAAAATGTTTATCTTCACCCTTCATTTCATTCTCTTAAACTGATAAATTACCTGCTGGTTATGGAAAAAGCTCTCTGAGCTAGAAACAGCTTTATATGGTTCACTAGAATGCTCCTCTTACGCACATCTGGATTTAATCATTGTGCAATAAGTAGCGCTGCAAAGTTTATTTCAAATGTAAAATGGCATCTCTTAAAGAATATTTATGGTCAGGAAAATGACTGTATAAAAGCTGCTCTCTTCTCTCTTCAAGTATCCAAGTGAAAGCTGCTCATTTTATTGATGAAATTACACAGCCAGCAATGAGACTGGCTGAGGCTGCTGTGAAGCAAACAGCTTCCAGCACTGCTCTGACAGACAGATTTTAGACCAACTCCTTCTCAGAAAGCTGAGCAAACCTACAACCTTGTCTACCCAAATTATCTTGTGAACAACATCAATACTACTGCAAATCAGCTCTGAGATCATTACTGTGTCATTTTAACAGTTTTTGATTTATTTTCACTTAACACTTTTATCACCAAGGCCAGCAACCGCTGACGCTTTTTGCAAAATTTACAACAAATTATCCCAGGTGCTCTAAGAGCACACACAGTTTTCCTCAAAACACTGCAAGGATAAAGTTTCAATTTGCATTAATGACCTAGGCCAATGGCATAAACTGCACAGGGAAGAACAAACCAACACAACATGGCCAGTATGTACTGTGCTGTGACTCAGGTTTAACCCATACAACAGCAAAGGTCTGAATGGTTTCTGTAGTACAATAACACTGTCTTTATATGGGTATTTATTTGAAATCTCACCACACCACTTTTTGACAGCCACTCTACAGAGTGAAGTTTGTTCTTAGAGAATCTACCAGATCTGAGAGATGTGCAACACAAATATTAAGACATCATGGGCAACACCCAATATCATATCTAATCTGGATGTACATTTGTCCCCAGGCAGGGACATTTTCTATAAATCCCAGCATTCCAGAACCATGTTCAGGGATATAAGCTTTAATGAAACATTTGTTTTAAAATTCCAGCATTAAAGAGATCAGCTTATGTTTTGCCCTGGTAACCAATATTAACTCAGATGAACTGATAGTTCTGTATCAGTGAAAAGAAATTTAATTTAGGCAGCTTTATATATGAGAGAAGCATTTGCATGTAAATCAGTCTGTGACTGACTATGATTTTAGTACTGGTGAAATCTTACCAAAACTAGATGTTCTAGGAGACAAAGGACCAGTTTAACACAGGAATGGCAATATTCAAAGAGGCTCAGCTCATGTGCTATTCAACCTAAGAATACACAACTCCTTCTTTAATAAAAGCTTTTCAGCAGTTGTTCTTGTGCACTTTAGAGCTGCGTTACAGTTTTCCGGCACTTTTCCTCTCCTTATCTTTCCCTTAGCACCAAAAATTGAAAACTATCACTTCACTAATTTCAAATAGTATTTTCAAATCCCTGCCTTATTTAAATTGTTATTATTATTTTTAAGTGGGGAAGGAGTGGAACTTTTCACTTGTATTTCTAGGAAACAACAGAATGCTACAATTACTCCCAAACTTTGCTAAATTCTTGTGAACCTCAGCAAATATGACAAGCCTATAGTTTTATATTCTATTCAGTGTCAGATTACTACTGTAAATAAGGCTGTTTCAAGCACTAATACAGATCACTGTTTTACCACAGCTTGTTGTTAAATGTGTCTCACCTAAGGTGCAAATGTGAACATTTTTTCTAGCAAAACAGCCTGAGCAAGTGCTCTTGGCTCCACTTGCCAGTCTAGATGCATAACTTGACAAAAAGCCAGTGAGAGCTTAAGAGTGATGGTAGATAAAAGGAACAAAAAAACCACAGCAGAGCATTCAGAAACTAAGTGAGATGCTGGAATCGAGTCCCTCTACATTACATGATATTAAACTGAACTAAAATGAAATGAAACAATTACTCTGCAGGTGCCCGACATGCTGAGCTTTTTGCTACAAGTATTAATAGCCAGACTTGCTAGACCTGTTTGAATTTAACCTGGGCAGGGCCAAAGCTGCTGAATCCTGCTAGCAGAGACCAGCTTTAAACTGCATCAAGGTGGCTGGAAAAGGTTTGATAAAACAACCTTTCACTTCTCACAGCAGGAAAAGAGACACTGCACACCTACTTTTTAGGAGTTACTGAGCTATTAACTACCAACTAATCCACTGGGAGAAAGTCTATTAACTATGGAAAACAACTCTTCTGCCACAATGAGCAAAGTTAAAACATAAGTCAAGCAAATGAAAGAATCCAATTGTCTTTACCAATCTAGTTCTTTTCCCTTGATTATAAATCAACAACAGTAACTGAGGTATTAGTTTCATCATGTACTTTTCAGTTCCCACTTATCTTCCCATACTGTTAGATAGAGCAACATTCCTGAGTGCTACAGCTGGAATGCTGCTGTGAGTTTCCCATACTATTACAAACACTGCCCACTGATCCAGGAGAGAACCAGGTCAAAGGTGCCAGGTCACTTCTTGTTTTCTTTTCTGGAGAGAAGTGCAAGTGCTCTGAAGCACTGCTCCACTCAGTTCACAGCTGGCTGCAGCCCTTGGTAAGGGCACCGAGTGCAGGAGTCATCTCTCACAGGGTTTGTAGCAGGTTTTACTGGCTATCTTAAAAAATTCACCTAGGGTTAGCAAGCAAAAGCCATTTAGTAGCAAGGTTACTGGTAGCAGTGGAAACAAGAACTAGAAGTTTAATCCACTGATTTGATAACAAGACTAGTTAAAAATAGCTGGTTATTAAGTCTGGGAATGAAACTAGTTAAAACCTCAAAATAAATCAATAGGATGGGAAGTGAGGAAGAGCAGGAATGTTATCAGTGTAGTATTTCTGAAACAAGGTAAGCACTAAGCCATGGAAAAGATCTGTGACTAATATTTCTTTAAAATTTATTTTGACCATCTGAAATCTGCCATACAGAACTATCAATGGAAAAGCATTTGAGTGTTACAAACAAGAATTCCCAGTAATGTAGCTCACAGAGTAACTACTCCATGAGGATTAATCATCCCTAAATTGAGGTTACTTAAAAATGATCCTGCTATGCTGATGCAGCATTTGCAGGCTACAATTCCAGCAGGGCAGACTAAAGCAACTGTCCTGACAGAAGGAATTCTTCTCCACCTGTGACAGATTCACACTTGCCTTTTTAAACCCCCACCAAGATCATGTCCCCAGTCCAACCCCCTGTGCAGTCACACAAATGCCCACACCAGCACAAACACACACAGGTACTGGCAGCTGGGACGGAGGGTACAGGACAGAACTTCCTTTTGCAGCAGAGCAAGGTTATGCAAATGCTGAAAATGCAAGTGCAGTTCTGGTACCACTGTGAGTCAGCAGTGGAGGGGGCCTGATGCTGTCTCACCACAAAAATAAAAAAAAACCTTGAGAAAGCAACTCAGAAAACAGAGTGGGAGGGCAGCCTCCACATCCCCATCCCAAACTGCAGGGACAGGCTAAGTAGGTCTGAGCTGTTGAGGAACTAGAGCCTGAACCGCTGGACAGCAGCCCATCTCTGCAGCCCTGGCCAGGGCAGACAACCCACTGTAGCATTTCTGTAAGATAAACTGATGACAGCTCTCAGTTCAGACCTGCACTAATTTACAGGCACCATACACACCGGATTACTCTGCATGCCAGGAGACAGTGGTCTGCCAAGTTTGTTAGATCAAAGATGCTTCTTATGATCCAGGATAATAATTCAAAATGGCCAAGCAGGTAGTCTGTGGACATTAATTTCCACGAGTAGTGGAAAGCTCTGTCCTGAAGGTAATGTTTACATAAAAAGACTGATTCTGTTAGCCGTGATTGATAAGCCTTCCCACATCATTAAGTAAGAGACAGCACTACCATGCACTAAAATGTCAAAAGTGCAATTAAATAATAAACTTGGCATAATGCTACAATGCACTAAGATGATTATTTATAGCAAGGAATAGTGTTATTTTGGGAGTCTGTGGTTTGCAGCTAATTCAGTACTAACTTTAATATTATTGGAACACTGATTTAATACAAGACTGCTTAAAAATATTTTTAAAAAAGCCCAGAAGTGTATTTGGATTGAATTATTGGTACAGATTAATTTTACAAGTCTTGTGAGAAATACTTTGCCTACAGATCACCTATAGTACATCAAAATACAGAGTTATCTAGGATGTGTGACTTGTCTTTTATACCTTTTCTTGCAGTCTACTAGGACATCATAGAGCAGTCTCAGGAGAGTGTGCTTTTTTTCTGTGGCCAGATTCCAGTCAGAAATCCATTTTCGGACCTAGGTAGAACATGAGTGAAAAAGAAGCATTCAGGAAAAGATTAAAATAGCACTACAGATACTTCTCATTTTCTCCCAAGCAGAAAAGGATTAAAAATATCTTGCACAGAGATTTCTCTTTAAAGTCTTCTGATTCTCATGCTCCCATTGCCCCTTGTCCTATCACTATTTGCCCATGTCAAAAGTCGCTCTCCCTCTTTAATAATCCCCTTTAAAGTACTGCAGTAAGGGCATCCTGGAGCCTTCTTTTCTCCAGGCTGAACAATCCCAATGCTCTCAGCTTTCCCTCATAGAAGTGTTGCATCTCTCTAATCATCTTCAAGGCTGTTTCTCTAGGCTCTGGCAATTTGTGAGAGATGGTCTGTATCAGCTCTGAGTAATACTTAGGTGCAACATGGTTCATACAAAGGCCACAACTTGAAGGGTCACTTAATTACCTGATCTAGTTCAGTTGGAATGTACTGGATGGCACCACAGGACGAGGCCACTTTCAGAAGGCTGCAGTACACTGTGTACCTCACAGGAGTGTTCTTGTCCATGCCATGGAAGAGATTGCTCAGGCTAAACAGCAAACAACCGACAACGGAGTTACAGAGGTTTCAAAAACATTACTGGAGTGCATGTAAATGTTCTTTTAAAACACATGCTAGTACAAACAACTGGCAGCGCCTTACATCCGTGAATTGTAACAGCTCCCAGTTTTGTAATCATTTTCAGCAAAGCTGAAAACTATGCATAATTATTTTATTTTGTAATACCCAAAGGAAAAAATATTGGTACTTCTATTTTATGATAGTGAAAAGAAGGTAAAAAAGAGTGCTTCCTGCAACACCCTACACTTTGATTTAAAGACATACAAGAGAATCCTTCCTCTTCCTTCCTCTTCAGAGGCACAATTACTTTGCCAAGTCCACCATTTGCCCTGTGCAATACTTACAGCTGCAGTCTAAGAGATGGGCGCTCTCCTTCCCGAAATTTTACTAACTTCTCACACAGGTTTTCAATCAGTGCTTCTTGTTTGTCAGGTTCCAGGATAAGAAGCAGAGAGACAACGCTGTTCATCACACTCTCCACATCTGCATAAACCAAAACACAAAGCTGTTTGAAACTGCAAGCAGCAATCAGTAGCTACCTTGTGCTGGATATACTTTTGATATGAATTACCACTTTGAATGAGCAAGACTTGTAAAAGAGAGAAAATGCAAAGATACCAACTTGGACATTCATCAGAATGTATCAGAGACTTGGCTCAGGTGGGCTTACACCAACACACCTCCATGGAAGACAAGAATTACCACTCTCAGGTCAGCACAGAATGTGGTACTTGATACACTTGCTCTGAATTCTCTGTTTACACACAAGAGAAATCAGAGGAACCCTAGGTTCCAAACAGGGCTTTCCTCCTGCACATCCAGGGAACTGCCCACGGTTCTACAGCGAGAACAGTAACACCTAGTGCTCAAGCACAAACACTTCACCAGGAGCACGAGGGATACCCACACCACAGGGAACATGCCCTCAAGAACAATGAGGCATTTTACAAACCCTCCCCAGCTCCTGTTCCATCCTTTCCAAACAGAACCACACCAGTTTTGTGTTTTCTTTTCAGTCTGCCCAATTATCAGTCAAGCAAAGGCAAAGAACAAATTCATCACATATGGAAAATGTTATCTATTCCCCAACATGACACCCGAGCATCAAAAACTCTATTTTACATACAAGTCTCTACACCCTCACTACAAGCAGAGTCTAGCTCAGCTTCCAACTTCTTCAAAGAGTGCTGGATGTTTGGAGAAAGGAGGGGCAGAGTACATGCAAATATTCCATGGCAATGACAGAAATATGCACTTCCAGTTTTATGAAGATGCACAGCTTTTAACGCTACACATTTCTAAATTCTCCCAACTATTACTGTTTGAAATCACCGATGGCAATAAATTTAGAAAAACCAACAAGACTTAGAGATGCAAACCTTTGTCATCCTCTTTCAGACACACATCACACACTTCAATAATCTGTGCCAAGTCCACATGAAGTCCGCCTTCAGCGTTTTCTTCAGAGATTTCTGCTCCTTTGGATTTCAGGTAAGCTCGCAGTTCTGCAGCCTTAAAAAAGAGAAAGACAACACACACAAAACAAACCAGTTGTTTTGTGAATAACAAAGTAATTAAATTTCTTACAGATTTTCGGTCTGCCAGATGCTGCACCTGCTGTTCTGCCAGTGACTGAACAGATCACAGACCTGTTGGGCTTCCTCACGGTGTTAATGTGTCACAAGCGGGAAGTGGGTACTGCACTGCAGGCCTGGTAAGTTTCTGTGACAAAGACACTTTCTTACGAATTTTTACTCTTTTACTTTCTGCAAACTTCAGACAAACATTAAAACCATTTAGTTGCTCCTTCACCAGAAAAGAAAAAAGGTGTAAACAAAGCCACTTTGGAGAGGGCTGAATTTTGTCTCCACAACTTCACAAGAGCAATTTCTAATCTAATTATAGAATGGTTTGGGTTGGAAGGAACCTTAAAGATCATCTCGTTCCACACCTCTGCCATGGGCAGGGAATGTTCCACTACACCAGGCAGCCCAAAGCCCCATTCAACCCAGCCTTATAATGTCATGAGCTGCCTTCCACTGTTAAAACTTAAACCTACACCAAGAAAACTCCTTTCTCTCAGCAACAGGCCTATTCATTATAATTCAGGGTTTCTCTAGCAGAACCATAACCTTTCAGAAACAATCTGAGGCCATATAACTTTTGGCACAGGGCACTTCTGACCAGGAGGCTGCTGTGACATTTACATCCCGTTCAGTGTCAAATCACTTTGGAACAGAAGAAAAACCTAAACGCCCTGGGACAAATTGCTGTACTGAGGATGTTTCACACCAGCTACTTGATGGGGCTGTACCAGGCATTAAGGCAAGTGAAAACCGGGCTAAAGGCTGGTAGCCATGCGTGCATTTCTTGCAGATTTCCAATGTGTACGCACACACATTGTACACACACTGTGCATACACGCACATGTGTGTGCACATACAGACTCCAACGACACAAGCAGCCCCCAAATCCAAAGGCACAACAAAGCAGCAGCTCTAAAACAGAATTCCCACTTCCCGTGCCTGCAGTACCGAGAATTCCACAAAACCCAAGTAATGCCCAAGTAAAACCTAAATACATATGTGAACCCGTTTTCTTCTCCTAAATAAAAAGTACGGCTAAAGAGCGATGAAAACGAAGTGCCGGAGAGGCGGAACGCTGAAGAGGGAACTGCACACACAGGGTTACTTTTCAGCCATTATGTTCAACTTTCTCTAATCGTCTGCTCGATCTCTGTAGGGAACAGCCCAGACGAGTTCGCGGAGCGCTCGCGGCGCGCACGGCGGGGCAGGCCCGGCCCCGGCTGCCGCCCCCGACACGGCCCGGCCCGGGGCCGATGGCTCCCCCGGGGCGCTGACCTGATCCTCCTCGGTGATGTCGATGAAGGCCGGGACGCTCATGGCTCCGAGCACGCCGCGCTCCGGAAAGGCGGAGCGGCTTCCGCCACCGCGCCAGGCCGCGCCGCTTCCGCTTCCCTCCGCCGGGCGGGCGGGACCGGCGCTCCGACCGCCCTGTTCGCTCCGCCCTGCTCGACTTGGCCCTGCCCGCTCCGCCCTGCCCGGACCGCCCTGCCCGACTCGGCCCTGGCCGCTCCTCCGGCCCTTCCCACCGCCGGGCGGGAACCTGGCACTGGCCGGGCGCGAACCTGGCACTGGCCGGGCGCGAACCTGGCACTGGGCGGGCGCGAACCTGGCACTGGGCGGGCGCGAACCTGGCACTGGGCGGGCGCGGCCGCGGCGCCTCTGCCCGCGCCCCCGCTCCCCTCACACACACACACACGGCCCCCCCTTCCCCTCACATACACACCCGGTCCCCCCTTCCTCTCACACACGCACCTTCCTTCCTCCCCACTTAAAGCCGAAGTGCTTCTCGCCTAGTACTTGTCCCGGGAACGGGTTAAACAACAGGCTTCGCGTAGGTGTGTCGGGAGTGAAGCGTGGTGGCCGTAAGGAGAGCAGTTCCCAGACGGAGGGTGGCCGCCTTCTCTCTGGTTTGGTTCAACACCTGCTCACGCCCCGCTGGGAAAGGAGGAGCCCTCGCTCGCTGTCGCCGCTGTGTTGTGCGCGCTTTCTGCTCAAGAAGTTTTCTGGTCAGCTCTGGTAGATCACCAGGAACACAGGGTGATTTTCCCCGTGCTCAGAACCTAAAATGAGAGCCAAGAAAATCATAGAATAGCTAAGGTTGACAAGACCTCTAAAATCACCAAGTCCAACCCATAACCCAGTAAGTGAAGACTGCTGTACACAAACCTCCTTATTTTATAAACCTGACCAAATCATGACTAAACTCATTTATTGAGTGGGGTTTTTAACAGCAGGTTCTGAGTCTCCACAGCACTGAGTACAATGAAACTGATAAAGGCCCACACTACCTTTATTAAGTGTCATAAATCTGCTTAGTTTTAATCATCTACTTGCTTGTGTAACTTTTAAATAATGCTTCAACCGTTTTTTTTTTCCATCATAAGAATCCTGCCTAATTACTTTATACTACCTTAGGCAGTATTTTTAAAACATTATGTCTGCTGTAGTTGATGAATTATCTTTTAACCAGAATATTTTAATACTGTCTGATTGATACTCTTACCAATATTTTGTATTTCAGAGGTCAGCAAAAATAATTTTTTTGGAAATTATAGATAGATGTAAAGATAGGTCTCTTCTTTGTGTGTCTGATCTCGGAGGGGATCTGATTTTCAGAGAATGAGTGTCTGAGCATTTTTAGAGTGTAGGTGACTTTCCTCTAGGACTGCTTAACACAATCCTATGACAGTGACAGTAAAGGCAACTGGGGTCCATCATCCTGGGGCATAGGGATACATCATATATTTGATTTTCACACATCTTCAGGTGACATTTCAGGTGCTAAAGCACATGCCTGTTGCCAATTTACATTCTGGAATATTGTGCATGCCCTGCAAGCTGCAATGAGTGTCCAATATATCCCATGCTATGTCTGAAATAAATTCCTCTGCAGATGCCTCAGCTACCTCAGGGCATATAAATGGCCCGGGTCACACAGGGAACTCCGAACCCCAGTGTCTATTTTTATTTAGGCAGTGCACCAGATGGAGGTTTGTCATGTACCATTCTGAATAGATGAAAATAAAGTAACCATGGATCACATTGGGTAGACAGGACATGACTCCAAAGAGCTCTGCTGGAATATCCACATATGCTCTGTTGCACGATACTTTGTTTGTCCCAGAAGAATTAAGATGATAGATGATAGCCGGGGTTTGAACTTGTGCATCAGGAAGGCCACTTTAAATATAAAGGGGGCAGTATGTGTTTTGTGAAACTAGCGATGCAAAGAGGATGCAGTGGAGGAATGGCTTTCAGTGTCATTGGAATGATGACATTTCTGTGGAAACGAGGCGGTGGTTTATGGTCCTGCCTGCAGTTTGTGAAGCCGGTTCAGGCATGGGGTGTGGATGGGGTTAAAGCACGGGAGCCAGAGGTCCCTGCGGAGGCTCCCAGCGCTCCCAGTCTGGGCAGCCCGGCCCTCCAGTGCCGTGGGCAGCAGGTCCGCAGGGCGGGCTGCCACCGCAGGGCCACCCCGGGCAGGAACGGGGGCAGGTCACTACGGCTGCCTGGCTGTGTGAGTCTGTGTGTGTCTGTGTAACACGGGGAACCTCTTACCACCCCAGTAAGGCTTAACTGCTGAAGCAAAAAGAGGAATTTTGGCCGGTACTCACTGTAAATTGTTTTCTTTCTGTAGGCAAACCAGAGAGAGGTGGAGTCTAAAGAAAGACATTCTATCCTGTGTGCTTTGAACGTGGTGACTGAAGAAAACAAAGTCCTTTAGGTGAGACATCTTAAAAAGCAATTTTTTTTCTTTATGGAGGCTCTTTGAAACCAGCAGACAGCTTTTGAAAATAAAGGGTTTAGCGTTAGACTCTAGAAGCTGATCCTCTTTCGTTAAAGGCATTGATGAAAAAGATGTCCAATACAGAAAGGAAGTGCAGACCCTGTGATGGCATAATTATTCCTCCTCAGAATCCCTCTTGTTTGTTTATCATCTATTTATCTAATTACTCATTTATTTTTACGGTTCTCTCTGTAGGAGGGCTGGGAGCGGAGCGGTGTCTCTGGAAGCCGTGTAAGGATGAGCGGCGCCGGGAATTCCCCCCTCTGGCTGTCGGTGCGATCCGTTTTGTGCTGAGTGCCCTCTGGAGGTCTGGGACACGCAGTGACCCGGGCCAGTCCCGGCTGCCGCGGCTCTCCAGGACTCCTTCCTTCAAAGGTTCTCCCTCTTTTTTCTTCATTTGCGAGAGATATTATAGCCGCCCTAAAAGAGCAGAACAGTCACATCAACTTTTTTTTTTTTTTTTTTTAACTTTAAGTCAGAATTACAGTATATAAGTTACTCAGAAAAGGTAAAAAATAATTCAAAACTTCATCTGAATTGCCAGACAGCCAAACTAAATCTGTTTCATATTTAGGAGTTTTGATTAGCTTTATCAATGTATCGAAAATGTGCTTCCTTAGTTATGTTTCTGTTTTCTCCCTAGTTCTCGTTGGGGCTAAAGGGAAACTGCTAAAATACCCTTTGAGCTTCTTGCGAGGTATATCAGAGATCTCAGAGGAAGCCTGTTATCCTTATTCTTCCAGCCAAGTTCTGTAGCTGGAGGAACTCTGGATAACTTTAATAAGCATAGTAACATTTGGGTGCTCATCTGGTTTTCTTGTAATCTGTAAATTCTCTACTTTGTCCACTTACTCCCCTAAGCTTATCAGTTAAAATAAACACCTGCATTTGCCCTGATCACCATACTACCTTAATTCAAGATATGTATTAAAATTTCTGACTTGAAAAAGCAAAATTCAATATTGTATTATTATTATTAATATTGGGTTCTGACATGGAGTTTTGCCTCTGAAAAACATTTAGAAATTTTTTTTTTGGACTCTTGATATGCTTATTTTGCTGCTAGTGTAGCAGGTGTTTTTCTTAACCATTTTTAAGGAGAAATCCTAAGTTAAGAGGAAATGAGCACTCAATTATTTAAATTTCCTGAGATTAGAGAAAGAACACTTTGCCAAACAATGCCTCTTCACTTCAAAACCTCTCCCCATAAATTATGTTAGGGGATCTTATTAAAAGTCTTTAAAAATTTCCTATTAAAAATGGTTGATTGCAGTCCAGACCATCACAGCTTTTGTGCTTTCAGTGAAATACCACAGCTGTCGCAAAGAAATATATTGTGAGACAAAAGGTTTTGTTTCCTTAGTCATAAATTATTTTGGTGATATCTGAAGTAAGATAAAACTTTCACTTATGTTTGAGTGAAGGAAGATTCCAGTGATAACTTTTTCAAAAATCTATAAAAAGAATATAAGAATGTAGATCTAGATAGCAAATTAGAATCAGACTTCCTTTTTGTTTAAGGAAAGCAATTATTTCTGAAGTCAGTGAAGATTATAACCAGGGATAATAGCATAACTTTGCAAAGCACTGTGCCTTTATCTTAGTAGAACCTGAAGCTTTCAAGTCTGACCTTTGAGAACTCTACAACAGAAACCTTTAGTGTTGTGCAGTTTTTAAACCAAAGTTAAACAATAGAAAGTAGTCTGTTTGCTAATTGTATTATATTGCATTATGCTATGGCTATAATACATTACATTAGATTACAATAAAACAAAAAAATAGACCTCTTTTTATACTTAAAGAAGCATCAAACAAATTTGTTTTGACTGTATTTGTTTTTCTGTTAGCACGTGAATTTTTTGCTGGTGAATTCTGCATCTCTTTAGAGGAGAGAGGGCTGTACATGCACTGAGCAGGCTGTGAAGTTTTTGCTGTCAGGACTGAATTCTGTGTTCCTCCAGTCAAGGAGTAGAAGCATATTCCAGGTATGACCCATGAAAGTAATGAAAATAGGAAATTACATATGTATTTAGCATATATACTAAAAATTATTTGTCAAAATCTTTTGCCAAGTAGTTTTGAACTAAAGATATATTAAGACATTCACAGTTTGCTCATCCATCGTTGTTTTATGGATAGAGGTCAAATTTCTCGGCCTCCTCCCCTGCTCGTTATAGAGATTACTGAATAAAGAAATACAGTACAGGTGCTAGAACTCAGAACTTGAGACATTTGAGGTTACATATGGGAAAAATCAATGTGCTTTTTCCAATTATCAATAACATTAGTAACTAAGCCAGTTCTCTTTACCTGGTGCCATCTCAAGAGTTTACTGAAATTTGCTTATTTGTATATTTAATCAGGAATGTACAAAACAAAAATGCAAGATGGCCTTTTCTTCTGTTGTGCCAAGAGAAGTGAAGTATGAAGCCTTGATCTTTCAGTAAGATTCATTACTGTAGCCCCCTACTTTTTTCCTTCTGAATGTTTTTTCTTAAAAATGAAACTTCATCTTCATAGTGCTTTTTTTCATGGCAACGTGTGCTATGCATTCTTTGGGTCAAACTTAGACTAAAAGAACTGTGATGATAAATATAAATTAAAATAATCAGCACTTGGGAATTATTTCCTTTGTGAGGATGAAGATATATATTCCATATCCCAAATACCTGGGGCAGGGACAAGGTGGGTGAGGGGTTTGTGGAATCAGGAGTTGATGCACTCCAGTGTGGATGAGATGCCTGGAGCACACAATTCCATACTGCTGCAGCCATTGCCAAAGGACGTGTGGGGCATGTGGGGGTCAGGGGAGAGCACCTAAAACCTCTGTACCCTTGTAGGGTCTAGCTCTGTGTTCTCACTCATGCAGAATGGCCTTTTACGAGTAATCCCACTGATGTCAGTGAGACTTTTCTGTAATAAAATGCTGTCTGACAAGAATATTGATATCAGAATCTGGCCCCTCTTGTACTAATTCCATTTTAATGAATACTTAAATGGAATTGTTATTAAAAAAGTCTATTTCCTAATATTCAATAAATCAAAACTATAAAATCAGCTTGCCAGTTGTTGCCACTCTAGTCAAAGCCATTTTCTCGTATTGAAAATAATAGTACATACTGTCTCCATTCAGGAGGGATTAATTGTAATACTTTTATCTACTTCATAAGATTTATTTCTAATAATGAAGAGCAGAGAGAAGTAGGGGAGCTTTAAACTTTTATTGTTTTTATTAAAGCACCATATATTCATGAGATGTTCCACAAACACGGAATTTGCTTAACAGAAGCATGTTTCATGAATAAGCAACTTCAAACCAGAGTTTTAAAAAGGCATTGTTCATTTCTCTGATCATATCCATTCAATTTTGTAAGAAGGAGCCTTGAGCACTATGTGTTAATGCAGAGATACACATTAAAACCTGCTAAGATTTTGTAGACTTGTCATCTGATGGAGATTATTGGAGCAGTGTTGTGGTGTGCTGCTGGGGAAGCTACCTGAGATCAGTCCCCACTGCAGTGAAACAAAGCTGGGTCTCCATAGGGTAAGTGTTTGGGGTTTGAGGTAGTTTCTCCTTACACATGGAAGAGGACTGAAGAGATCTGCTGAACTTCCATGGTGACATCCACACTGAGGAGTGCAAAGTAGGCTTATGGTGCTGTTTGACTTCAATGCACGTTAAGCAAACAAAAAGCAGTGAAAGGAGGGCAGAAAAGAAACTGAATTCACTTAAGTCTATGATAAATACGCTGTTGTATTGAAAGCCTGGCAGAAAAATTCTAGCACAGTATTATTTCCTTGGAATTCGCTGAATCTTTGATATCCAAATGTTTCACAAGGGTGGGGAGTATTCAGTTCCCTCAAGATGTTCTTCTAGACAACAGGCCAGTTTTCTGATTTTATCCCTTTCCACATGCCAGGTTTCCAGAGTCTCTAGCTTTGATGCAGTCCTGTAGACACCCCGATGTGGGGCTAAGGATGCCAACTCCTCCAGTGCTCTGCAGCAGCCTACCAAGTTGTTTTTATAAATGATGCATTTTCTCCAGCCATAAATATTGTTCCTAAAAGGGATACTGAAATGAAGATATGACTTTTCAGTAATAGGTCTTCTAATGTCAGCCATTCTGTTTAAACTGTTCAATTTTCAACAGAATTAAAGATCTATGCAGTATATTCTACCTCCTGCAGACTGCAGTTGTTAAAAGAAAATAAATCACTTAAACAGGGTCATGAGCAACAAAGGCCAATGTGGGTTCAGAGTTTACAGGTCTCTGCATTTATCAGGTAGAAATATGCTACATTTCACTATTTCATAAAATATCCTTTTATGAAAAAGCCATCAATCTTTGCATGGCCTACTAAAACTGATTTCTCAAATGAAAGAAATGAATGATGACACCAAATCAAAAAATCGTTTATGAGTTTATATTTTTGCAAGACCACCATGACTTTCACATACGTTTTCAATTTTGGTAAGGATGTGATTATCATGTGGATATGTTTTACTCCCACCATTTGTACTAAGGGATCTGTCAGAACTGTGTACCCTTCCTTGAGCAGTTCAGGATTTGTTCAGGTTTTTTCATTAATCTATAATGGTTTTTATCCAGTGATTGTTATCGTTTCTGTACATTATCTACAGGTTTTATGGGTTATATATAGATATGTATAAAATCACATCTATTGTGTGCAAGTCCATATTTAAACTGAGACTCCATTTAAATGACTTTGTTATTTCTCAGAGGTTTTTAATGTTTCTGTGGAATGATTTTTGCATGATTCTTGTCACACACTCTACAAAACATCATCTTAATGACAGATTTTTAGTTATCCTTCTGGTCTTTCCCTATCTTTGCCATGCTTCTTCCAGGAGTCTCCAAGCTCTTTAACCAAAAGGACAATTTAGATACTTGAAAACAGTATTGTACATTTATATTTCAGATATTGTAGAACTACAGTGTAGTGTTTTGGGGCAGGAACAATATAAGAAATTACTTCTCATCTGGTAATGACAATACAACAACCAACATGCTGCACTGGAATAAGGAAAAGTGATTTCTCTGCTGGGTAAATGCTGTGGTCTCCCTTTGGGTCTGCACAGAGCAAATGAGCTTTGGCCTTTCCAGGTCTCCAGTGAAAACAGACACAAACAAATGAATATGATTTATTAAGTATCAGTCTCATAAGAAGAAGAATGCATGGGGAAGTTAGTCCAAACTTTTGAGAAACAACTTGATGCTTGGGTTTTTAAGAGGAGAATTTTGCTCCTTTTGCTATGGAGTTCTTTTTGGAAAAAAATGTCATCCTTGCACTGTCTTTCAGGCATTGCACTTTTTCCAGTTTATTTAGGAATTATCTTTCTTTAACTATCTCTGATTCAGTGATGAAAATGCAAAGCTAAAGAATGTTCTGTGCTTCTTTGCAGCTGAGAAATTAGACTTTTGGTGAAATAGGGCATGCTATCTAAACACGTATTTATTCCTATCCCCTTTCTCTAGTCCCTCCTAGGGAGAAAAAAAAAAAAAGAACCTCATGAAAAGAGTGGAGTTTAGTTGTAATTCTTGGGAACCCCTTTTGCCAAGTCACACACAGGGTGTTTGGTGCAGACTTGCACTGTGGCTGGCATTGCTTTCCTTTTAACAGCCTGTTCCTGGGTGAGCAAGCTGTGAAACACAGCTGATGCTGCCACCAAAGACTCTGGAGATCCTTACATACAGAGAACACAGAAACATCTTTCAATGAGCACCTTGCATTAAACACCAAGCATCTTCCCCAAACAAAACCTATCTAGTCTGATTAGACCAAAACGCAAACAAAACATTCTATTCATTTGGTGATGACCTTAGAGAAAATGTTGCTGTTAGAACAGGCAAGATAGGAAGTTCTGGATTTTATTTTTTTATGAATTCCAAAAGAATGGTACTTACAAGAAATTTGAGGGCTTCTCTTAATGTGTTCCTGAAAGTATCCTGAAAAAAATTCACCAGATTCTGTAACAGCTCCCTCAGGTGCCAGAATAGGGCCCCCAAATCCACAAATTGGCTCAGGAGAGCTCAGTGTGCTTTGCCTTCACGTCTCAGTACAGAACTCTGTGGTTCTTGCAGTGAAGGGCCCATGGCTCATTCATGCATTAAAAATGCTCAAAGTAGCTGGAAGAATCTGAGGCCGTATGCATAAAATGTGAAGAGCTCATAACCCTGCTTGAGAAGTTGTTCATCACTTAATGGATTCTCTACCTGAGGAAAAGCAGATCAAGAACTCGGCAGTTTTAGGTGTCAAAAAGGCAGTTTCCATTCTAAGTGGAATGGAGGCGTTATCTTAAAAGTATCTTAGAAGCACTTTCCCTCCCTTTGACCCATATAAAATCTGTGGAAACCTTATTAAAAGTCCAAGATATAGCAATATTTTTTCAAATGGCTAAGATAGTCAAATTCCATTCTGGTGACCGTCTCTACTGTAAACAGTGTGTAATCTTAAATTTGAAGAGGAAGTCTCCAAAGAAAACTTAATTAATGTGTTCTGTAAGTGTCTGCAGTTTTGCAAGTGCGTTAGGATGGTCACACAGGAGTGTGTCATGATGTGTCATGTAGTTTGGTATGCTGCATCTGATCCTGGCTGTTGGGGGATCACTTGAAGGATGATGGATGGAGCTCCAAAACAGCCTGTCAGAACAACTTATCCAGGGAAGGCAGGGGAAGAGGAGTGGAAAGGTTCTTCATTGTCTCTTCTTAGCCACTGTCTGACATGCCATGAAATGTAAGCATAATTTCCTTCCCTAATAGAACACTGAATGTTTTTATAATCTGTCATTGATTACCAAAGTGTAAGTGTAAGAGGTCTGTAGCTGACCCATTGAATCACACTGTTTTTACAGTGGTTTCAATTGCAATTTTATTAAAGAATGAAAGATGTTCTGTGAGGAGTATTGAGAGACATCCATTCCAAAATGAGTGGGAAGCTTGTCTTTGCAATGTTTTAAATTCCACTTCCAGCCCTAGTAAAGCTGAGGGTTCCACCAGTTAATGATGTGCTGTTACATATGTAACATCATTACACATATGTTGTACATATAACAACTTATATACATTGCTTTATATATATATATACACAGATATATATATGTATGTATAGCTCACATACATATATATATACGTACATATATATATACATAATTATGTGCTTCAGTTTCATTAGAAGTCAGGTATAATACAGACTAAATACTGAGTGTCTGTTTTTTCAATATCTTTCATTGTTTGATATTCTTCTGCTGAATACCCCCTTGGTCAACAATTGTCCTCTTCATGACTGTCTCTGCTCATGAGATCTTTTCAGACTTCCAGTCATTCCTCTGTGACTCTGCCCCTCTTTGTGCTAAAGGCCCCATAAGTTGTCTCAAAGCAAAGGTTTTGAGGGGTATCCCCCTCTCTAAGGTATCACTAGTACAGCGTGGTGCTGTTGTACGAAACTCTCACAAGTGAGCAGAGGATCTTTAAACCTAAATCTGCCCTAAACCAGGGCAGCTTTCTGCTGCTGAAGAATCCACCTCTCACTAGGAGCTACACTACTGTTGTTATTCTCCCTTGCTCTGTAGTTCTAAGAGCACGGTGATACGTGATATGTATTTCTCCTGCTCTGTCCTCAAGGACATACTAATGTGCTGCTGGGTTGGAAATACTTTCTTTAAAAGTACTCAAATGCTGGAAAGCTATTTTTTCAAGATAGCTGCAACCTGAGAACATCTTTTCTTAGGGAAAAGAACAGTTCAGAAACTTCTTAACCATTTAAATGCACTGTGAGGTTTATAATTAAACTTTTTTTAAATTACAATAAATATAATTATATGAGCCATGTATTTCAAATACATAATGTATAATTATATTTTTTCTTTATTTTCTGAAGAGCCAATTTTTGTGATAAGTCTCATTTTTTTAAAGAGCTATGTCTTGCTCCCATGATTTGGGCATAGGCACTACTCTTCATATTCTTCTTTTTTTTTCAAGTTTACTGTAGCCTGTTGTCCTTCTTGCCTGAGGAATATTTTCAGTAAACCATGAGGATCATGGAATCAGACAATCACAAAATCAT
The DNA here is from genome assembly GCF_021018805.1 of Prinia subflava. Taxonomy (NCBI): domain Eukaryota; kingdom Metazoa; phylum Chordata; class Aves; order Passeriformes; family Cisticolidae; genus Prinia; species Prinia subflava. The sequence goes on from NC_086251.1 coordinate 8,894,791, forward strand.
CTTCAAGGAACCTTTGCTTACTTGTTGCTGCTTCTGAACTTCATATTGTTCATAGCAAGGCAAGATGTTGAGAAGTGCTACTGGACAGTTTCAGTTTAGTTCCAATTGACATTTTCCTTTCAAATCTCATATTCCTGATATTAACTTGGCATTCTGGAAAGTGAGCATTTTTCACTGAATACCCATGGTCAAGGGTAATTTGCAGTGGTGAATAACTTTGAATGAAATAACACAGAGAGGGATGTTCTTACAAACTCAGAACTCTGCACTCAAAGAGACCTTTAATAGAAACAGCTTTTTTAAAAACTTTTTTTCCTCCTGTTAGCATTTGGCTGGATTTTCTGTCAGTTGCCTGGTGTATTGGTGGAGTTCTACATTTGGTCTCTCGCTTTCCAAATCATCAAGAAAACTCTCTGCTTAAAGAGCAATTATGGGGCTGTGCGTGTTCAGTCACCCGGTGGGTTTGAGCAAAAGTCATCCCTTATGTCGCAGCGTGTGTTAGTTTTGTAAGTGTCGTGTGAAGGCTGACAGAGATCACATTTCTGTGTTTTGCTGCTCGGTCCAGCCCATAACCTCCAGAGGTAATGGATCTCTGCAGAACCTCTCTGGAGCGGGTCACCAAAGAGTGCTGGATTTCAAGAGCTGATGCACTTTTATTGCTACAATATCCTTGTCATGGAGGTGATGGGGTTTGGGCTGTGGTTTCAGGTATCCGTGTGGTTTAACATCTAAGGCTGAGCCCTTTTGGTAAGCTGGATACATATTTTTTTAAAGAGCTTTTTCTTTTGTTCTTGGAGATGAATTGCTTCTAAGTAATAGGCTTCTGAGTGTACAGATTCATAAATGCTGTAGTGGAAAGACTAAATGCCTGTACACGCAGAACAGCTGCATTCCAGCACTGGCAGTGCTATTACGGAGGACTCCAGGTCAGAGAAACTCCTGTGAGAAGCATGAGGAATTTATCAGAGCATGGCTCAATCAAAAATTACATGAGTTTGTTGAAGAGAGCTACACATACCACCAGCCACAACCCTGGGCCAACAAGAGATTGATCATGCTGTTGGCAAAGTTACATTTTCTCTGAAGGTATGTTGTGAGAACTGTGATTGCTGTGTTTTACTCCTGAAACTTAAAAGTGCTTGCTAAATGGACTGGGTCTCTGACCACTGAACTCCCAATATAGCATTATAAAAACCAGAATGATCCAGCCAACTGGATGAAGTCCCCTAAAAAGTCTGATTATTGCTAAAAAAAAAAAAAAAAAAAAAAAAAAAAAAAAAAAAAAAAAAGCATAGTTATTTCCCCTCCTTTTTAAAAAAGGAACATGATAGTAGCCTGGGATTTACAGGAAAGTTTTGAAGTGTGTTTTATTACATGTATGTTCTACAGTTCTTTATGCATGCATTTCTCTATTCATTTCTAGTGCAGCAGAAGGCAAGGCTAACCCCACTCTGATGGTTATAGCAGTTCAATTCCAGTCTCACCAGAGACATTCAGGTTCCCTCAGAGCTGCCCTCTGACAGCTGTGGGGTTTATGTGGATGTTCTGGCATGATTTGGGAGCAACACCAGCAAGGCACTGTGCTAAGTAATCAGTCTTACATGGTTCCTTGGGCCCACTGAGGTCCAAGCTTAGCTTCCATTGCCAGAAGGCCTGGCCTTCCCACCAGGAGAATAACTCTGCATTAAATGCAACTTTTCTCCAATGACTTCTGATTTTGAAGGCTTCCTCTTTGCTGTTTTTTGCATGGATTTCCAGATGCAGTAGCCCCAATATCCTGACAGATTTTTATTGTCATATCTATGCTCTCTTTGTTACAAAGGGAAAGACTGAGCCCTCAAGGGCTGTGTGCTGGGTGTCCAAGTCTCCAGGCTATTCAGCAGGAAGAAAATCTGGAAACATGCATAGTTCTTTGAGAATAAACATTAGTGGTAGCACTGAAACACCTATGACAACAGTTTTAACTGAAATACAACACAGCTTGAAGGGTCGGGGTCTGGACCCAAATACTTGGAAATAGTTGAAGATTATTTTCTTTTGAATAGTTTTTTAATAATTTTTGTTGGAAATAATTTTTCTGTGCAATGTAGTAAGGTAAGGCCTATAAAAACTTGCTTCCCTATTTTCGTGTTAAATGTGCATGATAAGTGTTTTTAGTGGCACTGAGTCTATTTTATGTGTTCTTTAGAAAATAAGACATAAGGACTTTTAAAAGCTGTTGTTTTTCTTGACTTCACCTTCATTAATCTTATTTAGTTTCTGTAAGAGGCTATTTTGTGAGCTCCACCGATGGGTAATGTTTTCTTTTCCAAAGTTCATGATTCTTCTATTCAAATCACTAATTTTCACTGTTACACTCGAGTGGTTTAGTGCTTCCCAGGCCTCCAGGAATGAGTTTAATTAGCAATGCTGAATAAATTCTGAGACATGATTCATCTTTCTTGTCATTCAGATCTAAGTAACAAAATTGCAATTTAAAGATGTACTGAAAAGCCCAGTGAAAATAGCTTCTTTTGTACAATGGGAAAGGCATGGATGTAAATTTGGACACGAGGATTTTACCTGACTGCCTGTTTTCAATTTAGCTAAAAGATACAGGATTCAGTCATATGTTCTTGAAGTCCCTGGTATATTGTTTTACAAATACTGAGCTATGAGCTGTACTTGGCTCATACATTCAAAATTAAAGCTCTGCATTTGGGCTTTTTTAGATGAAGTAATTGACTTGACAAATGTCAAAACTATCCTAGACTTAATGTGGTTTAATTTTTAACGTGATTTAATTTTTAATGTGATTTAATTTGTCTCCATATTTTGATATTTTGGACCCAAAATACAGAAGGGAAAATGTCATTCTCCAATGATCCTAACTGTAGCAGTGCAGAGGTGCAAATTTTGCCATGTCCTTTTCTCTGAAGCAAGAGAAGGTGTATTTCTGAGATGTAGTGTCATGAGGGGAAAGGAGTTAACTCAGGAAAGTGATGTTTATGTTTAAACCCTTGTTTTGGCATGTCCCAGTAGGCACTGCCAGCAGCACAAAGAGGATTTTGCCATGCTCTGTCTCCTTCTGTGCACAAGGATCATTTTACACCATCAGTGGATGATAACTCTTCCTCAAAACACCTGTGGGAAGATTTAAATGTAGTTTTCCAGAATTTATAAAAATAGATCAAAAGAGTAGCTTGCCCTAGGAGAGCTGTAAGCCAAATGAAGCTGAACTGCCAAAATCCCAGCTCCAGTTCTGGGACTGCTTTCTCTACACCAGCACATGGAGACTGTGAATAAAAAATATGGATTGTTTAGCACCTTTCCTATGTAGGCACAAAGAATTTAAGGACAAATTGTGGCTGTAGCCAGTTCACTGGGTTTTGTCAGATTCAAACAGATCTCAAATGTTATTTTAATGTAACCTTAAAAGAACCTCCATGCTATTAATTTTGTATTTATTGCAGTTACACTGACCCTAATGAATTTTTTAAAATTAATTTGACAGATGTCACAAATATTTTCAATGCAGTTTAACATCATTAAATATAACCTTTCCTAGGAAAAGAAGTTCTATGAAGTGAATGTAGGGTGAGTGCCAGTGCTGGATTCTGGAAAGTCGTGGGTGTCACACAGGACTTAGAACACAAAGTGTTGGGGATTAATGTTTATGGGGCAACTTTACAAGGTTCTCCCTCCCATGTCTCATCAGTACATCTCACCTAAAAGGACAAGCTCCTCTAAAAGGGAATCTATATATTAATTAGCATTTAGGTATTGTTTATAGCTGATTATGCCTTTGGAACCAAATTCAGTGACCTTAGGAACTTTTTTTCAGATTTTAATTTTTTTTTTAATTTATTTCTGTTACTTTTCTCCCACGTAAGATCTAAGAGGGCTAAACAGACCCTCTGAAAAGGAAGGGTTATTCCACTTCCTTGGAGACATGATCTTGTTTTGTGTGATGCCTGTACAGTTTTTTTGCACCTGGTAGACCTAGTTCTGCTTGGAAGAAAGAATAAATCATAGTTCCTTACCTTGTTTGTGAACTTATGGAGCAGTGCAAATACACAGTTATAATCCAGACCATCAGAAATATAAAATGAATGATTGGAGGACTGGATTCTACTGGATTCTAGTACTTTATAAACTTTAGAGCATTGGTAGTGTAGCCAGCTAGAATATAAATAAAGCAAACTCTTCCAAAGGTTTATAGGACTGTACTTGGTGCTCTCTTACTGCCCTAATTTATGATTGTTGGAAATTCACAAGCTGTGAAATGTGTTGGTCGCAGAACTGATGGCAATAACTTCAGAATATGAATGAGAGCATCTGGGTTGCTATTTACCTTTGTTTCACAAAGTCAGCTTTTTATCTTTGCATCATTTAACCCCAGAAATATGGCTAGGTTAGACAGGCATGTGGAGCCTTCTACAGAACAGGTTTGCTTTCTCTAACTTCAGTAGTTTCTTCTGTGAAAAAATTTACCTTTTGCTTTACCACCTTTGGCTGTTCCTCTACAGGAATACAAAGCAAATAAAGGTAAACAGAAATAAGCAGTAGCTTTCCTCTGTAAAAGCAGAAAGGTGATAAGACTCAGAAATTCTTTATTTTATGTTCACTTTATAGTAGCTTGGGTAGGGTGAAGGCCCAGGCAACAAGCCCACATTGCACTCAAATCTCATTTAAACCCCACTTTGCAGACTTTCATTAGTGCATATAAATTTTACTTGGCTTTAATTACAGATTCATTATAGATTAGTAACTAACTTCATGCCTTGGAGTTTTGTCAAATGGTGGAGAGATGGTAAATCTTTCTCAAATATTTGTCAATTGCCATGAGGTTTTCTTGGGCAGAAAAATATAATATGGAGTCTTGCTGTTGTTCACCAAAAATGGGAATCTACTGGAGATGGTTACTGTGTGTTAAAACTTCTTTTGTGTTTGATGTCCAGAATTTTGAGACTAAATCAGGGGTATCCTGGTGTAATTTAACGGTCTGTGCTATGTGGGAGTTCAAACCAGGTAATGACTCTGGCTGCTTCAAATCTATGCCAGAAAAAGGGGAAACCTTAACTTCTCTGGCAAGTGGTGAATCTGAATCAAGGCACTGATACTTTGTGATATCCAAATCAGGATCATTCTTTTATTGTGTTGTGACTGGATGTAACATCCCAGCCTGCATTTGTTTGCAAAGCTTCTTGATACTTTTCTGAATTGATGTGTCAATATGAACAAAACTGAGAGACTGATACCATATCGTATTTTCTGACTTGTGAAGCCCTACCTGACTTGTGTCAGCTCTGCTGATATAATAGTAGATATTATTTGTGATGAATCCCCTTGCTTGACTTCACATGTATTTATGGATACAATTTTGACTGCTTAAGTACTACTTTTACGGCCTCCAGGCCTCTTGGTACCACACATACATATAAAGCACCGTGTTAAGGACTGGCCAGCTCTAAAGAAACGGACTGAGGAGAAAAAAAGAAAGGAATAAGATTTTCTTGAAAGAGGGACGAAGTTTTTCATTCAGTGAGACATGGAACTCTTCCCTTTCACTTCCAGACAGGTCCTGTCCCATGGCCAGCACAGAAAACATTTTACTCCTTCCTTTCTGATCAGCAAGAGTTTTACAGGCAGGAAACAAAAGTGAGGGAGGGCCTGAAATCCTTAGATCAAAGGAGATATGTTCACCTCTGGTGCTTTAACCTAGGCTTGGGTCCAGGTTGTTGGTCAAGCTAGAGAGAGGTCTTGGACTAGATCATACCAAAGGACTTGGTGAGTGCAAATGGTGTCAGCAAACTGGGGGTCCTGGTGGGGTAATCAAGAGAGAGGACAACACAGGTTGTGCTTTAGTGTTTGAGAGGTTAAAGATAAGGCTAAACATGGTCTAAACTGCTTCTGAGCATGAATGCAGAGTAACCCATCAACTGTGTTGTGCTGCAAGCTGCCCTTCTGCTGGGGCTGTCCACCACTAACCATGGGGGTGGCTTTTCACAGTGACCACCAGATCTCTGCTTTGTGGACAAAATTTTGAAATTAAGAGGAAGGAGGGAGCTGGTACAGCCTGGGACTCCTCATTCTTTCACTTCAAGCATGCAAGTTAGTTCTGTGTTCACTTCAGACTGAACAAAAAAGAGTTCCAAAAAGAGAGCTCATTATTTGTTTATGGGTCTCTAATGCATTTTGAAGAGCTTATTTACAGAAGTCTCAGTTTGACATTGATAATTTATTGTACTAAAATGGCAATGAGTTCCCTTGGAAAACTAGTCTTCCTCTTATGCATACCTTCTCTCTCTCATCGAGGTTTGTTTATTTTACACTCTTCTTTTGAGGTTTTGGGTCAAGCCACATGCTGGAGCTACCTTTCTGCTGTTTAGATGTTGGAAAGTTCTTAGATAAATGATGTGAGAGGAACTATACAAATATTTTCAAGTGTACTTAATGGCAGATGGTTTTGAAGAAGGTATAACATTAAAGATCATAGGTAGTGCTGAGTCCAGCTTTTGTTCTCTCCAAGCAGAGTGCAGATATCATGTGATATGTCATTGTTTCACCAAGCTTGATGTGATGTGGAGATAGTTGAAATACCTCTGCAATGTGCTGCTGATAAGGAAGTGTGTAGTATATATATGTATATATATATATTTATGTCTTAACCATTTTGAAAATATCAATTGACAGTGTTTTGTAGCTTTTTTCCCCAGCCTGTAAATGGTTATAGTTCTATAGTTATAGAACTATTTCCTTTTTTAGAAAAGGAAATAGTTCTTTTCTTGGCTAAGAAATTTTTTGTCTGTCACAGGACATCATGCTCCAGTAGTCTATAATAAATACCTTATTATTTGTATATTTCATTAAAATTGCTGAATTCCTCTTCTTTTACATGTTGAGACTTTAATCCAGGATAGACTTATTTTTTAGGGTTTTTGTTTTCAATAACTTTAAAAATGAATATTTTACTCAGCTCGTGGTTGGATGATTCTAACTTAGTGTTTTGTTACTGTGCTATGTTTTTGTTTCCTCTGCTGGATGCTAGAACTGGAGTTGCAAAGAAATTCATCCAAGATTCTCTGTCATTTACTGTACAGTTAATCTTCTAGTAAACTTAGGTAATGTATTTCTAATTTAGATCCTGTTCATTTGTTGTATCACTGAGAGGAAGAATCCACAAGAGAGGTTTGGGTTCATATCAGTGTTTCCACAGCCCACTTGGTGGTCCCTGATCATCACTTATGGTTCAAGAGTCTTTCCAAAACCTTAGGCAGTTCCAAAAAAATCTATTCTAGAGCCTGGAATCCCATTGGCCTCCCTGGTGGAGGAGTGGAGGATACCACACTGAGTCCCAGCCCTTTTCCGTAGTGCAATATCTGTAAAAACAAATGCAATCTAAGCAAAGATTAGATTAATTTTGATCCCATTGTCAATTTAATTTTGCCTGATTTGGCTGTGTCTGCTTGCAACAGTGGAGAAGCTTGGCTAATAGTCTTGCAAATGCTGTATTCTGGAAACTTTCTCTTTCTCTTTCTTTCTGGAAACTTTTTCTGGTTATATGATACCAAATGGGCAAGCAAAAGTGATTAATTGTACACAACTACAATGCCAGCTTTCCCCCAAGCCTATTAAAAAAAATCCTGATGTTGCCAGTCATGAAGTCAGTTTCAATTCTAAGAAGACACAATTTTTATTCATTAAATTCATGGTGACATTTACTTGGCTATGGGAAATTTATGATCAGAATGTTCAAGTTTTAAATTCTTTCCCAGTCAGATGCAAAATGCAGCTGTGGGTTTCTCACAGTGAGGACTGAGCAAACAGTAAGGTCCCAGTGAAAACAATAACCACGGTGTAATGCAGTATATCTTGATATTTTGCATAGTGGCTTTTGTAAATATCGAAGGATTTTGTCTGCAGTTTATAGATAACTTTTGTTCAACAACAGCTGCAGCAGAGCAGCTCAGATTATGCAACTCCCTTAGAAAAGCTTGGACTAAACTCACCCAGTTGTAATCAGGTTGAAAATTTGTTACCTGGGAGTTGAGAAATGAGCCTGAAAGAGGCAGGAAATTGCTTCAGAGGGGTAACTGAGATCCAAATAGTCGGGCAGAGAGTTGCAGTGGGGGGAGCAGAGCCTGGGAGAGGGCTGGGTGTGGAACATTGCATGGGCAGGGCTGGGAGCCCGGAGGTGCCACTGCAGCCAGCTGGGATTATCACTACAGCAGGCACGGCTGAATTGTCAGGGGGCAGGGTGGGGGACAGGGACACCCAAGTCCAGCTGCACCAGTTCAAAGCTGTAAATCTGCGAGCGCTTTCGGAAAGGGACGCCTCTACTTATAATTAGATTTCTCCAAATAAGAATGCTGTGATATCTCATCATTTTAGAGACATCTGTGTTTAGTTTACTGCAGATTAAAAAAAAAACCAAAAAACCAAAGAAGTAAAATTTTCAATTCCTCCCTGTGAATTTGTTTAGATTAAAAATGAGCAGGCTTTGTATATAACAGAAAGTACAGCCTACCTAAGTTAGAGCTGTGGTGAATTACAATCAGAAAGTTTATTTTTTATCTCTAGTGGTTGATCTAAAAATGGCAAATCCTGTCTTGGAGAAAGTAGTTTATCATGGGCCATAAAGCTAGAATAGCAGTGCTGCATTCAGAGTCATGGTTTTATCTTGAAGGGACTTCTTATGATCTGGCTTTATACAGAAGGCAATAGGAATACTCACAGGTGTAAGAATAGTTCACAGAAATTAGAACACCAAATGTAAGCCGTATTTTCATATGTGGTGCTGGTGACAATGACATAAAACAACATGTAAAGATAAGTATTTGAGACTTCAGGTTGCAGAGGTGCACATTTCACAAACTTCTTTTTGGATGTAGTATTTTTTTCTCTTGTCACAGCTCCTAAGTTCACACTATGGTGGACTGAATGTGTTTCTGAATTAGCCACAGTAGCATTTATTAGATTATGTGTAAGGATTTTGCCCATTCTTTTAGAAAGTTCCTCAAATACCTTGAGAAGTTGTGTTTTACTTAAAGACCAGGAAGAGACTCACACATATGACTTCAGCATCTTTTAAAACCCAGACTGTTCAAAGATAGATAATTTGCTCAGGACTGTCTTGGGTTAGTTTCAAAAGATCATCTTCTGTCTGTGTTATTCAAAGGACTGTATGACTAAGGTTTAAATTAGATATTTGGGGATGCAGTGTGCTGTGCACACCCCCAACCCACTCCCAGTGTATTTGGGCTAAGAAAAAAGGGTGTAGATTCTCTTAGAACACATTTTGGAGTGTTTTCCTCAACACTTGCTCAGCTCCAGGCTGTAAACTGTTTAGACGGCCTTTCCGAGTTATTTGCAAACCATAGAGGATACAGCAGAAGCAGCCATCCGTGATCCCTGGGTTATTCATGCTCATATTTACTAAACAATATCACCTAAAGCAGAGAGATTAGGAGCTTAATTTGGAAAGATGTTTGTCCTGCAGCACACTGCGTCCTGTACCCCCAGCAGAGGCACAGAAACAGGGCATGGCAGATAACAGCTGCCTTTGGTGTCCCCAGAAAACACAGGGACTACAAAAGAAGTTGGTGCTCTTTCTGTGGAAACAAAAGATGTACCTTGGAAGAAAATGCCTGTGAAATAACAATAACAAAAATAGCTTAAGATATACTTAGGAAATATTGGGCCAGTTCCACAAAGACACAAGTAAACAGAATTTTAAAAACAAGCAGAGCTGTTTATTAGTGAAGAGATTTTCAAAATGGCATAACTGCAGTCAGCCCTTGCTGTGATGGTAGAAAATCCTTTCTCTTGCAATACCATACTCTCCAAGTGAGTTTGGAACATGGGCAAAGTGATTCAAAAATACATCTTAAATAACTGCTACAGTATGTTATAATGGCTATGTCACCTGGTTGATGTCAGTCTATTAATTGCAAACTTGCCATCAAAACAACTTTTATTTTAGAGGAAACTTACAGAGCAAGGACCCATATGTTTCCACAGGAGGTGTAGCTGTGATCCTCTCTGAGTCCCAGGAGACCAGAGTATTCATCCTACCAAAGTTCTGTACACAGTGTGAAAAGGAAAAGCAGCCACGCAGGTCAGTGATACCTATTAACCATAGATTGAAGTTTTTTGAACTGCTGTTTTTTCTTCAGAGCAGGAGGCACTAAAGCAGTTTTGCTAAAATGTTGCATGTGAACAGTTATGAAGGATGAAACTATTAAACAGGCAAAATAAACAGCTAAGTATAGAACAAATAAAACAGTAAACAATTGTAATAGCAGAAGAGCATCCATATAAAACAATTATACACATATACAAAGGATTTATCACAGCTTACTTTGACTTGGATCCAAGTGAGTATACCACTCCCATCTGAATTTTTCTGTATAGTTGTGTTTCAAATTCTCTTTTCCAAGCCCTGAACAGTGTATTTGAGATAGCTAGTTTGCTAATATTTTATCATGGGAGCTAAAATAAATTCTGATCCCTTCCTGTGATAAGAAGATTGTACAAATTTTTTAAAAATAAACTTTTTGTGTACAGCTTTTATATATTTTCTATTCAATGCACAGTGTGATTAAATGTTAAAAAAATGCCTGGTCTGAACTAACACTTTGGTTTCTTATTGTTTGGACTGGAAATTTTTCATGTGGTGCTTACTCAGATCAGCTTTATCTCTGTGGTGATCAATAGTCCATCTCTTAAAACTGAAATACTGGGCTGATAACTGTAATCCTGCTTTTTAGCTTCAACAACTCTTTTAAACTCCAGAGCTGAAGATGCTGGGGAATCTCTCGCACACTCCAAAGATTATTTGCAAGATTAAGTTGACCATGTATACCTTGACTTAGAAAGCTTTATATTCTCTTGTAGAAATACTAAGGAGGTAGTAAAGGAGTTGTTCTAATGTATGTTTGTTGAATAATTGCTGTTAGGAGACAAAATTATACAGTCAATGAGGAACATGCTGCTTTTTAAATATTTTTTTTACATTTAAGCCTTTAAACAATGAAGATGTATGCTCTGCATTTCAAAGGTTTTTAAAGTAACAGATTTTTAAAATATACAACTTTTAAAAATGTAAACGAGTTCAAAATCTCTTCAGCTCTGTCTACATCCATTTTTTTTCCACTTCTCTTTCTATGCTACCAGTATGAAAAAGAGTATTTGATGGCAAACAAGGAATCCAAATTCTGATATAAACCCAAGGGAATTCTAGCAGACATCACTGATAGAAATTAAAGCTCTGATGGCAGGACTGGCTGCCCAGTACTTCCAAAGAGCTGTACAAAGCAGATACAAAGAAATCAGCATAAAGAGCATCTTTCTATAATTCCCACATTTCTAAGAGCAAGGATATTAACAATTAAAACAAACAAACAAACAAAAACAGTCAAAAAATCCCACAATCAATTTTTGTTGTTTCCTCCTGACTTTAGGAAAATTATCAGCCCCAGCTAACAGTTCTAGATGAACCTGCTTGAGCAGGAGGCTGGACCAGATGAGCTCCAGATGTCCCTTCCAAGCTCAACCACTCTGTGATTCTGTGAAGCCCAGAATATTACTGGGATGTGAGTTGAAATGTTCTGTACATAAAAACAGTCACTCAGTAAAATTTATTCACTTTTTAAAATTGTAATTTGCTTGCACAATAAACCTGTACTGTCATTTTATATTTGAACATGTAGTGGAAACTTACCCAAAACAAGGCTGTTAGTTCAGCCTTCCAAAATAAAGAGGTGGGTTTGTTTGTATTTAAAAATCCATTTATAAATGGCTGTAAAGCCTAAAAAAGTCATTGGCCCAGGGTGTTCTGATGCTGTGTCTGTGCCTTTCCAGTGCTGAGCTGTAGACCAAACACTTGAGTCCTGAGCACTTTGAGCTTTTAGTAAATACTGATCAAAAAACAATTGAGGAAAACAGCAGAAACAGACGAATACATTTATTTTCAGGAAATTGTCTGACCTTGGTTTTGCTAATTACTAGTTCCAGAAGAAAAACATTTTATTCTTTGATTGTAGTCCTTCACTTTGAAGATTATTGTTATTTGCACATATCAGTCTTTGTTCCCATGTTGATACACACATGAGCTAAAGTTCTTGTTCCTTTAGTGTTTCTAAATCCAAATTGTCTAACCTTCCACATTCTCATTAAAAGGCTTTGCATGATTTTTTTCCATGGAAATTCCAACTTAGGCTGGATGGCTCTTCTAAGGCAGGGGTTTATTTTGATTTTGGTGTGCAAAATTTAACAAACACGTCATCATTTAGTTAAGTGTTTTTAAAGAGATTCAAGATTTTGAATGGATGTGCTTAAATTCCTGAGCTGCTGATATCACTGCTGATACCAGGTGAAATTTCTTGAGCTCTGGGGAAGTCCTTTGAATCCAGAGACTGAGTAAGAGACAGAATTTAACTTTTTGACAGGGGAAAGGAGGGTTTAAAACATGCCTACACTGGGATGGCAGCACGAGCAATATAACAAGCACAGCTTCTTACAGCAGCATGTGCCAAAGCTGTAAATCTGCTGGAGGAGGGCTCAGCAAGGGCTGTGAGTTTGAACACTTCTCTGAATTAACTGGAGCAGGGGAGGGATCCAGGCGGTCATGAACCTGTCTCTGTTTCTCTTTGCTGCCTCAGAGTCTCCCAGAGTACTCTGGGACAAGCTCTCCCTTTGTCTCAGTTTTCATTCGTTGGGGGAATAAAGGTAAAATGCTATTTAACTCTCAGTCTCAGGTGGGTAATATGTTCCTTTCCCTTTCCTTGTTTGAGAGGGTTTTTTTTTTAATTTAAGGAAGGCATTTGTTCCTCTCCTAAAATTCCAAATGGCTTTCAGGGATGAAGGTGGGGAAAAAAAATTGTCCTTACTGCACTGAAGGGTTTTCTCCCTTGAGCATCCCAAAGACAGGAGACAAAATACAGCAATTCTTTCTGCAAAATACAAATGCTGACTCTCAGCAGAGCACGATCTTGGCTGCATCAATCAGGAGACTACGAGGAGCAGCATGAGGCTTACACAAACAATCACACACTTCCACACTTCCATGCTCTGTGTTTACCTCCTCACACCTAACATTTGCTGCAAAATTTTCTGCTCAGTTCCCTGCTTTTTTTTTAAACATTTCTGAGAACATTTCTGTTCAGCTTGTAGAACTTCTATAAAGGTGCTTCAGTTTTGTGAGCAGCAAGTGCTTAAACTGATGTGAAATTAAATGAGAAAAGGGTTTTTTACAGTGAGGTATTCTTGCTCTACTCTTGCTCAACAAAGTGAACTGAGGACTCAGCCTCTGTAGTGATATATAGTATTAGTGTCACATGTAGGTGTGGCTCTCAGGGAAAATTGTTGCAATATATTTTTTCTTTCACAAAGTGCAATTACGAGTGATATTATTTGTAATTGAGACAGTTTTCTTCAAAGCTTCTCATCATTAGCTTATATTTACCCTGCAGTGGCATTTTTTCTCTTGAGAAGTACAGCTGAGCCTCAGTGCATTGCTATGGCAGTATAAAGTGGTTGGAAAATCCCTGCAGCTGGTAGAGAGGGAAGCAGACACTCCCTAAAATCTCCCTTCTGAGGTTTTATTAATGGTCATGCTCAATAAATGACCTCATCACATAGTGCATATTGTGAGAGGGTTTACTGGGAAGAAGAGGTGCTCTTGGTGGCATATAGCTGATTTGGAGGGGATAGAAGTCAGTTAAGCCCTTAGGATTCCTAAAACTGTCATGCACCAGTCTGTGAGAAAAAAGACCAAAATCTTGGAGTGAAAAAGTAGATTAAATCTGTTGCTTGTGAGGGCAAGGGAGCACTGTGTTTCCAGGACATATGGCAGTGGCAGAATTCCAGTGGTACTAAATCCTGAGCGTTCTTGCCCTAGGGTAGGAGTCAGGCCTTTTCCACAGCAGTGTTAGCTTCTCCCAGATCAGCTCGTGGTGTCTGGGATACCTGAGTGGGAACTGCAGGGTGAGATCCATTGTAGATAAAACAATATTATTATTTGCGTTGTTAATCAGCTGCCTTATGATATCTCATGGTAAATATGATTAAGAAACCATGACACAGAGTAGTTGTAGCCTGTTCCCTGTTGTTTCGGGTTTCAAAGCACTTGTTTTGTGTTTTTGGCAAAAAATGGGGGAGTGATAGTGGCATTGAATGAGAGGGCAAACTTAGCCTGAAGTATAGTTTCCTTTTGCCAAGAGCAAAGAAATTATAAAAACAAATTCTTGGCTGAAAACTTAAAAGGATAGGTTTGGAATGTTATCTTAAAGGATGTTACAATCCTGGAGCTTCCAGTCATACCCCAGATAAAGCACTTTGTTTATACATTGCCCCATTTCACATACAATGCTTGTATGGGAGATGGGCTATAAGGATTCATCCTGGGTTTGGAGGACAAAGAGTTTAAATTAGAGGGTTTTTTTCTTTCTGTAATCTGCTGGTTTTATACATCACACATATCATCTACATTTTTGCAGTGAGTACTGGTTAAACTGTTCAAGGATTTACTCCCTTTCAGGATGCCAAGAGAAACTTTAGAAATACACACTTTAGTATTTACATCACTGTGACCTGGAAAAGGATCCAGGAGAGTTTTTAATAACACCTTTACTGTCCACTTTAGAATTTAATTTGAGCTTTAATCTTTGTGTTTTGTTTGAAGAAAAATGAGACTTTTGGAGCTGTGAGAATGAAATTGGTTTTGCCATTTCTATACTGATAAATTACCTGGAGTTTGCCATTTCCAGCAATATGGATACCTTCATGACTGAGAGAGATCACAGTTTCAATAATGTTCAGCATAACCAGTAGCTACTGAAAATCCTCACTGCCTTACAGCAAGTGCTGACACCCCTCTTGTTATTGAAAGCAAACCACAAAGGGCTAAATTTGGGGTCTGTGGGCTTTGATAATAAAAGAGGATACAGTTCTGGCTTTCACTGAAGTTGATGGCAAAACTCCTGTTGTCTACATCAGCAGCAGGATTTCTCTGTACAGCAAAGTGGGAGAGTTGCAGAAGATCTGTAAATGTTTTTGAAATTCAGTGCTAACTTTGGTTCTCCTAAATGCTACGGAAAAATTTATCTTTCTCCGTTGAATGTGTGGCATTTTCACTTCTTTTAATTCTGCTTGATAATTTGCTCTTACTTGTGCCTGACTTAAGGGCCTACAGAACAGAAGATGTGGCCTTCTAAAATAAACTTGTATTGTTTTTGTAGGATCCACTTGATGCTTCTCACTTTTGCTTTAGCAGTAAAAGTGACTTGTGCTGACAGCTGCAGTAATTGCTGTGCACGGAATAAAACTGTCTTTGTTTTCTCGCTCCACTTCTAAAATTTAAGTGTATTCTTGCAGATCTAAGCTGAAATACGTAGATAAATTTTTGCTCTGTGCCATAAAAATGGTTTATATGTTTTTCTGATGCTTGAATGTGCAGAAGACACATGTAATCATTATTGAAAGGTAAAAAAGAGAATGGGGCAGATTTGGAAGCAATGAATTTTATTTTTATATCCCATTCTTTCTCATTGTTTGTTATTTTTGTAAGCTCTACTAGTCCTTTTTCCAACTCCCTTTAGAATTAATGAGAGCCAGAACAAAGTACAAAGAGATTTTT
The DNA here is from genome assembly GCF_021018805.1 of Prinia subflava. Classification (NCBI taxonomy): domain Eukaryota; kingdom Metazoa; phylum Chordata; class Aves; order Passeriformes; family Cisticolidae; genus Prinia; species Prinia subflava. The sequence continues at coordinate 8,910,410 of NC_086251.1, forward strand.
GTAGATGTTTAAAAGGTGAAGCACTCTTTTCAGAGGTGACAAAGCTGTAACTTTGAAATGAGTCCTGCTAAGGGGCCATCTACTGGTGCAGTAGGTAGGTACTTGCTCTGAGGGGAGGTAGATCTTTAAGCCAATATCAATAGATGTTGGTCCTGTCACAGCACTCATCACAATTTTTGCCTGTTTTCACGTTAGAACATTGCTAGAAAATATGGAGAATTGAATCAAATGCCATTGAAGATTGAGCATTTTCATAGTGATGAACTCACTTTTGAATTTGACAAGCCACACCCTTAGAAGATCACATTGTCTTGTGACTCTTCTGCCCTCACTGGTCATTTTTGCCATGTCATTACAAGCTGGCTCCAACAAAAGCTCTTTTTTTTTTGGTTTTTGGCCTCTTTTTCTACAATGCTGTGTCAGAAGATGAGGGGAGGATCTGTTTTTAATGCAGCACACTTGAGGCAGATAGTGATGCTATTTAAGCATAGTGCTGTTTGGCAGTAGGAGTGGGTTCCAAGGATCTTCTGCAGTAGTTCAGTTATTAGCTATAGGATTAGTGGTATCTCTAACAATCACCACTGGTGGCAGCTCGGGGGAGTCTTCCTCAGAAGTTCCTTTGTTCCTTTGTTGTTGGCATCCCTTTGTTCACAGCACAGGAAAGTCTCAGCCACAAGTGGGGGCACAAGAAAAGTCAACTCTCCATGACTCTTTGGAGAGACAGAAAAATACACAGCAACACAAGGACTTGAGGAGGCTTTTTGGCTGATCATGACTGATCATAATAAATTGGTATAAAGAACTACACGGGATAAATTTGGCACAACTTCTGGATTCTGTTTCACTTGTGGGAGGAGAAAGCCTGAGATAACATCAAGTTACATGTCAGATATGCCCAGTATATTCAGGCTTGCACAGCCAGAAAAAGAAATGTGTGTTCTTAACAGTGACCTAATTTTTCTGCCCTATGATGCTGGGTGACTTTAGAAGCCGTTCAAAGAATCTTTGTTTCATTTCCATTCTTTCATGTAGAGTACTGTTATTCTGTGAAGCTATCTAGTTGAGCCACATACATGGGGGATGAATGCTTTTGCCTAGAATGTAGCAAAGCTTGTGATCAGTAAAAGTGGAAAAACCCACATTCTTGCTGCCTGCTGGAATGCACAGCTGCATTCCCAGAAGAACCAGGCAGTCCAAAAACCTTCTGTCTTTTCTTCTTTTGTCTGGCCTTTAGTTGGGTGGCTGCTTTTTGTTTGTGGATTTCATTTGCAAGACTACATCTCTGTTGCCATGCATGTAAGTGCTGGGGTCTGGTCAGAGGAAGTGATTCCTTGCTGGCACTTGCTGAGAAATAAGAAAACAGCATTTCCCCTGAATGTCACATCCCTTACAGGAACAGGTAGCTCCCTGCTAGAAGCAGTGCATGTTAAGTGTTCCCCCTCTGCTCAGGACATGCAAGCTGTACTCTGCAGTCTGAGATAAGCGTTGTTTCCCTGGGTCTGCCCACCAGCTTTGTTTTGAGATAAAATCCTCAGGCTGTTTGTCAAGTTCACAGCTACCAGAAGGATCTGGCTCTGGAAGGAGTGAGGAGCTGCTGGGGGCAGCTGCTCTTCCCTGATGATTTTAGTGTGGAAGCTGGCCTGTAGCAGGGGCAGGGGACAGCAACACAGAGGAGACAAAAAGGACAAAAAATGTTTGTAGAAGAGGATTTAGGGCATGACTGAGTGCCACACAGAGGCTAAAGCCACAGCACAAGGATCTGAAATCCTGGGCAGTTGCTGCTCTTTGCACAAGTCAATGCTGTCAGTGGAGCTGTAGAATTTTGCTCATATCTGCTATCAGTAATTTTTTTCCCAAAATTATTCACAAAACAAGAGTTAGAGTACCTTAAAAATAATTTATTGTACTGTTGTGTTCTCTCCTCTAAGCAGATAAAGTTGTAATTCTTTTTAAATTAAAAGAAGAACTATGAAAAATAAAAAAGGAATCTCTGTTCTAGTGCACTGTGCTGTCACCCACAGAACTGTTGTTTTCAAGTACATTGTTTGAGTTGCAGAGAAACATTTATTTGTCTAAACTGAGGTAATTTTATAGATCTCTAAAATCTGCATTTTCTCTCACGTCCCTTTCCCTCCAATTTTAGGCATCCAGAGAAAACCTAAAACCGTAAAATAAATCTTCAAACACTGCAGAAGGCTGAGTATAGCTTTTACTACATACCTTTGCAATTAGAACTAATTTACTGCCCTGTGAGACTGGGGAAATGTGCAAGGTACTCCTTGGGTAAGTACACCACAGTAAGAAAGGCAGAGCAGCTCTGTGAAAGTTATCTGCTCGTATTCAACAATTATCAGGGTCATTCTTGCAGCTACATACCGCAGAGCATTAATTAATGGGGCTGCAGCTGGTGGTACCACTTTGGCTGCTTCAGCCCAGCCTCTTATTCCATATTTCTCAGGTTCGTATGACCAGTCTTGGACCACATCCCATCACCCTTTTTTTCCCCCCAAAGTACAAAAAGTACTTAAGTCTCTATTGGAAAACTGCCAGGCTTTCATAAAAAGAACAGAGCTGTCGTTTCTTTGCTATTTTTATCTCCTCTGCCAAAAAAGACACCATGTTGCATTGGCAGTTGTATATTTTAAATTTCTTTCTCTCTTGACTTCTCGGGTCAGACTCCAGGCTTTCTGCAGCCAGTGAATGTCCAGCATGTTGCTTCACTCTGCATCTCGGGGCACTGGATTACTTTAGGCAATGATTCCCACACACAGCAGGACTGCACTTCTCAATTTCCTGAATGTCAGGAGGCACACAAGTTTGAAAAAGAGCTGATGGGGCAGGTGTGTGGGGAAAAGCCTGTGATAAAAAACTCTTTCCAGTCACAGTGCCTTTTGCAACAGCAGGATGCAGTCATAGCTAGGTTTGGCACAGTGGCAAGATTCCCCCGGAATTCCCTTTCCTGGAGCCAGGATCTCAAGGTCAGAAGGACTGGAGTGGGTAGAGTGGTTCTGTTCTCCTGTGGTTTGTGTAATCCTGCTGTGGAAGTCAAGTCACTTCATCCCCTCTGTGTTTTATTCCTCAGGAGTTCTTGAAATGGAGACAGAAAGGAGGTAAATCTATTCTCATTGCTTTATGTCCTTTCAGCATAGAGGGCAATTCCACACAATTGTAATGGAATTTTAAAGATGGAGTTAAGCTGCCAAAAGCATTTAAAAATAAGATTGTACGAAAGCCCAAAACACTTACTTTGCCAATGCTTTTAATTCTGATGAATTGTCATTTAAAATATTACTTTGGATGGTGAGAGGTAAGATTTCATTGCCAAAATACAGTCTGTTCCTGCAAAGACTGACTCTTGTATTTATATTTGAATGAATACTATGAGTGGCCTCTGCTGTAATTGCCACAGCCTAATTTGGGATGTGCAGAAAGCTTGTGAGATTAAAAGTTTTTGAGGGGTGCAGACACAATCTTCAGCTCCAAACTGCCTTGGAAATATTTGCATTTAGTGGTACAGCACCTCAGTGTGTATTTTTACTATTTACTAAATAACCTATAATGTTGCTTACTGTCTCTTAAATATGTCTCATCGATATAGATATGGAAACACAAGCAGATAAATATCTGAAAAAAACATTGGAAATCACTGGAATAGAGAGAGATGGAGAAAAGCTTCATGAGAGCTGTCCTACCACAGAAAATACAGTTTACTGTAAAGTGCTCAGTGGTGAAAAATGTAACCACACTTATTCTCTCCTGTTTGAAATATTCCTTTCTCCCTCCTCCCCCTACATTCTCCTGGATCCTCAAAATCCTTATAACAACAGGTTTTGTTAAGGTCACTTTGATCATGCAGTTCCTACTGTAGAAAGCTTTGTAGCTGAACACCTGGTTTACATACATAAAGATGAACTAACTTTCATACTTAAAAAAAAGGCTTCATCATCTTTGGTATTAATGCCAAATAGAACATAGCTAGAGATTCCTCTGCTTCAGAATGGAGAGTGAACTTTCTGAGCATTTATAATATTGATGATGTGCCACCAATATAATATTTGGCACTCTTTACAAAGTGTAGTAACTGCAAGGTAGCTTGCAATGCCCTGAAGAGGATTAGCAATTAGAAGATTAGAGGAATAGTAGATACAAAATCTGATACAACCTCTTACATGCTGCTTTAAATTGTTTACTGGGACCATACTGTAAGGAAGCAGATCTTTCAGCTCTTAACCCACATGCAAAGCAAACACTCTGTATTTATTGCCCTTTTTAATTCAATCTGCTGCATGCCAGCTTCTGTTAATGCAAAATTTGGTACTTGGAGTTGAGAGCTCTTCTCTTGCTCCATGTAAATCAGCTAATCCCAAGCAGCCTGCCTTCCCCACACACAAGTGCTGAGAGAAGTGATACTTGAGGGAGCTTGCAGGTTTGGTTCTTTAATTGAACAGTGATTTATTGCTTTTGACTGAGGTCATTGCTTGGCACATAGTGATGACCAGTTTGATGGATTAAGAACTCAAGCAACTCAAGGGCCCTTAACATTTGCAACCAATCATGATCTGGCTGGCAATGACCACAACAAAAAACCCCACGTATTCTTCTTTGGATTGATTTTAAACTAGTTTAGCTTTGTTTTCTTCTTGGAGACCTATTGTTGCTATTAGATACTCTTTGGTTTAGTTCCAAGGATGGGTCAGAGTCACAATTTTCTTTGATAAGCCTATTTTGGTCCCCTCATTGATGTACACTGCCGAGAGTTGCACATTTCTTTTTGGTCTGCTATTCCATTAGCACATCAAGGAGAGCTGCAGGGGCCAGTGCTGCAGAGCAGGCAGGAGGGTTTTACACAGTGTCAGAGGGTGCACAGGGCTACTTTTGTGTCATCTGAAGAAGCAGGTGCTGATTAACAGCACCTCAGATATCACCAGTTCATCAGCATCTGTGAGGTGTGTAAGGCAGACTGCTTCAGAAACAGCAGTAGAAAGGCTTTACTGCACTAAAGGGATGGGGAAGAAGCTCTGAATAAGGGAAACTCTATGAACATACATTGTTCACATATTTAAAATTAAGCCTAGTTTAGGAATAAAATAATGAGATCAACTACAGTTCTCTGCCAGGCTGATACTAACATCAGTGAAGGTGTAATACCCTGTGACATTGATATAGAACCCCTTAAAAGTTAGGTTTTGAAAGCTGTCTTTACTATGTTAAAAGTGTCTTTCTGTACTGCATGGCTGGGAAGGAGATACTTCCATAAATATTTCCATATTTATTGTAGGCACCTCAAACTACAGCAGTAAGAATCAACCCTAATCAATACTTATATAGCACTTTTTACCCACTGAAATAGCACCTCTTTCACAGGGAAGTCCTGCTTCATTCAGGCAGACTTATTCTGAAGGTGGTGATTTATTTTTCCTCTATGGTATTTCACCCCAAGTCCCAAGTGTTTGTTAGATTACTGGTATGTCTTTGGGGTTTTACTCTTCTCTGATACATTTTAAATTACTGAAATATAGGTTGAAAATAAGTTGCCTAAATAATGATTTCTGTTTTATTCTGTACCAATGCCTTGGAGCCATGCTGCTGGCTCCCTCTCCAGTGATAGGGGCAGTATAAATGCAGGAGAAGGTGCTTCAGACAGAGCAAAAATATATTTCTGTGATGTGCAGAGGAAGACAAATACCAAGAAGGCTTTCTTTTGCTCACTGCAGCTCTTTCAGAGTGACTTGTGTGGATGAACATGTTCTTTCCTGAGAAGATCCTCTAGCTCAGAATTGTATGAGCAATGCTATTGAGCTAAAAATCCAGGCTGGAAACATCAGCATGTACATGCAATGCTCCTGAGCTGAAATCCATGCTGGAAACATCAGCATGTACCTTAAGCACTACTGGGCTCCAATGCATCTGTTTCCTAGTGCTAAGAATCCTCCTCCCAGACTGCCTCAGATCTGGATGTTCGTGTTGGAAAATGCACATCCTCCTTCCTGCAGATGAAGAAGGGAACCAAGCACACTTTGACTGTGGCCATAGGATCTGTTGCAGCAAGAGCTGAGACCAAGACCTGCTGCCTGGTAACCTACTCACCTCTGCCTTACTCAGAAAGGGTGGGGATGAAATGAGTTTTCCTCAGATCGCCAAAAATGTCATCAGACTCCAGAGATCTCCCAGTCTAAACTGTCTCCAGCGCCTTCTCATGAGTCCAGGGCCTCACCTCTTTCCCTCTGAGCAGCTGCCAAAACCTCTTGCTTCCTTTCACTGACAGCTTCACCAGTGCAGCTGTGTATTTTCAATGAGTAGCACTAGGAAAATTTGGGGATGGAATATAATTAAATTTTTAAAACCCACAGGAAAGTTTCTGGTTTGAACATATTAGTCACTCAAGTTCAATTAAAGCTTTGTTTCTAAGGAAGTTACCTGATGCTACCACACAATGTCCAGAGAGCTGCAGGATGATCTCTGCTTTGCTGAGATCACTGTTTTTCACATCCTGGTTTGAATCCATAGGAGAACCAAGGGCTGAAGGCCAGTGACAGATTCATGGAAGGATTTGTGTCTGAACCAATTTGGATCTTGGGAACTTTTGGTTACAGTTGCTGTGCAGAGAGCCATGACAGCGTTCCCTTCATGAAGCACAGCAAAATTCCACCACTCCTTGTCATCCAATGAAGGGAAGGTAAATATTAAGTGCACTTCAGTTGTGAGTTATTTTGAGCTAGGATTCATGCAAGTTCAGCAGAAAAAAGTAATGTTTCAAATGCCTTGTAATCCCCTTTGTTCTTTTAGGCAGCCCTAGTTGCTGCTGTGTGGAGGTAGGTCTGCTGCTGAAGCACATCCTTGTGCAATCCTGTTTGCTTCCTAAACAAGGGATTCTTTGGCTCATATGGGGCGTTTTCATAGCTGGTGTCTCTTCCTGTATATATTTTGAACATATGGGAAGTCAGTGCTGCCTTACATGAGACACTGACATATGAGACACTTCTATGCTCCGAATTTATTTGCTGGCTGTGGAGTTGTTTAGCCCTGTCAGAGTCCTTGTCTGGACTGAAGGAAACCTAAGAACACAAGTGCCAGATGAATGGAGACAAGAGAAAATGATCTGGGCCTTCTTGGTCCTACAGCTCTCACATGTTCAGCTGAAGTTCTGTGTATGTGTCAGTTCAGATGGAAAGCCAGCAATGGGAAAGAACTGCATGCAGCTTGGACCACAAACAAAGGAGCTGTGGATTCCCTGGTGTGAAAGGTCATGCCTCCCTGCCATGACCACCTTATGGTTTTATCTTTTTTCCTTACACCACCCGTTAGGTGGCACCTAGAGAATAGAGATAGGTCTGGGATACTCTGGACAGGAGATGATGGCAGGAGAGTGAATGCAGCCATCTCCCACAACCATCTTTAACTTGTCCCCAGACCTCTTTGCACTCCTCAAACAACTCTGCTTCTCTTCAGCAAAGACTTTTGGCTTCACTGTTAGAGATCTAGGTCAGCTCCATGAGAGAGTTTGCATGGTCCTTTCTGGTTCCTGCATCTTAAGTCTCCCCTTAGCTCTTCAGAACACAGAAATCCAAGTGATAAAACTGCTCATGGGCAAATTCTGTTGCTTTTCTCTCTAGGAAGGTGCCACATATTACATCTAAACTCCATGATCAGTACTCTTTTCCTCTCTGCAATGCAATGTGCTTTGGCCACTTATTCTGAGAGAGAACTGGGCACCTACCTCTATTTTTCATTCTCTTCTATTCCCACATCTCAATTGCAATTAAGAAGGAATCCCCAGAGGTCCTCTGGAAGCCACATGGTAACTCAAGGGCAGGTTTCCAGGACAAGCTGTAGGAGATGTCTTCAGGTGGTTTAGGCAGACACAGCACTGGCATGGGAAAATTTATCAGGAAGATTTAGCCCTAGGTGTTTCTAGTCCCACCCTGTAGCTGGCAAGGCATTGAAGAATGGTCCAAACTTCTCCCTCTCATGGGTATTGAACCTGCTCTTTGGGAACCTCAGCTACTACTGGTATTGGGAGCAAACCATGGGGGAGTTAAAATTCTGCACTTAAAAAAATTGCAAGCAGAAAAGGCTTTCCAGGAGTTTGTACCACTCCTTTAGGGATTTTTTTTTTAAGAAATAGCACCTGGAGTTTTAAGTGACAGTTACTGATCTGATAGACACTAGAATTCATAATTTTTATAATTCTGTTTCTGTCCTTGTCAAGCACCCTGTTAATGGCTGTGTCTCTGCCCTAGCTGGAGCAAAACTGAAGCTGATTTTGGATATCACTCATGCTTAATGCCATTCAGGAATGAAGGGTGCCATAATAATGGAGCTGGTGTCACAGGTCTTGTCACATGGGAAAAACTGGGAAATTATCCTTTTGTAAGACTTTGTATTCTAGAGTGACCTGGGTACTTTTATATTATCTTTTTGGTTTTTGACAGAGCAAGGAATTGATATATAGCTCACAAGTACATCTGTCTGGGGTGGTTTCTGTCAACTGGGTATTTCTTTTGTGGTGTCCTTTTGTCACAGGACAACTTTTTATGGGGTAATTATAGGAAAAAGAGGAGAATCGGTTTACATCCCACTTAGAAAAAATGGCATCAAACAACTTCTTCAAAGTCCAGCACATTTCCCTAATCACAATTAAAAGCTTAAATGGTTAAATCAATCCCAATTCAGCATTTAGTAAATGCTGTCCTTACTCACACATTCTACTATTCCCAAGCGAGTAAAACATAGGAGACAACAGTGCAGATGAAAAGAAACAGAAAATATCCCCCTTTAAGAGGAGACAAGTTCTTCTCTGGCATATTTAAAGCAACCTGATGTTTGCACCTGTAGATTGATGTTATTATGCATCTTTTCCTTCCCACATCCGTATAAATGTTTGGTTCAACTTGCTAAGGATTGTTCAAATCTTCTCCCTGCACAAGCCTCCATGGGTGGAGACAGGATCCAAAATGCCAGCAAATAAAGGTTTTGAAAATGCACTATCAACAGAGCTGTGCAAGTAACTCCTTTTAGTGGTTTCTTGGCTGAACTGTAATGCTGAGAAACAAGTTGTTCTGTGACAGTGGAACTAATGAATCCTGGCTGACTGGGTTTCAATCCTTGCCTCCCAGCTCTTTGCCCACCCCTCAACCCCTGCTGCCCCCATGTCCCCTGTGATTCCCTCTCCTCCAGCTACCTTCACTTCCCTTCCTTCTCCCCAGATAACAGCTGGGCAAGGGTAGCACGGATGAGTAACTGGCCAGGGGGAGCAAACTGCAAAGAACTGCTGAGCTCACTCGGCAGAGCTTCTTCAGTGGGGGCACTGGTGTAGGTCCCTCTTTTTCTATTGAGCTGCCAACTCCTTGAACTTTGTGCTCACTCAGCTTTGCTGGGAATGTCATGTCTGTACAGAATTTGGCTGAAACAGCTCTGAGGTTGAGAAGTTATTTGAAAGACAGATGGACTGGCAGTGCAATCACACAAGCCTCATTTCCTAGGGGAACCTGCCTTCAAGTGTTTTGCTTGAACCAAGATAAAGTGTTTTTGCTTTGTTTTCCAAGATTTGTTAACTGCTTGGATTAAACTAAATGTGTGTATTAAATGATACTATAAGCATGTGAGTACTCTTCTGCTAGTTTATATCTTTTTTTTTTATTATTTTTTAATAGCAATGGATTTTTTTAACATATTTTACAAGCAAAGCATGGCATAGCTAGCCCTACCTAGTTTATGTTGGCTTGACATAACTTTTGATGTCATGAAGCTATTTATTTTATATTCCTCTTCTCTTCCTCTGCATTTGGTGCATGACCCAAATGTTGCTGTCTTTATGGGAGAAATACACCACGTCTTTGAGCACTTGCTGTCTTCTTAAAAGGTTATGGTATTAATCCAAAGGTATTTTTCTCCTCACCTTATCATGGTTTCAAGTGTTTCAGCTTTGCCTAATACAGATCAAAAATTATAAGGAAATGGCTAAGTACACTAAAGTATTAATAAACTTCAGAAATGACAAGCCCTAGTTTGCCATTTCCTTGAACAGGCTTCGTGTCCAGTCACTCTGTTTGGACAGACACAAACGAATACTGGGATAGAGTCTTTCTGCACATATTGCCATATTGTATTTAATGATAAAAGTATTTAGTTTTCCTCCTTATGAGCATAGCAGCTATCAATATTAATAGATGGCTCATCCTCATTACAAAAACAAAAGGCTCCTAAATTCATATCTCATTCACAAGACCCATTTCGTATCAAATGTTTATCTTCTTTTCCTTAACTCATTCTGCAGTTACAACCAGCACTTTGTACTGTAGTGCAGGGCATTAAGTACAGAGACACAACACAATTAGGATTTCTTTTCTGACCAAGGAGCTCTATACTGTAAGATAGAAGGAACAATAATAAAAGGATAACTTCAGAGGGTCACGAATGCCATCATAATCTATCTAACTTTAGAGTAAAAAGAGTTATGCAAACTATAAAAATGATACAACTGGCAAAATTGATCAGCAACTCAGAAATGTGTTGAAATCCAGGCCCTAATTTTGTAGTACCAAAAGTTAAGCTAAGATGTTAATATTTTGTGATAATCACTTTTCATCTGCTGCTGTTTTTTATTTGTACCACTGAAGCACCTCGCAACTCTGGTGGCAGACCTGTACCATACTGTTCTAAACTCTATATAACCACAGAACAGAGTGAAGATTCTTGCATTTAAGGATTGTGAATTCTCACAAAAAAGTCACTGCTTTGAAAACCATCAGTCATGGCACTATTAATTAATCTAGTCAGTAAACTGTATTTTGTCTTTTCATCTGTATTCATTTCCAGATCTCATTCAGAAACATTTTTCTCCTGCATATATATTTGATTTTTGTCCTGTGTTTAATTTAATGCATTGTGTAAATGTACTAAAAGAAGCTATACTTTGACAGAGTGATGTGATCTCTCCATTCTGCAGATGAGTTTTAGAGCATCAGCTTTGCCATGCAAGAGCAAAGAGATGATTATTGAGGCAGCTAAAAAGGAAATACAAATGTAGATTAGTAGGTCATGGTGTCTTTTAATTATTACTGTATTCAGATCCAGTCTTGACTGTATTAAATGCATCATTGTGACACTGCTGGCCGCTTGGTGCCTGGTAAATGAAGTTCACAGGGTAAATCCTGCTCAGGGGAATAGCCAAACTTGATGCTAATTGCCAACTTTGTTGCCATGGTTATGCAGAACAAACATCTCCCTAACCCCCTGGGCAGGAATCAGGCATAGCACAAAGGTAGCTAATTTACTGCTCTGAATAGAAGTAGGCTGAACAGCAGCTTTGGTCAGCAAGGGTTTCTAATCCAGTTTCAGTCATTGAGTCCCTGTGTAGAGAAGTGATCTTACAGCTTACAAGCTCTTAAAGCAGACACACGGTTTTGTTTGTATTTTCTCTATCACAAATATCAAGCCTATTTGCATTTTCTGTTCTGAAATTTGACAAAGAAGAGACAAAGGTTTGCCGTGGAATCATTTCTACACATTCATTAGGTGCCCTTGTTAATGTATGGAGGGTGTTGGTTTAGGGAAAATATGTTGCCTTTTTATCCACCTGCTGAGCTCTACAGTTTGTCCCAGTGGTGCTGAACTTCCACAACGAAAACATCAGAGTTTTAGTATGTCCTGGTGTCCCCAGCTAAGCCATGGCTAAACACTGGTGTCTGCTGGATGCCACTGTGTTGGTAATAGCAAATGGAGCTCCCAGTAAAAGTGGGTGACCCACAGAGAGAGGAGAGAGCTTGGCTGCTGCTTCTGAAGCAAGGAGGGTGAGAGCAGAAGGAAGTTCCATATTGCGACATTGAAGACCAGGGCACATGTGGAAGGCCAGAGCAGTTGGTGTGGGGCTAGGAAGTTCCTGGTGGGCTGGACAGAGGATCAGTCTCCTTTAGGGAGATTGTCCCCTTCTCCCAGCTATAGCTACAATCCCTACTTTCCAGTTCTGCTGGCTGCTGGCTGCAAGAGCAAGTTTGGTAGATGCAAAGGAGACAAAACTGGAGATGATTTTGACATTTTGTCCCACTTGTTTTGACAATATCCTTTTTGGCCTGTGCTTGGAGGGAGTGCTGTGCACAGCCACTGGTGCTCACAGCAATGAAGGGGATACATAAACCTTGTGTCTTGCTGATGAGGGCAAAACTGACTCTATCAACTGGCAGCTGTGCATGTTCTGCCAGCAAACTAAACAAAAATATATTTTAATTAAGTTATTCAGTTAAAAGAGCTGTTTAAAAGACATATGACTTTCAAAATGCAATATTCTATAGGGCCCATATATCTCTCCCCACTCCTATGTTTGCTTTTCCTGCTTTAGCATTTGACATTAATGTCTGTCATTGAACATCTCAGACTTTGTATCTTTCTCATGGGAGACACAGATCAGAGTGTTCAAGCTTTGTAATTTGGCATTGCTGGAATTTTTGTTCACCACAAATGTTTCTGATGATCCTAATGATATTTCAGCAAGTTTTGGAGGAAAAAAATCATTAAGAATAGGAAAAAACCAAAACACCTTGTTGGTCTAAAGTGCTCTCTGAATGAGTTCTGGGAAGTTTAAATTCAGATATGGAATCCAACCTTCCCATTTGCACTAGAAGTGAGACTATTTCCAGTTACTGTTTAAGAGAACCCCAGTGTTAAAATCTTTAGACAAAAGAGTTGGGGTTTGTTCAGCAGAGGGATGACAATTGATAAAAAATACATTCTATGTGTTTCAAGTTTAGTGAGGCACACTGATTTCCAAGACCAAAACTGCTGTCTTTTTATTTTTACAGTCTTTGTTTGAACTGAGATCCACATTCATTGTTACTGAGCTTTAATAATCTAAGGGTCACTTGAAGGGCTTTTGTTTGAGAGACCTTTCAAGCCAAGCCAAGGCAGCAGTTTAGAGAACGTTTCTTGTTTGTAGACAAAAATATATTAAAACAACCAAGGGAGCTATTACTCTTCCACATAATTATTTTTAATGTCTCATTGGACATGTATGAAATGCCTTTCAGTTCCTGTGGGAGAATTACTTTTTTGCCTTTTGCAGTGTAGCTTTTGTTAAATTTCTGCGCTGCTTTTCCATTGAGCAATGCTCACCCCAGAAGACTTTATAAATACGAACACTATCTCCAGGAATATGCTTCCAACATATAATCCACAGAAGTACTTTGAGATTTGTCAGCGGTCATGGGCCTGATACCTTGCATACCTTGTGCCATCTATTTTTTTTCTGGCCTCAATTGGGAGAGAACGTGACCCCAGTTCACAGAGGGAGAAGTCAGAGAACAGCCAAGAGTCCTGCAGGAGGTGAGGCAGAGCCTGTGCTGCAGCAGCCCATGGTGAGGGCAAGAGGGCTGAGACTCTCTTCACCCCCTTTTTTCCTGGTAAATATATGGCAGGGAATCAGACCACCTTGTGTCTTTGGAATAAAAATGATTGGCAAATGTTCTGTGCTGTGCAGCTCCTTTCAGTTACCTGGGAAAGACTGGAATGGTGTGCAACCTTCTTTTTTGTGACAGGAAAGCATTTGTGGGGAGGAGAACATGCACAGAAGCTGAGGAAGAGGGAAAGAGTAGCTTTATGGAAAGACAGAAACCATCCTGCAAAAATGTAATTCTAGTAAAAACACATGGGCTTGGCTTGGGACGTGCACATTTTGTTTCATTTGTGCTCCACAGTTGTCCAGGCTTAGCAGGTAGATAAAGATGTTTATGGGATGTCCCCTCCTGTTGGGTATTCGTGATCCTTTAAATCTGCCAGTTGGCCTTTTCATTTTGAAGATGCCCAGACGTTTCTTGCTCAGATGTTGGGAGCTCCCACAGATCACATAGTAACTATCTTATTTCTGCAGCCATCACCCTTCTCCTGGGCACGGTGAAACTTTCAGTAATCCCAAATGGACCTTACACAAACACCCCCCATTATTCATGTCTCATCAGAAAGCTCATGAATGGCTATCTAGATAATTGTACTTGCTAACTGGATGTAAACCCAATTCCAAATATATAGTGCTCCCAGGTTTCAAAGAGATAAGTTACTATATTCATCATCTTCAGATGACTAAACTTGAAGTCTTTCAATCTAAGCTTATACAATTGTAAGTTATGTAGATGAAGTATGATTTGCAAAATGATCTGATTTGTGGAATGATCTTGCCTTTTTTATGGATGAAACCCACATTCTGGCAGTTTCCAGCAAGGAAAGGCTGTGGAAGCTGCATCTTTGAGCAGGATATGATGTTAGGAGCAAATTATTGTAACTCTGTAACACAGCTGTGTTCTAAAGTCTGAAGCACAAATTGCTCAACAGTCAGTGATTTAATTGTGTAAAAAGTTGCCTTTACATGAACTGTATACATCTCGGAACAATAATTTTGTTGTACCTCAAGAATATATTGTAAGACTGTAAGGGTAGTATGCACTTACCGGTATCTGACTGATGTCACAGTGGCAGAACACTTCTAAAATATTTTGTACATAAAAATCGCTGCAGATATGTACCTAACAACATATTCCTTGAGACAAGGACTTTAAAGCAAACTTGGGCTTATTTTTTAATATATCATTACTTGAGGGCTTCCTGTGAAGCTGATCTTTCAGTGTCATCCAAAGTTCTCTGTCCCGATTTGACAATTTTACGGCTTTGAACTCTCACTCAGTTGTTCAAGGTGTTTTAATCATTGGTTTGCATGTCTCTACATTTAGAGACTGCCAAATATAAGTGTTTGTGGAATATCTGTTAAATTTGAAGTGCTTCTATTCAGCAGAGGTGCTGTTAGAAGCACAGCAGGAAAAATGGGAAGGACTAAATATGTGCAGCCTGGATAGAGGGTAGGAAAAGGATGAAAGATGAAAGAATATAGTGGCCTATATGTAACCTATATGTAACTGAAACATGGCAGCATGAGAGAGAGACAGAAGAATTATGTGGAGTTTGGCAGGAGGATGTAGTGAGTAATAGATGGAATGATGAAGGGGAAATAAAATAGGCTGGATGAAGAAAAGCTTCCTGACCACGAGATCTTGTTTGATTACTGAGGTTTCCCAGGGGACTTCTGTGATTTGGGAAAAGTTGTACAAGACTGTTCAGAGCCTCACAATGCACAGCTCTTAGTTGCCTAACAATGCGGCATCCTTCTTTTAACTGTGTTTGAGGTTCCTTGGATTCCTTGGATTTGCTGGGCAGCCCATAGCATCTCTTGAGTGCTGGCTGGCCTCTGGCTTCTCTTTTAGTTAAGCTTGCTAAATAATATTACAGATCTTGAAGAAAATCTACCTCCTCTGAGCTTGTGCATGCAAATCTACCTCCTCTGAGGCTGTGGGCTTGATCCTTGCAGGAGACTGCAAGGTTGGATTGAGCTGTCCAAAGTGACAGGATCTGTGAAGATGCATTAGGTGGCAATTGCAAGTGCCTTTGTGTATGTCCTCAGAACTCTGAGCCCAACCCTTTACAATATCTGGATTGATGTTACTGATACACAGTGTTGGAGTGGAGCATGTTGCAAGTGTTAAATATCTGAAATCCATGTTTGGCTGGAGAACTTATCCAACTGATTCAAGAACTTTCATTCCATGATAAAGCAGATGTAACTATTACGAGGTGTTCATGTTACCCAATCACAGAATTATTTCATTATAGATCTGGTGTCTGGCTAAAGCTGACTCCAGTAGTTCCTCTGAGAGAAGTTTATCAGATGAAAAATTAAGTGTTTCTAGCTGATATCCAACCAATTTGCTGAACTTATTTTGACTTCTGCCCAGAGGTTTTTAGAGTAGGTTTATAACTGAAAGTCCATTTGGGTTTGAGCACTTAGGATAGAAGCATTCAAAAACCCAGAGGCAGTGAAGACCACATGGCTTCTCTAAACTGGGGAGCTCAGATCATGAAGTCAAAAAAATGGGCTGACAGGCTGCTTTCCTGGTAGGTCTCTTCTGCTTGGCCTTTCAGTACATTTCTTGTTTTCAGGCAGCTTCTCAGAGCAATGGGACCCTTTCCTCAAAAGCACAATGAAACTATAAAGGCTGCTGCTGCTCAGGGTGAAACTGTGATAAACTAGGGTCAGAGCTGTTCAACATCTCTGTCAGTGACATGGACAGTGGGATGGAGGGCAGCCTCAGCAAGTTGGCAGGGATGCTGTCCAGAGGGACACGGACAGCCTGGAGAGGCTCAGGAGAACCTCACAGAGTTCAGCAGGGCCATGAGCAAGGTCCTGCACCTGGGCTGGGGCAGCGCCCAGCACAAACACAGCCTGGGCTGAGAATGGGTTGAGAACAGCCCTGAGGAGAAGGAATTGGGGGTGATGGTTGACAGGAAGCTCAACAGGACCCAGCAATGTGCACTCACAGCCCAGAAAGCCAAATGTGCCCTGGGCTGCATCCAGAGCACCATGGGCAGCAGGGCAAGGGAGGGGATCCTGCCCTGCTCTGCTCTGCTCTGCTGTGCTCTGCTCTGCTCTACTCTGCTCTGCTCTGGTGAGATCCCACCCAGAGCTCTGCATCCAGCTCTGGGGCACCCAACAAGAAAAGGGCACAGACCTGCTGGCCTGAGTCCAGAGAAGGCCACAAAGATGCTCAGAGGACTGGAGCACCTCTTCTGTGAAGACAGGCTGAGAACTTGGGTTATTCAGCCTGGAGAAGAGGAAGGTCTGGGGGACCTGCCATCAGGTTTCCAGTGCCTAAAGGGGCTACAAGAGAGCTGGAGAGTGACTTTTCACAAGGGCCCAAAGAAGCAGAATATGGGGGAAATGTTCACACTGACAGAGGACAGAGTTAGATTGGTTATTAGAAAGAAATTCTTTACTGTGAGGGTGGTGAGGCCCTGACACAGGTTGCCCAGAGAAGCTGTGTCTGCCCCATTCCAGAAAGGGTTTAGGGCCATGTGCTTGGAGTAACCTCGTGGGCTGGAAGGTATCCTGCCCATGCAAGGAAGTTTAGGACAACATCATCTTTATGGCCATTTCCAACCCAAAACATTCTATGATTCTAAATATTGCTAAGAACTCAGTTTTGAAAGTGTACCAAATCCAATGTCTGCTTTGGTCCTGTGATCTTTCACAGTTTTGAACTGTGGAAGCCCTGAATTTTGAAGAAAATCACACAGAAATGTGATGTTTTTCATGCAAGTTCATCCACAAATAAATAAAAAAAATCTTGTGGAGATAGTCCTTCTTTGAAATATCTTCTAATTTAATTTAATATTTATTATCTCATGGTTTCATGATTAACTCTGTATCATTAGGTACATAACTTGTACATTCTGAGATCTATCTAATGTCACCAAAGGAAAAAGAGTAAATCATTTAGATCTGGAACAGTGATCACAATAGAAGTTTCATTTGCAAAGGATTTATGGGGACTTGAAGTGAGTATTATGTTTTGAATAAATGCACCATTGACCAGTATCAGATTTCCATAGGCTTTATCTTGTTTTTCCTAAGCAACTGCTCATAAACTTTTTTAATATCTTGACTAGCATGATGGTGCTACTTGCAAATCTGTTCATAGAGCTATTAATCTATGATACTGCAATCTAGAGAAAGGAATCACACTTACTTGCTCATTCCTTTCACTATTTCATTTAAAAACCATAAATAACAAGTTGACTGGGTTCCTTTGTGCTTCTTTCTTTCTGACTAGTATGTGATAAATATATCAGGAAAGGTTTGTCAAGACATCACAAAGCAGGTCTTAGTTCCGATCTGACCTTTATTGAACTCTGCTTTCATGTAATAGGAAGAAAAACAAGTGGTAGATTTGATCAGTCTGCACCCATGACTCAACAGCTACAGCAAACCCTCGGTGCTTTTCATTCCTGTGTCATAGCAGTGCTCAGATGAATTTAATGCAATCAAACAGACATAAAATCTGAAGGGAGAGGAATGTCCAGCATCTCATGAAGAAGAAATCTGACTTCTAAAGCAAGTTCAATACGTGGGTTCCCTCCTTCCTCTCCTTTCTTCTCCCACCTCTCCCTGCAGCTTCATATGTAGCTGTTCCTGCTCAGCTCATCTCAGCATGAGCTTGGTGGGACAGTGGCAGTGGGGACAGCAGAGGCTGCAGCTGGACAGTGACTGTCACAGATGTGAAAAGAGTGACAGCTGCAGCCCATCTGAATTGTATCTGACACTGTGGCTTCTGTCCCTGCTTGCAGCAGATCTCTCATGGGTTGATGCCCTGAAACCATGGACTTTTCAGATGACCTTTCACACTCATGTCCAGACCAGATATCTCACACCCACACATGGGAGATTTTGCCTGTAAACCTTCAGTTTGACCAAAAGCCACATTGAGTGGGAAGCCTCAGAATTAAGAACTGGGAAAACTCTGCTTTCAGTTGGGGCTACATTTTTGCTGTCTGTTGCTTCCAGCCATCCAGATGAGTAAAATTAGATTAAAATGAGATCCTCTACCTCGTGTGTATTGCTGCAATCCACACATATCAGTACGTGCAGTCCAGAGGGAGGAGACACACACACCTTCATGTAGCTGTGGTTACAGAGGACTGGGTTTGCTCAGTTTCTAAGGCAGCCAAAGGGCTGTGCTGGGGGCTGGGGGCAGTGGAATGTCTGCCCAGGCTGCGAAGGAGCCGTGGGTGTTGGCTGTGCTGTGCTGTGCTGCTGGGGCTGGGAGGAGGGACTTGCCATGTTGCAACAGCTCTCCAGCCCTGCCACCCCCTCACAGGTCACATCACTGACACATCACACAGAGCTGTGCTGCAAAATGCAACCATCTGCCTTTCTTTGCTTACCCAAGTCTCCAAGCACTCCAGAAATACTGCTGGATTCCCCCATTGTTCTGGCAAAACTGCTGTCACCTCTTCCATTTCTCTGGGGTGTGCAGAAGGTATTGAACAGAACTCAGGAGCTTTTGGTTCTCTTCTGCTTTAGGCATTAGGCACATTGCCCCCACTGCTCGTCTTCTGTGCTCACCAAACATTGTCAGGCAGAGGATGTACTGCGTGATACAACTCCTGGTGGCCTGACATCCTTAGGCACTCCTTTCAGTGGGAACACTTGCTCTACAGCACCCTTAGTCAGGGGCTTATATGGATGAATTCCTCTGAGGTGTGTGCAATGAACAAAACACAGTGAGAGGGAATTTAGGCCCTCAGCTAAGACAGACCCAGCTGCTGGAGCCCTCTTGTTTTCCACTGAGGACAACTGAATGAAGAGGGCATCTTCACACAGGGCTGCAAAAGAGCTTTGCAAGAACAAAGGGAGATTTGGACTTTGTTTTGTGCTGTTAAAGTGTGTTTATTAAAGAATTAAGTTGATAGATAAAAGGCATGGATGGTTAGTGTTTAGGAAAACATGTTCATGGCCAGCGTGTGAAGAAACTGCTAAAGGACAGTTCATCTTCTGTCCCTGTCCTGTAGTACCCTACAGCCAGTGAGACCTGAGGCTGCGGGTGCCTTTCCTTACCTGTGAGGTACCGAGGATACTGCAGTGTTTGTTGACTGCAGCTGGAGCCTTTCTAATTGTTTTGAATGTATAAATATTTGGTTTACATTTCCAGTATGTACCCATACTCAAGGAGAATGTCCCAGACGGCTCAAAGAATTCTTTGAGTTGGTGTCCATGCCAGGTATTGTTACTGATGTGTTTATGTATTATTACACTTGGAGTTCAGTGTGCCTTTACAGTGGCATCCTCATGCCACTACCTGGGAGTAATTAATTGCTTAAGTCTCAGTTACCAGACAGCCATTTATAATGCACTACATTTTAGAATATTTTTATTTTCTCCCTCCGAAATAATAATTTTATTACCTTCAAAGCCATTAGCGGCAATGCCAAGAACTGAGCATATTACCTAAGAGGGTTTTTTCCCCAAAATTTCTTTTGAGTGTAAGCACAAAACATCTATAAAAATTCTATGTAATAGTTTTAGGTGCTCCATAAGTACATCCCATTGTATATCTAAGACTTTAAAAACGTCACATACTCCAGATCTGAAAGATGTTACCGATACCCAGCTTTCCATGAACTCCTATTCACCAGAACCCCGCCGAGGGCGGGACACACGGGGATGCTTTATGGCCCCATACAGCTCGATGATTTACACCGAGCCTCATCCTAGCAGCACGCTAATAAATTTCCCGGAGCCCGCGTGGTGCCTCGCTCCGGGCCCAGCCTGGGCGCTGCAGCGGCACCGCCCGGGGCGGGCCGGGCGCGGGGCGGCCTCGGGGCCCCGCAGGTGCGGGAGGCGGAGCGGGGCCGCCCCCCGGGTTGAACGCGGGGTCAGGGCCGCCGTCCCGGCGGGGCTGGGCCGGCCCGGGCCCATCAATTTCCCGTGCTCGGTGCCTGCGTCCCGGCGCGGCACTAATGCGGAACAAATTGAGACATATCCTCTCCGTAATTAGTTCCAGCGCTTCCAAGATTTACGGTACAATAATGGCCCGAGCCCGGCCGGCGGGGCCCGGCCCGCTGCCCGCCGCCGCTGCTCGGCGGTCTCGGCGCTGGGGAGGCTGCCCTGGCGGAGCGGGGGAAGGGCCGGGGCGAAGGGAGCTGTGCAGGAGCCCGCGGGGACTGTTCGCCATCTCCGCAGCCGCCCGGCGGCGTCCCCGCCTCGGAGGGACCGCAGCGCCCGGCCCGGCAGTGCCCCGCTCCCGTCAGCTACGGGGAGAGGTCACGCATCTTTGCTTCTCTGAGTATCAAAAAACCTCTTTTACCCTCGGGGAATAAACAAAATGTCCTCTGCGCGGCTCGAAAGCTTTCCAGTGCCCACTTCAGCCCGCACAGGAAAGGCTGGTCCCGCCTTGCCAGCGGCTCCAGGCTCCCGTGGCGCTGGCAGAGCTCGGCAGCGAGAAATGAGAGATTGGGCCCGCCGCGATGAGTTCCTGAGTTCCTGCCCCTCTGCCCCCTGCGCTCCTGGAGATACTTCGCAGCTTTGTTTCTGCTGCTCTTGGCACTTAAATAATCAAACTCTGATCAGCTCTCTGAGTGAAAGGAGACAGATCCCCCTGCGTGCTGTGAGCGGTGTGAGCAGAGGGGAAGGGCTGGGGATTTATCTCTGTTTCAGTCTCGCCCACCTACGAACCGAGGGGGGATCGTTTAGGAGTTTAGTAAGAATTACCGAGCCTTTAATTGGTTAGCACGGCAAAGGGAAAACCGTCTGGGGAGGTGCCGCGCGATGCTCAGGTTGAAGCAGGTTCCTGAGCTCTTTTTTCTCGGGATCGAGTGAGACTGTCACTAGAATAATCCCCCTCCAGCTATTGTTTAACCTGGCAGAGCATGCCTTCTAGCACAATCGAAGACCGAGCGTTATCAGGAATTACCATAGCTATGGAACAGAAGGCAATGAACGAAGCCTGTCAGAGTTTTGGATCCGGCCGTGTTTGGAGGGGACGGGGCAAAATGTTCCGGACCGCCTGGGTCTGGACCCCGATATGGGAGATGCTGTTCCTGAACGGCCATCCCCTCGGCCATTGCTTTCAACTGGGCACCCAAGCCCGGACGCGGGCGCCCGGCGTGCCAGACCACATTTACTCCAGAATGTGACTGGAATCGGGGTCAGGATCTCTGGGGAAGAGGCGGGCTAATGCCTCCTTCAAAGAGGGAGCAGCTCCTCTCGGCGTGCCGTGCGCCCCCGAGGGGAGCTGCTGCCAGCGCTCCCGGCCTGTGCTAGATGAGCGCAGCGGGGCGGGAGATTTGTCTCTCCCTGGGGCTGGCTAGGCGGGAACAGCTGAGGAAAGCTGCGCTGGCCGTTTCTCAAAAGTCTTCAGCCCATCCCGAGGCAGAAGGGTCTGGGCTTTCCTCCCCGTCCTCAGGCTCCGCCGCTGAGGATTTGTCCCGGGCCGCCGCCGGATGCGCTCAGAGCCCCGCGCGGCTGAGGCGGCCCGGGGGACGCAGGTGCCGGTGCACGGTGCAGCTCCGGGGAACCCCAGCCCCGCCGCAGCCGCGGGGAGGAAGGACGAGCTAATGGCCAAAGGGTCATCTTGTTTCACTGGTGGAAAGTGCGAGAGGGGAAGGTTTGGAAAGGCTTTGGCAGTTCTTCCTCCCAGGTGGAATAATGCAGTGCTAAGCGATCAAGAAAACATTTTCCCCCTTTAAAGATGATTTATCAAGCTAGGTTATTTCAAGAAAAGCGGAAACCCCCATGCTAGCTCGAAAAACAGCCCACTATGGGAAACGCATTTTCTGTTTTCTCCTAGAGAGCTCCGGTTTTAATGGGAAATTAAATACCCCGCTTAGGCTGGCCAAGGACTTCCATTCCTGTATGTACCGTGTCCATCGCAGAGCCGGCGATCATAGAACCGACCACAAAATCGTTTATGTTGTGAAAGACTTTTAAGGTACCGAGTTCAACCAACCTCGTGTGTCGGTCCGTCACAGAAACGAGCAAAGCCAGCAGCAGCCCCCTCCCCATCCCGCAGCTCCCCGCAGTCCCGGGCAGGGGGTGACCGCGGAGTGCGGGAGCCCCGGTGCGGCGGGAGCGGGAGGAAGAGCGGGAGCCGGAGCCCGCGGTGTCAGCAAGGTCAGCGGGATCCCCCTGCACGGGCACGGGCTGCCTGCACAAGCGCCGTCCGAGGGTGCTTCAGTTTGCCGTGGACTCTGAAGTGGCACGTTCTGTAAACTTAGAGGATATTTAATATCAGCAAAAATAACGAACAAATCTTTCTCACTTAAGTTACACGTGGATTTTTGTAATAAATAGATGTATGCGCTAAAAGAGAGATTTTAAAAGGGAATTATCTGAAATCATTTGTGAAAAAATAATTTCGTTAATAACAAAACCCGATCGTTCCGACTAATTAGTTTTAAGACAAAATGAAATTATGCTTGGCTACTCCAATAACGACTTATTTAAATTTCTTTTGTTGTACCAGTTACCCTTTGAATCTTAAAACATCGCTTCAAGGTTGGCGATGTTTACGGTAACCTTTGGTGCCGCGAGGGAAAGGAGATCCCGAGGTGTACACCGGGAGACGGGGGGCTCGGAGTGTCGTGCGGCAGGTGAACCTTGGCGGCTCTGTCGCTGCTGTCGCTGCCGAGGACCGTGAGGGTGCGGGCTGAGCGCCGCGGCGGCGTCTGCGGGCGGTGGCCCCGGCGGCGTTTGCGGTGCCGCGGTTCTAATAGCGGCCGGTGACAATGGGCAAGGGACAGGTGCGACCCCGCGGACTCCGCGGGTACCGTGAGCCGGCAGCTGCCCCACTCCTGCTTGTAGAAGCAGCATCCCCCGCCCCCGGGTGATTATTCATTCGTAGTTCTGCAGGAGGGAGGCAGGATTCCCCTCCTTGCCTTCGGAGAGAGCGCGTCCTTCCCGCGGCAGGTACCGCCGAGTCCCGCGGGGCTCTGCCACCAGCCCCGGCGCTTCCTGGCTGGGCAGTCGGTCTAGGTGGGCTCCTGGCCCGCCAGAATCAAGGCAGCTCCCGCTGCCGGGGCCGACCCCACCCCTGCCGTGTCTCCTGGGAGGAAGGACGGCCCGGGGATAATGTGTAAGGTCCCCTCGGGGGCCCTCCGGCCGCCGCCCCCGGGATGGACGCTGAGGACCCGCTGTCCAGGAGGCTGGGGAGGAAAGAGGCTCCGGGCCTTCCTGGGAGCAGTGCCAGGTGAATCTCCCAAAAGCAGGTTACTCACAGCGCTGCTGTCCTCCCCCGCCCGCCCAGCTGCTTCCCTCCCCTCACACACAGGCAGGTCGGAGGGACAGGGATGGGGTCCGGCACACTCCGGCCCCGGGCCCCTTGCAAAGAGCGCCCATCCCTCCCCTCGCCGGCGGAGCCCTCGGTACCCCGGCCCGGCCAGCCCTGGGCGACGTGCGCGGCCTGCGCCTCTAGGGACAGGGAGCGCCCGGGCTGCGGGGCAGGCAGCTCGCACGCCGCAGGAGCTCATGGAGACGCCGGTTCCTCCCGTAGCGGGAGAGCCACCTGGAAAGACACTTTCCCCTCTCAGGAACGGGGTCCGCCCGCCCCGGGTCGTGTCACTTCCCCTGGTTCCTGCAAGGGCGGAGGCTTCCCCGCGTGGTCCCCAGGGCCTGAGACCTCGGCGCCCTCGGGAATCCCCACGGACATGCACGGAGCTGGCGGGGGAAGTCAGCCAGCACGTACTTACTGGCCACCTGGATCCCTCTAACAGTGCTGCAAGTCTCTCCTAAAGCGGAGGAACGTTAGGGTGAGATTTAGTGGCGCTTGCACCACAAGAAGGGTGGGAGTGGTGTGTAGGGGAGATATATTCTCCCACAGCCACATCTCCCCCTCCATCCCCGGCTCTCCTGTGTCTCCCCTCCCCCCCGCGCGTCTGGTCCGGCTGGGTTCAGCAGAGCGGGCCGTGGGCAGCCCCTCGGCGGAGGTTGTGTGAATGGAGGATCGGCGTGGCTGACTCCTCCTCCCCTGCGAGCGCCTCTATTTGAGCTTTGCAAAGTTGAGGGTGAGCAGGCATCCGAGGTGAGGCGTGCGCGGAGGCTGTGCCCCCCTAGCTCGGACAGGCGGACATTCGTACAGACAGACACACGCACACGCGCGGACACACAGACACACGCGCACCGCACCCTGCCCTGCGCTGCGAGGTGGTGAAAGCCCGGAGGCGATCCTGGAGAACAACCTTTCCCTGTCGCTGCTGCCGGCTCCCGCAGGGCTGGACCCGGGGAGCTGCGTCCCGGAGCAAACTTCTCCCAAAGGGCTGAGCTCGCCGGCCTGGTGCCTGCAGCCGGAGCCGGCCTCCGGCTTGGCGGGCAGGGGCCAGGTGTCCTGGAACAAGTGCGGCCCGGGGGGAGACTGGCTGCCCGGCGGCAGGCAGAAGGTCTGCGAGCAGATGGGCTCCGACGTCCGAGACCTCAACGCGCTGCTGCCCTCCGTGCCCTCCCTGCCGGGCAACAGCAACTGCACCATGCCGGTGAGCAGCGCTGCGCAGTGGGCGCCCGTCCTGGACTTTCCCCCGGGGGCCTCCTACGGCTCGCTGGGGCCGCACTCCTTCATCAAGCAGGAGCCGAGCTGGAACGGATCGGACCCGCACGAGGAGCAGTATCTGAGCGCCTTCACCGTCCACTTCTCCGGCCAGTTCACGGGCACGGCCGGGGCTTGCCGCTACGGGCCCTTCGGCGCCCCTCCGCCCAGCCAGCCGCCCTCGGGCCAGGCTCGGATGTTCCCCAACGGGCCCTACCTGCCCAACTGCTTGGAGAGCCAGCAAGCCATCCGCAACCAGGGTAAGGGCCGCGCTGCCGGGAGCCCGGGCTCGGGGGGCGGCCCCCGGAGGCGCCCGCTCAGCCCCGCAGGGCCGCGCCTGATGTAAACACCGAGCCCAGTCTTTCTCCGCGGCAGCCGAGCCGGGTTAGGCGAGCCAGCCCTCCCGTGCCTCCCTTCCCTCCCTTGCGGCAGCCACGTCGCTCCCGGGAGCTTTAGGAGCCACGAGTTGCTCGCCCCCCACCCCTCCTATGGGGCAGCGGATGCAGCGAGCGGCTCTGCCAGGCGGGCTGGAGCCCCCCGGCCCCCTCCCCGGGTTGGAGCAGCCTCTCGCCTTCACAAAGGTTTGTTCGGGCCGGAGACAGCACAAGTCCTGGAACGGAGCTGGGGCCCGTGGCCCGAGACAACTCCCTCTGCATATCTCGGGGGTAATGGGGTGGTGGCGGGGGTGAACCCCCAAACTTCCTCCTGAATCCGAAAAGCGCTGTCCGCACGCCAGTGTTTTCAAGCCCCTTGTCGAATTCACCTCGGGAGGGCTGAATATCCCAGGGCTGGAATGCACAAGCAGGGGCGACTCCTCCTTTCTTGTCCGCATCTCTGCGGCCGGGGCCGGCTGCTCTGTAGCTCCCTGCGGTCCCCGTGTTCGCACCGCCCTGAGAGCTCCCGCGGGTTGAACGGCAGGGCAGTGGGTCATCCGCGGGTGGCACCGGGGTCAGCATCTAATCCTTTTGCTCCGAGTGCCTGCAGTATAAACATTTGCGGGTGCGAACGCGAGGAAGAAAGGAAAAGGGAGACAGGAAAAGTGTGCAGAGAACTTGTATGAGACTTTTCGGGTCTCGTTCCCCCTCCTTCAGCTGGCCCCGGAGTGGCGGTGTGCCCTGGTTTGCCCCGCACTGCCCGGCCCCGGGCGCGGCGCCGGGGGGAATTTGACCGAAGGGAGTCGGGCAGCCGAGGCGCCGCGGCTCGGGGGATCGGCAGAGTGTGCATCCTGCTGGAGTGGGATGAGCGGCCTCGGTGTCTCTGCTTTTAGCGTGGGGTTCCCCGCACCCAGCCCGCAGCTCGGGATTGCTGTGCCCCGCGGGTGTAATCGCGGACCCGCCACAGAGGGGCTGGGACCGACCGTCCCGGAGGGCCCCGGGCGATTCGGGCTGCAGGGCGAGGGGCAGGCCGCCGACGGGTGGCCCGATGCCCGGGCCATGTTTGCCCGAGGGGCAGGGGTTGTTCGGCAGCGCGGCAGCGCACGGGCCTCCCCCGGGCAGTGCCGGGTCGCGGTCCCGGTGCCACCGCGCTGCTGCCTTCGACGCCTGCACCCTGCCCCGAGGGCTCGCCCTGGCTCCAACGTGGGAAACAGCAGAGCGGGGCTCCTGGGCCGTGCTGCCGATCCCGGCTGGGAAAATGGGCTACATCCCTGGAGCTGGGGAGAGGCTCGGCCGCGCCGAGGCCCCGGGGCCGCTCCGTGCCCCGCGGGGTCCCAGCTCCAGCTGCGGGACGGGAGAGGAGCGGCCCAGAGCCCGCCGAGATTCTGACGGGGACTTTTGAAAGACATCTGAAAGGATTTCAGACATCGGAGGGGATTTATAATCGCTGGGTGGAAATAGCAACGAGAAAGTGGAGAGAAGGGCGAGGGAGATAAATTGGAGTTAGCGAGGGACAAAATAGCTGCGACCCCGCACTATCCTGACGTCGGGTTTACCCACCCCGAGGAGAAACGGAGCATTTAAAGCCCCAAGACACGGAGCCCACACTGGGCTCTCCTGGGGCCCGGCGCCCCGCGGGCCCTGCTCGGCCTGCGGCACCCGCGGCACCTGTGCGGGCCGAGAGCCGGCACGGACCCCTCCGCACAGCCCGAGCGTCCAGGCCCGGCAGGAGCCCGGGGACGGCGCCGTGGCGGGGAGCAGGGGCCGTGTCCCGGCTCCCTCCCCTGCTCCACTAGGCCGGGCTGCCTCGCCGCGGGGCGGGTGGGGGGGGTCCCTTTAGCTTGGGGCTGCCGTCCACACGAGCAGCCCTGGGGCTTAGCCACAACTGCTTTCGGAGACACGCAGAGAGAGGGCTCCTTCCTCCTTCGGTACGGAGAAATTCGGCAAAGGGAAGGGTGTTTGCTGCTTTTTTTTTTTTTTTTTTTTTTTTTTTTTTTTTTTTTTTTTTTTTTGTGGATGGATAAAATGTTCCTGCTTTGGCTCTCCTCAAGGTTGAACTCGTTTTTGTTTTTTTTTAGACGGTTCCTCCGACCGTGGGAAAGACGCTACCTTGGCTCTGCGATGACATTTCTGCCAAATCTAGAATGGGGTGGGGGGTAGGAAACTAAGGCTTTGAAACCTCTGCCCAATTTTCCTCTTCTCTTTTGCCTGCCTCTTTCATCCAGCTGGGCTCCTCCAACAACTGGATGCCTCCAGCGGGCCCCGTTCTCCAGCAGATGTACAACTTTCAATTATTTTCAGCACAGTTTAATCAGGCCTAGTTCTGATAACGCCCTAATTAAAGAGACCTCACTATCGGCAGCTCGGTTCAGAACTCAACTTTCTTATCACATTCCTGAAGCTTTGGGTCAGGCAACACCGGAAAATGCGGCCAAAACCTCGTCGTGCTCCGAGCTGAGTTTTGAAGGTCACCGAAACTCTGTGGCTGGCCAAAAGTAACGTAGAAAGTGTCAGTGTTTTCTGAAAGTTAAAAAAGAGACAGAGGGAAACGGGGAAAGGGAGTTGAAGGGTGAGCCTCTACCCTGAGGGCTGAGGGAGGAGATAAGGAGCGAGAAACAGCTGTGGGATGGGAGCCCGTGAGGTACCGGCCTGTCAACGCTGCCCGCGTCACCGCGAAAGGAGCTCTGCTCGTAGGGTCAGGGGGACGTGGGGGACATTTGGCCGGGAACAAGGCAGTCCCACTCCTCTCCCAGCCCCGCAGTCTCAGGGCCGACTTAAAATCACCTCGAAGGCGGAGGTTTTAAAGTCTTCTGGAATATTTTCATTCCTCCTGTGGCTCCCTCCGTTTCTCCCGCTCAGCCGCGTAGGTCAGTGAAGCCCTCTACTGTCTCTGGACCCATCCTGTCAGCAGAGAGAATAAAACAGAGAAGCAACATTCGAATCCCTTTGCTGCCTCTCCATTTTATTCTCTCTGAAATCCGCCGTGGTTACGGATCGTTGGTGAAGCAGAGACCGGCCCAGGGCCGAGCTGGCATCGAAAGGGAGCTGAGACAGGCGTCCGAAAACAACTCCGAGTGCTCCCTCTCGGCTGGCAAAATCCCTCTCCAGCCACACACTCCATCCGGACGGGTCCGTGAGGGATGTCCGTGCTGGAATAAGCGGGTTCAGGGAGATTAGTGTGAGGGAGACAGCGCTCGTAGTCCCTTCGGTTTCTTTACCCTGCTCGCGTCGGACTTTTTGTTTTGTTTTGTTGGGTTTTTGTTTTGATTGAGGGTTTTTTTTGTTTGTTTTTCTTGGTTTTAGGGTTTTTTTTAAGAGTGACTCTCGGAGGAGCTTGGTTCTCGGGGTAAATGCTGATGAGCCGAGAAGCCACTGAGATAATATTACTTTGTAATTACTTTTTTAGCTGGAGTTGTTTAGCCAGCTCCAAGTCATTAATGAAAGTTGGTGTCCAAGCACCTGATTTACGATTCTGTGCCGGCCCGGGGTCAGCAGAGGTGGTCTCTTTCCATCTGAATCTGCTCGGTGTAGGAAACAAAATAGGCTGTTTATTATTTTGGAGAGCAATTTTCGCTGAAAGGAGGAGTTTTATTTTTGCACGTAACATTCCGCCTCTTTATTGCAGACTCTTCAGAAAGCCGCTCTTAACAAAATAAAAAAAGCGCAAGATTAAAGGGTAACTTCTAAATTGGAAGCGCCAGATGAGCACACTGAGCAGATGGGAATCTTCCTCTTTTAATATGAGCAACAATTAACGAAAACATCCTTTTTATTACCGAAGCCGATCCGTTCTCTTTAAACACGAACGACACTTCCGACTTTCCGCGCCTCGGCGCTGGCTCGGCGCGGCTCTCCTCTCAGAGAGAGATGTGCGAGTGCCGAGGGGGCGGTGGCAGAGGGGACGGAGGGGCTCGGGGAGCCTGGCCCTGTCCTTGTCCCCAGCGTGGGCAGCCGCCCCTGGGGGATCGGCGCCGTGCCACAGACGCGAAGCATTCGGAGCCCGCGGTGCGGGCGGTGCGTGGCCGTGGGCCCCTGTCGCTCGCCACGGCTCGGAGGAGGCTCCTGCTAACCCCGCTGTGCTCTCTCCGCCAGGTTACAGCACCGTGGCCTTTGACGGGACCCCCAGCTACGGCCACACGCCGTCCCACCCCGCAGCTCAGTTCACCAACCACTCCTTCAAACACGAGGACCCCATCAGCCAGCAGCCCTCCCTAGGTAATTTCTGCCTCCGCGGGGCTCCGCACCGCAGGGCTCTGTCGGGCGGCTGGCACCCCGCAGGGACCCGCCCCAAGCCCCCGCAGGCCCGGCACAGAGCTGGAGCTGCCCGGTGCTGGAGGACGGGACCCTGGGAACCCCTGTTCAGCGCAGGGCAAGCGGAGGGGTGGCCGCTCGCCCCGAGGGTTAACTCTGTGCTGCTCTCTCCGCAGGGGACCAGCAGTACTCGGTGCCTCCCCCGGTGTACGGCTGTCACACGCCGACCGACAGCTGCACGGGCAGCCAGGCGCTGCTCCTCCGGACGCCCTACAACAGGTACCCCGGCCGGCACGGAGCTTTGCCTGCGCTCTGATGAGCGGTTGTTGCTGGGACGCGCTCTCTCCCCCGCATGCCGTTCAAACTGCTTCTCCTTTATGCAAGGAAACAGATTTATTCTTTCTCTTCTCAAAATACAAAACAACCAAAACCCCATAAACCAAAACCAAACCAAAACAAAAGAACCCAAACAAAAGAACCCCCACAAAACACAACCAACCAAAACCATACCCCAAAAAAGGAAGATTCACACGTAAAAGCCAAACCATACCAAGACAAAACCACCCCAACCCCCCCCAACAAACACACAAGCAAACGCCAACAAAAAGAAACCAACCCCCCCTCCAAAAATAAAAAACCCGAACAAAACGACATCCCCAAACCCCCACAAAACGAAAAATAGATGCCGCTCCTTCCGTCGCGGGCCCCGCTGTGTCTCGGAGGTTTCCCGGGCCGGCTCGCCCTCCCGAGCCCGGCACCGGCAGAGCATCCCGCCGGGGCCGGGCACGGGTCGGGAGAGCCGCGCTCCGGCAGCAGGTGCCGGCCGCCTCTGGGAAACGGGGCCGGGCTGCCCGCACTCCTTGGGGCTGTCCCCTAGCCAGCCAGGGCTGTGGATTTGTGGTTCGCCCTTAACCGCAGAGAGGGGAAGCGCCTGGGGCAGCCCGGCTGAGCTGCAGGGCCCCACGCGTCCTCTCCGGTCCTGACTCTAGGGGATCCCGCAGCCCCGGAGCTCTTCCCCGAGGCCAGGAAGGTGTGGGAGTGCTGGCTAGTGAGCAGCAGCCATGGGCAGAGCATGGTACAGGCGATTAAACTCCAGCTCCGTCCAAGGGCTTCGTCTTGCAGGCCAAGAGCCGTTCCGATGGCTCCTAGGAGTGATGGGAACTGGCCTGCAGGGAGGTTATTTATTGAAATCGGGGCAATAAACCTATCGGATTTGCTTGCTGGGAGAAAGGTGCGTCTGGAGCTTTGCTGCAAGCAAAGAAATGTCTTTGCCAATAGACGGGCCCATGGCAAGCGCGGCTTCCCGGTTTTTGTTTTTTTTTTTTCGGTCTGGCATGGGGGCTGGGCTTTGGAGTTTTACAACGTGTTTAGTGAGTAAAAGAAGTTCCCCAAAATTTATTCCTCAACTTTTTGTGAACTTGGAGCCAGTCCCGTATCTTGGAGTTGCTAAGTAACTCTCGCACACAAAACAATGTGCCTTGCGAAGGAAGCCGCGAGCGGCTCCTCTTGTAGGCCGGTTCTATCATCTCAGATTAATCGACACTGGACGTGACACAACAAAATTCTGTCACTTCCAGAAGCCACTTCGCTAATGAAAGTGAGTTGACGTCAAGGGAAGGAGGGAATGAGGTAATGAAGGAAGGAAAGAAGCCTATCCAGAGAGATTAGCGTGCAGAATAATTGGCGGGGCGAACTCCTGCGCTGAAGTGACCGAGATTGCTCGCCGCGCAGGGAAATCTATAAATATGATTTGCAGGAGGCTTGGAGAGGGCAGCTCCGAGCGGCCGCGGGCAGCCACCGCCTTCCCCATGGCCCCGGGGCTCGCCCTCGCCCCGCTCCTGGAAGCGGCAGCACCTGGAGGTGTGATTGCGATAGGAGAAGGCTGATAGTGTCGAGAGCTGTGTCTTCCATGGGCCTCCTCTGAGGCAGGGGTGAGCGCAGAGCTCGCTTCCCTAACGCGGCCACCTCCCGCCCAGCGCCTGGGGACCCGCACCCGGCGCGAGTGGGCAGCGCTGTGCCACGGGGGCCGAGTTCCTCCCGGTCTCAGCCTTGATCCTGCCCTGCTCCCCGGGAGGTTTACGGCTCACTCCAGTAAGATAAGGATTTAAGCCTTTAAGGCTCACAGGAGCCAATCCTGATGTGTGGGGGTGTAAGCGAGGCAGAGCTTGTTCCACGCCGAGGGCAGTCCCAGCTGTACAAAGGCTGCTCCCGCAGCAGGGCCCGCACAGGTTGCTGAGCTCGATGCGGCCTCTCCTTGTCCCCTACCGAACACGTTCAAATCCGCCTGGAAAGTGTGTTCAGGAAAGTGCATGAGTCGTTATGGTACAGAAACGGGCTGGACTCATTTGCCACATGGCCGGTGCCCTGAAAACTTCCGCACAGTCCTTATCCATATTTATCTTGATTTGGCAAAATCGTGATTTTTTTTTTTTAATTTATTTTTTTTTTCTCCCACCAATACCGTATTTATTCGGCACCTCGTCCTCGAAGGTTTCTTCCGCGTTTCGTAGTTCAGGTCAACTTGCTGCGCGGAGGGCTCAGAGAGCGCCCCGGGGATGGCGCTCAGCCCCGGAGCGGGGGCTCTGTCCTTCCTCGCACTGGCTGCGGACGGCGGGCGCTCCCGTTCGCCTTTAGCAGTGGAGAGGGCGGCATGTGGCTGAGGAGACGAGCCCGGGAACGGGAGGTGTTGTTGCCCTGTCCCCGGCGGGACGCGGCGGCCGGGGGTTCCCTGCATCGCCTCCTCTCTGCGTGTCCCGGGACGCCGAGCAGCGCTGGTTTGTGGTCCCTCGCTCACTCACCCTAGCCGAGGCTGCGCCTCGCAGCGCCTCTCAGGGACAGTCGTTCCTCCGTCACCCCCGTCCCGGATCCGCCGCGTCCAACAGGACCCGAGGGAGGGGTGATGCTTCGGCGGGCGGAGGTGGAGGGAGAGGGCAGAGGGACAGGATGCAGAGGGAGTCACCTCCACCTGATGCTCTCGCTTCCCCCTCACCGCCATCTCTCCAGCTGGGTGCGAGGGACCCTTCCGGCTCCCCCACTCTCCGCGGAGCGCGGCCCCAGCCCGACGTCGGGCCGGGTCGCGAGTGGGCGTGGGCAGGAGGGTCCGGCCCGTCTGCAGTGCGGAGGCACTCGGGGCACAAGAGCTTCGCCTTCTTTCCAGTACCGCGACTAAGTCGGGAAGAAAGAAATGGTTGAAAGATCGTAATTCTTAGGCTGGAAGCAAAACTATCTCTGAAATCTCTCGCCCCGGCCACTACTTGCTCTCTGTTTATGGCCCGGCCCTCTGCGCTTCCCCCTGCCTGTGGCTGGTAGCTGGACACGGGCGACAAACCCGCGCAGATCGCAGGCGAGCGTTTGTGGGTCCATTAAAAATGGTGATGTGAACTTTTCTACCTCGCGCTGTTTAGTGTAGTAAACATGCTCGATGTTGAAAATTTACTGTGAGTCACACTTGCAAAGACTTTAAAAGTGGAGGAGTCTCGGTTCAGATTATAGCTCTTTCTGTGCAGAGGTCAAGAACTCGGTAATACTGCAGTGCAGGCCAAAACAAACTCTATATGATCTACTACTGGTTTCCTTTTAAGTTCCCTTTTTGCTCAGCGTTGACTTCCTTTTATTCCACTCCAACTTACATTAATCCCTGTTGTAGAAATGTTTCCCCCCCTTCCTCTCGTTTCTCTTTAAAAGCATCTTTGTAATGAAAATAAGTTATTTTTAGTGTCTTCTTTGTGGCCGCTCGAAGGGCCAAGGATTCAGATTGGAATCAGCCAGGCATATCCCTGGAGACCTTGCTTTCCTCCTCCTCATGCAAACCCCATCCAAAGCCGAGATTTTGAGAGGAGCTGTTGGTTCCATGAGATCATCTCATGGTACTGTCAATAATAAACCATGGCAAGGCGTAAATGGCGTTAGGGACGTCCTGTTCTCTGTCACATATCAGATGTGAGATGTTTAATCCGAGCCACTGCCCGCTGGGGCAGGCGGGGCAGCTCTTATCTCCGGGCTCAAGGGGCGCGAAGCACGGCGGTGCCCACCTGCCGCCCGCCCCGGGCTGATTCAGCCAAAGCTCCGGCAGTCCCGGCTTTTTCGAGATCAGAACCTCGCAGCTCCGTGGCTCAGCACAGAAATTTCTCCCCTTGGCCGCTGCCGGCCGCAGAGATGGCACAGGACCCACCTGCAGCCCGTGGGAGGGGATGCGGTGCTGCTCCGCGGGCATCCCGGTGCCCGGGTGTGCCACACCCGGGGCGTGCCCGGTCCGAAACGCGGCGCGGCCCGGCCCCGGCGCAGGACGGCGGCTCCGGGTGCTGTGGGGCCCGGGGCCGGGCACCTGCTCCCCCACACTCGGTCCCTGCTCCCACCCCCAGCAGTAGCAGGACAAGGGGGGGCGAGGGCTGAGGGTCTCTCCTGGGGCGCCCCGCTCAGGAGACACCAAACGGGGCAGAGCAGGGTTTAGCGCAAATAGCGGAGTTCAGCTCCCATCCCTCTCCCAGGGCTTCCCACGGCGCCCAGCCTGCCCGAAAGCCGCCCGGGGCTCCCTTCGGAGGCTGAAGCCAGCTCGGGCTCCGGCGGGGAGCCTCGGCCGGCGCTGCAGAGCCGGGAGCGGGGCGCGGCCGGAGCGCATTGGGCCGGTCGGGCACCCGGAGAGCGGCGGCGGCGCCGGGGCGCGGGCACCGCGCTGCTCCCGGGGCGCCTCGTCTTGGACACTGTCACCCACGGGCCGCATGGAATACAGTGGCTGCGAGCTGTGACAAGATGAATAAGTGTATTGCTTTATGAAAAAGCAAAGGAGGGAAAAAAGTGGATATTGTGGGGGAGGCTCTTATAAATGAACTGTCAAGCGAAAGAAAGTTAAAGGGAAATCTCCTGCTGTAAATGCATCGGGCGGGCACTTCTAATAAAAATCAGGGTCCTGGAGGAATTAATTACAGCAGCATTACAGGAAGAATTCGTGGAATTGCAAAACGTAGTTGGCACAGACCAGCACGGACTGCTATTGCAAATGGGGAAACTGCAGGAGAGTTTAACAATTCTTGAGCTGATATGCAGGACATTGTAGTAGCATAATAGTACTTCAGACACACTAATGAATAATAGTGTCCAGTGATACTGACAAATGATATTACGCATACTTCGAGATTGAAGTCACTTAATTTGTTTTTATATGCAAAAGCTTCCCACTGGATTCTGGCTTTTTTTAGGTCGCTTCTACCTGCCACAAAGTTTAAAAAAAAAAAAAAAAAAAAAAAAAAAAAAAAAAAAAAAAAAAAAAAGAATACCGTCTCCTAATAACAAAATGATATAAATTCACAGCGCAAATCCAGCGAATTTAGGTGTAATTAATCAGCAGGGAGAGTTGCGTTTGTTGTGGGCGGCAGTTCCCCGCATCAATCACTCCACCCGCCTGAGGGGCCGGGGGCTCTCCCCGCGCCCTCCGGGCCGGCGGGAGCTGCGCTGCGGGGAGAGCCCGGGGCGGGGGAGCCTGCCCGGGCCGCGGCACCTTCCCGGCCCCGTGGGGACCGGTGCTGCCAGGAGAGCGCTCCCGGGGCTCCGCGGGGCTCAGTGCCCGCCTCCCGCCGCCCCGCCCCGCGGCCGCGCTGCCCGCGTTTGCCGCTCCGAGCGGGGAGCGGAGCCGGGGAAGCGGCGGCTGCAGCCCTCGCCGGGCACCGGCGGGGAGAGGGCCTGCTCCAGCGGAGAGCTCCGTTTATCGCTCAGCCACTCCATTTTTCTCCTGCTTGTCAAGCCCCTCTATGTAGCAACATCCATCACGAGTCACGATAGCTGTTTCACTCCATTACCCACGTGGTCTCTCACACTCCTGGTTAAAATAGTTAACAGATTTGATTTTTTGAAGCAAACAATCATTTGCGTTACCCCGCCGGGGTGCTTATATTCGTTTCATTCATTTCAATGTGTCAATATCGGATACCATTTTTCGGGAAGGAAAAAGTTTTTTGTTTGTATTTCCAGCTCTTTATCAATCATCAGGCTTGCAGATTCAAAGTGTCTTTTCAAGCCACAGATTTCTTTTTCTTTTATTTCCTTTTTTTTTTTAAATTCATAATGCATCAATAAAATAAATTCACTTTCTACTATTTTATATTTAAAACAAAAGAAATTGTTTCTATTCTGATATTTTTGGTTTTTATTTGATAGCTGCAATTTTAGTTCTAATTCTACATCTTTTCACCACAGTGACAATTTATACCAGATGACCTCACAGCTTGAATGCATGACATGGAATCAAATGAACTTGGGATCCACACTGAAAGGGTAAGGAGCTTTGTTCTCTTCTAACCTGTTGTCCTAGTGAAGCTGCATAACGGAGCTAACTTTATCTTGGATTTTATAATTTGAATCCGCTCACTTGCACGAAAAAAATTACTGTCCTGTTCTGGGAGCGGCTCATCACCTGGCGGTAGCTTGCCGTGGTTTGGTGTCCTTGCCGCAGCCCGAGCAGAGGGTCGAGGTGCCGGCTGGCCGTGCCACGGAGCCCAGCGCTGGCTGTGTCAGGGGCTCCGGTGGCACGGGCAGGGCAGGGCAGGGCAGGGCAGGGCAGGGCTGGGCTGTGCCCACTCCCGGTGCCTGGGCCCCTCCCGGAGGGGCAGCCGTGGCCACTTCGCTCTCTCCTCCTTGAGCCGTCGCCCCTTCCTACCATCCCTCTTCCCTTCCTCTGCCTTCGCCAGGCCCTGCGTCCTGTGTCCCGGCCCGGCCGCCTCCCGGCTTCCTTCCTGCGGCCATTGTCGCCCTCCCACCTGCCGGGAAGAGGCTCCGGCCCGCCTCCCCCGCGGGCTTCCTGCGGCCGGGCGGGCAGGAAGGCTCCGAGGCGCCGCGGGGCCCCGCCGGGGTGGCGGCCGCTGCGGGCCGGGCAGCGCTCCGGTGCCTCCCTCTCCGCACCCACCGTGCCCGCTGCCTCCGCCGCTGCTGCTAGGGCTGGGCATCCCCCAGGGCACCCGGGGCCGGAGCGGCACCCGCGGGCTGCGGCGCTGCCGCTTCGTCACCTCGGTCCGTCCGCGGTGGCTGCCGTGAGCGCCGGGGCCACCTTTTGATCTCAGCCAGGGGAAAGCCCCAGATTGCCTGCTGTGCTCAGAGTAGATAATTCACTGCTCCCAGGAGATAATTGGCTCTGAAAACTCCCCCACCGAGGGCAGGTATTGCCAACTTTGGGATGTTCTCAGTGTCCAAGCATGTGCAGTCTCAAGGGAGCAGCAGGAGAGGCTGAAAAAAGCTTGCACAGATCTGTGCTTTCATGTAGCTGTCCATAGACGTGAAAATCTTGTTCAAGATGGGCTTTGTGTACGCTGCTGTACTGCAATAAAGGAAAAAAATACTCTGGGTCTCCTTGTAGCTCATAAACCAATGGTGTTTGAAGGTTAGAGGGAGTAGTGTAGTAAACTGTGTATTGAAGTGAACAAGGGAATTGAGCCCGAGGAAATCCCTCAAGGAGCTTTCTTCTGGTTAGAGGAGACCCCAGAATCCTTCAGTTGTGTACATTTCACTGTCTTTGCTGCTGATCCCCTCTTTTTAAAGGCTATTTCCTACTTTTCTTCCATAAGTTTTCTTATTTCCTCTTGAAACTGTACCCTTTAAAGATCAGTCATTGCAATATTAGACACTGTTTTGTCTCTTCTGAAGAAAATATCCTGCAAAATGGAGAAACACATCAACCTTGACTGAGGTCCAAGTTATTAAAGCAAGGAAGAGGTTATTCTTTGGGGAAGTCAGTAAAAAAAAAAGTCACAATAGAAATATTAAAGGAGTACTGAACAAAATAAATGGCTTCTTACTTGTCCAGGAGTCAGATTGTTAGCAGTGTAAAGTATGTGACCTAGGATGCATGAAAAGGGGGAAAGAATCAAGATGAATGATCTATGGTAAAACAAAGCTGGAAGTTTTGGTATAGGCCAAGATTGTAGAATCTGTGGAAAATCAGTGCTAGACATAGCCTCATCACTGGTAATATGAGCCAAAATAGTTATCTGTCTTTTCTGGCTGAGAGTTACAATACACAGTACCTCCAATCTCTGTTGCCATGAACATAAGGTATTCTTCCCAAGATTTACATCTTTAAAATATATGAACTGTTCATAAGTGATTCCCAGGCGTTTAGTGTTTCAGATGCTTTTCTCAATCTCGTAGTTGTAATTTAAGAATTTTGGAGTCAATCTTCCTGTTGAAATATGGAGCTTCTAGATTCTGTCCAATGATGACAGGCCTGTTTAGCTCCTTGCCTGCAGTTCTCCCCAGCACTTCTTCCTGGCTTCAGTGAGACTTTTGTACATTATGAGAAGGAAGAAAACGTTGGCAGTAAGTTCTGCAAATAGTTAGAGAACTCTACAGTTATATAAAACTTATGGGTTTATACTTGACAGCAGACCAGGTCAGTAGCTTGTTTTTCTGTGTTCGTGTTCAGCATAAGTTTAACACACTGAAATGAAGCTTTTGTAGTGCAATTTAGGTAGAGTTAGTAGGCAGTTTCTGTGCTGAATTGTCTAGAAGAGCATCCTGGTTCTAGCTCCTTATAATCTCACCAATGTTTGAGTGATCAGCTCCAGAGTCTCCTGAACCCAGATTAAAAGTCTGAAATTGGACAAAGAATACTGTCAGGTGGCCAAAGCTGTGTCCTTTCCAGTCATGGTGAAAATCATTCCCGTTGAGTTGCAAGTTGCAAGCTCATGAACTGGCTTCTAAACCCTTGAATGATTTTATCTACTCAGAGCCTGCATCAGCCTGAGCTTTAAGCTTTAGGGCTATGGAAGTCTGTTTTTCGTGAATGCTTTCTCCTTCATGGATATTTTAATGTTGGATATTGGAACTGACAGCAAGAGGTTTATGTGTATCAATGCAGTTTGTTCTGAGCACTTTCAGTAGGTGTAAGCATGAGGAATCTGTGGAAGGCATGGCCTGAGAGAAAGGCAGAGGTGGGCAGTAAAAGATATGGAACAGAGATCCTGGCCAGCCACTGCTAAATGGTGAAGAGAGACACCTGAAGTGAGCTGAGATGTTGTCTTCAGCAGAGTACAGCACCGTGATGGACTGGCAGGGGAGGTGGAGAGTGGTGTTAGCAGGGAAGCAGATAGAAAAGGCTGCAGCCATGAGTTCTAGAGATTTCTACTCGCTGGCAAACCAAAAGCTTGTCTTATGGCCCAAGATGACCTTCCCTCTGCCAAGAGCTGTCCCTTGAGAAGAAGACAACCCGCTACTGCTACCATACAGTTCAAGAGACTTGAATCTGCATTTTAGATTTTCACTTGGGTTCTGAATTCAAAATTGATTGGGCTCTGATTGAGCTCAAGTTGTTCTTACAACTCAAGTGAGAGGAGTGCTATGTGAGCTTGTGTGTGTTAATTGTGTTGCTTGTTTGTCCAGGCATCCCCCTGTCACCTTCTGAACTTTGGGGGGACCAGAGAGAAGGCTGGCTTGTCTGTGAGCTGTCTCACAAACTGGCAGCTTCTAGCATCTGAGAGGAAAGCTTCATTGTCAAGGCAGTGAACCTCACTGTGGGACTGGATTTTATCTCCTCAGACTGCTTGCTGATGATTTGTTCCTGGTTTGTGGTATTTTGTTTGGAGCTGCTGGGACCAGATTTATTCTGTTGCAGGAAAGTTAGTGGGTCCAGACATCTCAAAATTAATGTCCCATATTACTGGACACTTTTGCCATTGGTTTCTGTCCTTTGTATTTTTGTGTTGCTTTTTCATTTGTCCAGTATGAAAAACACTGCTTCCTTCCACAGCAGTTCTAGAGGAAGATCTCAGGGCTATAAACCCCTCCTTTATATTTTGACGAGTTAAGTGCAAAAGTGACAGGGAAATAGCTGATACCAAGCAGGAAGTGATACAGCATGGTAGACAAGAAGTGTAGCTGAATTCCCAACAGCAAGACTCAATTTAATTGTCTCTTCAGCTGCTCGAGTCAAATGCTTTGATCCATATTTCTAACAGTCATCTGAAATCAGGCATAGAACCAGACAACATTTTGGTTTTCCCCTTTTGGTTTTGCTTGGATATTAAACACTCAGCATGTTCCATGGAAATTGGCATTTATTGCTGTTTTCTCAGGCTCACTGTAAGGAATATTAGGTATGATCTCTGTAGAACAGTATTAAAACCACATCTCAAACAAGGCAGTGAAAACCTTTCTTGTTTAGGAGTGTTTTTTAAAGGTTTTCTGTTTAGCTTTGATGGTACTATTAGTAAAATTTGGAGGTGAAAGACTTGAGTTTAGTTCCTCAGTCAAGATGAGCTGGAAATGGACAATAACCTCCAGTCTCTAATATGGAATTTATCCTTTCCCACCAACAGCTGACAGCCTCTTTCTGAAAGGAAGGGTTTGGTGAAATCCTGATTCCA
The DNA here is from genome assembly GCF_021018805.1 of Prinia subflava. Classification (NCBI taxonomy): domain Eukaryota; kingdom Metazoa; phylum Chordata; class Aves; order Passeriformes; family Cisticolidae; genus Prinia; species Prinia subflava. The sequence goes on from NC_086251.1 coordinate 8,950,268, forward strand.
CTCAGGTCGATGGGAAAAAATCCCAAACCAAAGAAAAACTGTTGAAGTTAGAAACACAAGGGTCCCCTGAAAATTTAGAGCCTTCCTTTCATTAGCCAGCTGATTCTCCATTGAGGATGGCAGAAGGGCTCAAATCTGTGAAATCACATTTTTTAATATTCCTTTGCTTTGGAAAGGGCAAAAAAAAAAAAAAAAAAAAGTAGCTTCATACTCCATCCTTCATAATAGTATTAGACAAAAACCAGGCAGAAACAAAATCTTCTATATAACTAATCAGGATCTTTTTCTGTCTCCATACATGTTTTTCCCAGGGTGCTAGGATGGTAAATATTTTAGCAGAGGGAATTAACTCTACTTCTCTTCCTTTATGTTCTGTTATCAATGGGACTAGCCCACACCCTCACTTTGCCTCATTTTTGGCTCTGTTTCTAAACCCTAAAATTCCTGTTCCTGCAGTGAAACACAATTAAATTGAAGCTTAATGTGGTGCCTGTTTTATGTAATCTTGCTTTCTGGCTTTTTTTAATTCTTCCAAGTCTGAATCTCATGAATCAATGTGTATTCACATTTCATCTGAAATTTTCTAGCTCTCCTCAGTGTGCCCTAAAGCTTCCCTTTTTCGGTTTATGAAATAATAATAAAAGCTTAATTCTTCAGATTAAGTTGTAGCTGCTTTATACATTAGACAGGCAATTTCAGTTTTACAAAGTAAAAATGGTGTGAGAGAGAAATTGCAGCTTGATTATTTTTTAAATATTCAGATTAGAATGTCATCTTTTATGAGGTTTTTTTTTTATAACCACTTAGATTGATACAACTCTCTAAAGCTGTTCTGTTTTTCATCACACATTCTCATCTGTAAACCCTTCATTTTTATTAATCTCTGTACAATCTGTACAACTCTGAGATTAATCATTTTAAAAGAGCTACTCTGCGAGTGTTAAGGATTTGCTGGGCTAATGGTAAATGCAAGTGCTTCTAAATACTCCACAGCACAGAGCTCTTCCTTTGTAAGTATCAGCCTTTGTTTCCCAGTTATCTAGAATTACATTTTATGGCTGTGTTTCCAGGTCTGACTGCCTAGACCAAGAGGACAAAATACACTGAGTCCTTTTTTCACCAGCTAACCCAAACTCTAAATATTCATAGTCCATTTCTGTCTTTGAGCAGTTCTGATTGAAGTTAAAAGGGAGTTATATACTTACAAATAATGGCAGAGCTGGATATGAGGCCAAATCCTTCAGTCCTTGCTCAAACAAAAAATTGTATTGGATCCTGGCAGGGCAGTTTGGCTGCATCTGGTCTTGCTTAGTTTGAGCCCTTTTAAGACCTGTGGAGGGATCAGTCTAGTGTCTCTCCTAAGTGTGATACTGGGCCTTACTGGGGATTCTTTCTGACTTTTGTTCTTCTTTGGTTAATTCAGCTGAGATTATAAGGCATTGTCTCTTTGCTTACTTAAACACAGAGTGCCTGACTAGAAAAGATGAAAGTTAAAGACCATCCTACCCTCTGGAAATTTCCATTTAGTTAATGTACTGCAGGTATAAATTCACCAGTTACTTGTATTCCTCGTATATGTGGCATTGTATCTGCTCATCATCTCTTGCATACAATAAAGCAGGTGTTTGAGTTTAATAATGGATTTAGATTTGTATCTGTTCTTCTATCCCTGCCTTTATTATGGTGTATAAACTGCAGCCATATGAAACAAGCCAACTGTGCCAGCTGTGATGTACTTTGTGGCATAAATCATGGTAAAGCATGGAGTAAAGAGGCTGGAAGAGAAAGAACTCTATTTCCCCACAAGGTTACCATGGATGCAGGGTGAAGGCTGAGCTTCAAGAGAGCAACAGAGTAGGGGCAGTTTGTGACAACTCCTCCTTCAGTGTTCCAGTTTCCCACTGACTGGAAAGAGTATCCACCTGTTAATTTCTATCTCCCCAAAGGTCAGATTATTCCACAGTGCTCCATAAAGTATAAATAGTGTTTTAACCAAGAAATCTCTCATGATCCATTTTGCTGTCAGCAGCCATATGGCCATGCTGAGTACCAGCCAATGCTGATGGAAATGTGCCCAATGTAAAATGGGAAATAAGACTCCTGGTTATTAAAGCATCTCTCCTAGGGAGCTGGCTAAAGACTTAGTATATCATGGGTCAAGGGGCTCAGAAAACAAGTTTTAATCTTCATGGCTTTAGAGTTGTATGTGCAGTTTTAGTGAAGTATAACTAGAAATAAGGGGAGGAAAAGGCTGGCTGTTGAGGATGGCTTCCCAACTGTGCAATAAAAAGTGAGATGGAGATCATCTGGAAGATACCTCTCATTCATAGAGCCATTCCTTAGGGCACAGACAGGGTCTTTGTTCTGCCTCTTGTTCCTAGGAGGAATTATTACAAAGACCAGAACTTACTGGTCTTTGCAAAAAAGGTTATCACTGAAAGATGAAAACCATGAGAATTTGGAGGAAAAGTGGGGCTGTGTTTTATGGTATAAGATTTTACTACGTACTCCTGCTTCTCCTTCTAAAGTTTCTGTCCTGGGAATTCTTATCTGCCTTTGTGTCTGTTGTTTATTGTAGTGTTTAAGGTTGTTAGGACAGGCGTGAAGGGGAGGTTACACTCAGGGTGACCAGTGCTGAAGTTCACATTGACCCTTGATTTACTGCTGTGCTACAGGTCAGCAACAGCTTCTGCTGCAGAACTGCCTCCTTATCAATGGTGGTTCTCATTCCATTCCTGTTTCAAAATGCTCTGTGTAATTTGTGATCAACATGGGTGTCACCGTGGGCTGGGGATTTCAACACCCCTCTCCCCAGCTTTTTCTTTTTTTTTTTTACATGTAAAGACTTACTGCCCTTGAGCAGAGAGGAAAATTTGATGATGGTGAGGAATCTGTGCTGATCAAATGGTGATAGCAAATAGTAATTTGTTACTTGAATTAGGCTGCAAAAGACTGCTTGTGGGCTCTGGGCAGAGAGAAAACCCTATTTATATGGTGCATATCTACAGCATAGTTTAATCCATTAAAATCAGCTAATGGTATCTTCTTTATCTGTTATTACAGATATTACTGCAGAACAGAGATCCTTTCTTGCCACCCCTCCATAACTTATTTCATTATGATCACCTGAAAACTGAATTAAAATTGAAATAAGCAGAGCATACCTTCCCAAAAGATGTTTGCTTTGATTTGAGCAGGCAGGTGGAGCCAGGATTTGAAGTTGGCTCTGCAGAGTAGTGGAAGAGCTGACCTCAGAGAACACCTCTGCCAGGCAGCAGCCTGCCAGTCACTACGGGGGTGAATGGTGAGGAGAGCAGCCCACCCTCTGCAGGGAGAGCTGCTCTCAGACACTGCTCCCCTTTAGACATGTCCTGCATTCCAGCTCCACTGCCTGCTCTGCAAATCACTTAAGAGGTTTAAAACTTCCTTGTAATTCTACTCTGCACGTGAACTTTGAGTGAAGGGAAAGGAAGGACCAGTGAAATGAGAGTCTGGACCTCAGGGACCTCTTCAAATTGCTATTGCAAGCATTTGGCAAAGACTGGGATAACATCCTACATATCCATCTCTGTCCCTAGCTGTGTGTCCTGGGGTTTTGTTCTGGGCTTTCTAATTTCTGGTGTTGTGCAAAACATGTACACTTACCATTGCCAATGTATACTTCTACAAGTCATAATGTAACATACTCATTCAAAAATTAAACCTGAAATGTATTTATGTGATTTTGACATTAGGAAGGCTGCAAACAGGAGACACAGCAATGTTCCAACATACAGGATAGAAAAACATAGGATTTTGAAGAATATAATTAGACAAAACATATGGCTGTGACAACCCCAAAACACACCAAAATTTACAAATTCATAAAATTAATGTAAACATTTATGCCTAGTAGGGATAGACTTTAAAAAAAAAATTATTTTTATAAAGGGTTAATTTGTAGTGCATCTTGCAAGCTGATATGTGGGATAAATAGTTTAGACACTGATTTGTAATCTCTGTTTATGAGTACATGACTGCTATTCTTATAAATGTCATCACTTGCTTGGTAGTATCAGGTAATATCTGAGTCATGAGGTGCTGACAAAAATCCACTGCACTTAATGTGAAACTTGAGGCATTTTGCTCATTCCAAAAGATATTAGCAATAGCCAGCCCCACGTTTGACTGATAAATAACGTGAACATGTGCACATGACACCATTGTGCTGCTATGTGAATTTTTTCCTCTTACCTAAAATCTTTGTAGAAATACATCAGAGTTCAAATCATGACAATTTCTGTTTTTTTTTTCTTTTTCCCCTGGATACCTTAATGGATACTAATAGATGTATGTATGGAGTCAGTGCATTGTGCCAGTGCGAGCAGATCCATGTGAATGAAGGCAGAGCAGGTTTCCTTTAGTGAATTTTGCTTGAACTTGGAAATCATGGCTGTAAAAGTGAACTCTGCAAATGTTACCACTGGCTGAGGAAAAAAAACCTCTCACATGGAGCTGAGTACTGAAAAATATTTAATTTTTTCATTATTTCCCTCTTTACTTATAGACATACAACGGGATATGAAAATGAGAACCACAGCACTCCCATGTTGTACAGCTGTGGGGCCCAGTACAGAATACACACCCACGGAGTCTTTAGAGGCATACAAGTGAGTATTGTGGGGCATTCCTCAAAGGGAAGCACAACTGCTGCCTGTTCATAGTGTTCATTCACAACTTCACTGGTGTTCGTAACCCATCCTTGATTTCCCCACTTTGTCAAGAAATGCCTTATCTAAGTGTCCTGACTTCACTGAAGCCATTGAACTCTAGCATGAGATTTCTTTCTGACAGTCATTTAAAATTGCTCCTCTCTTCTTCTGAAATATGTCTGCAAGGCAATACTCCTTACCAGCTGCTCAGGATGGACCAAAATATGTGATTCAGTTTCCAGCTTCTAGCTCCAGTGACTCTGGCTGTGTAAGGCCTCTGTGGTTATGATGGACTACATCTAATAACTACATATATGAAAGTGTTAGATGACATTTGGCTTTTATGTGTTTCTGAAACTTTACTAATTCAAATGTATTTCCTTCAAACAAAATATGTGATTGTTTCCTAATAACTAAGTAATTAGTGAATATTTGAGAGGAAGTTACCATCCATGGGAGTTCATTTCCTCCCTTTCTGAGACAGTCATATCATTATTAAACATCCCTGTAAAAGATGAATCTTGTTAAAACTGATGGCAAAGTCATTACAGAGTATCTGTCTCTTCTGTGTTGCTCTGTGTTGTCATACATCAGTGTTTTTAGATAGCATCTTTTCTCTTTTCCCTTTTCTGGGTAGTTTAACAAGTCATTATTCAGTGGCAAGCTCTCAGAAACAGGCTCCTGAGCCAGCTTTTGTTGAGTGAATAAAAGTAAGTGGTTGACATTGTTTAAGGAAGTTAATTATCCCAGAAGGAGGAGATCATCTTTGGTGGAACATTGTGACAGTGGCCAAAATGCATTAAGGCTGAACTATTCACCAGCTCCACCTAGACAGTTGTTTTTGTTTTGTTGGTAATCAGTTTGTGTTGATCCAAGGCATCCATTTCCTTGTCCTTTAACTTCATATGAGTATTTTCAATAAAAAGTATTTAAAAATACTCCTCCGGCTCATGCTCTTACCTTTCACCCTGGTATAAACTTAAAATTATTTTAAGTGGCAGTGAGAGATCTGCCAGGATTGCGTGGTTACACATGAGGTCAGAGTGTCATTCAATCTCACATAGAAACCCTGGTGAGATAATTCACTAAGCAGAGTTCACTGTGCTTCAACTTCAGATAGTTTTAGCATTCTGCAAAGAACCGATTAAGGCATACTGAAGTTGTTGATGTAGAATGCAACAAAATTTCCTGTGTTCCAGCATGATCTATCTAAGTATCTCTCTGTCCTGGGGAGGTGTTGAGTGACCTGAATGTGTGAGGCCAAAGCTGAGCACACAGAGGTGTCCTTAGCAGCTCTCTGTCGTTGCAGGACGTCCGGCGCGTGCCCGGAGTGGCCCCGACCATCGTGCGGTCGGCGAGCGAGACGAACGAGAAGCGTCCCTTCATGTGCGCCTACCCCGGCTGCAACAAGAGATACTTCAAGCTGTCCCACCTGCAGATGCACAGCAGAAAGCACACTGGTGGGTATCAATCACGGCACAGCAGAGTGGGCACGGGGGGTTTGAGACAGCACAAGGGGCAAGAGATGCTCTGCTGGGTCAGGGAGCACGAGAATCCATCAGATGAGTGAGTGTGTGCTCTGACAGCTGGGCAACCCCTCTTTGTCATCTGGGCACCCCCTCATTTGGAGCTGAAGGCTCCCTGGATCTGGCTAAGAAAAACACACAGTAAGTAGACCACCTCCCTCCCTCCCTTACTATTACAGGGCTGTGAGTTGTTTTCTCTTCTGATTTTTTTTTCTTCTTTCCGCCCTCATTTGGGACCATTGAATCTCATTCCAAATCTCATCTAATGTTAATTATTAGGAAGTTTCCTCTGCAAGAAGAACTTAGACATTCAGCATCCTCTGGTTCTCCTGCATAAACGTTTTCTTGCTGGAGATGAAGGCAGGGATTGGCAAATAGGTTCCCTGCTATGGGGTATTTCCATGAGGAATTGGAACCCAGTCATTTGTAGGCTAATGTCTGCATTCTCTCTGAGTTCAGGAAATAGGACCTCAAAATGTGGAAATCAAATACTCTGCTGCACCTTGCTGAAGAGTAAACAAAGAGTTATTTCCCCCATTGGGAGATTTATGGTGTTGAACATGTAATATTATGATATACCTTTAGATATGCTCCTTATGGGGTTTTAATTTTTTTGATTGCCTCTCATATTTTTATTTAGAAAGTTCTATCTGTACTTACCTAGAAGTCTGTGGATGTAATCTGTAAATATAAATTTTCAGTTAACCATTGATACCATGTAAAGTCAAAGGGATGAAAGAGAATAGGAAGGGAGCCTAGCAGATTGCCTAACAAGATTGTTGCAGTCTTCTCCTTTTGGAAACCATTCAGTCAGTTGTGTAAAGTGTGAGAAATGCACACAAAGCACTTTTAATTAATGAGTGGGCAAGTCAGAAAATATTGAGACAGCTGTCTTCAGAGCTGCTGAAATTAAAAATTTAAGATACTTCAGACTGCAAGTGCAAGTTCATCTTTAGAAAGTAAGGTCTACAGAAATGCTATAATTCTTCCTATAAATAAATTGGAATAAAAAACATTTGGAAAACTTTTGAAGGCCATTAAATTCAGTATTTTTCTCCATTATGCCTAAACAGTTCTGAATTTGTCTAATAACCACTATTTCCTTCATTCCTAAATTGACTTATTCAGTGTTTTAGCAGTCATTAGTTGTTTGTTCTTGTCCTGTATTTTATTCCATGTAGTTGCTTGGCTTTCCCAGTGTTATTTCTGGATCAATAACAAGGACTGTAGCTTACATATGTTATGTTTTTTCCTTAGCTGGAGAAGATTTTTAATATGATATCATATATAATGTAGGCTTGTAGAGTCAGAAAACCCCCAAAAGACATAGGGGATAGGCCTATGTCTGTCCAACTCCCCAGAGAGGCTTCTCCATTGTCTTTGAGGCCATACCTGCCTCTCCTCTGCTGCAGTGGAACTGGGTAAAGGAAAAACATTTTTTTCCCCCTCAAACACCTTTTCTGTACAGGTAGGCACAGATCCTTCTGCACACACATTTTGATGTGTTGACAGCAAAAATTATTTATTTCTCAAATCTTCTTTCAATAAGAGGCCAGCTTTTTCCCCAAAACTTATCAGCTTGCTTTGTTGGTACCAGCATTGCTGTGTAAGATTTTGAGGCTGGCAGCTGCTGAAGAGAGAAAGCAAGGGATGGTCAGTTCTGGAATGAAAATTGCTTGAGTAGCTTTTCTGGCTGATGCATTTAGCTTTAGGAGCAGAAAGGAGTTTTTCCCTTTGTCATCTGGCAGGGTTTTGTCCTCAGCCTGGTTGAAGGGCTACAGACATTTCCTATTGTTATGATCTGGGAATTCTGCTTACCAAATTCCCAGCTGCTGTAGAGGCTTAGAATGCGGTGCTCTTTATTTCCTGTCTCCTCCTGTGGTCTGTCAGTCCTAGATTTTGGGAGGGTTTGGTGAACTGTGGCAGCATCTGGAGGGCATAACTTCCCAGTTATCATATTTTCCTGGCTGCTTGATATGTGGATGGTTTAGACGTAGTGGCCATGAAGGTTCTCCACTGCCATGTTCTTCAGTGGGCAGTCAAACCCACTGTTGTGATGCAGATCATTTCCTTTGCAATCTCATGTGTTTGTCTAACCCTGACTGTTTCTCCTAAGTGTCAAAAGCAAAATTTGGAACCAGTTTTCTCCAAAAATAATGTGGTTGTGTTTGTAATACCTTTCCTAATAAAACAAACAAAAAAAATTATTAATCTTCCTGTAAGGTGGTTCTGGACTCACCCATGGGTTTGAGGCTCTTCCACCTTATGCTATCTTAGTGTAGTGGTAGGTTCATGATTTTGGTCATTTTTTAAATGATGAACACACGATTTGAAAACAAGCTGTTACATATACACGATATTAACCCAACAGCTGGTATCTTTGCTGTATCTTTCTCTGGATTATATTTTTTATTTCTGTAATAGATACATCCAAAGGACTGGCTCATCAGATCTTCCATCCTTCATTCCCAGTTGCTGTATTGCAAAACCAAGCAAGGCCCTGAAAAACAAAGTTGGATTCTGTAATCAGTTTTTACCAATGTTTCAAACAGCTTCAGTTGAAAATATGTTAACACTTTGTACCCTCCGAGGCTGCTTATCTGTTCTTAACAATGCCTTCATTGAAACATCTACAGCCAAAAAAGCTTTTTTCTTATCTTGGTGCATTTTGCTGCAGCAGATAGGCCTCTGAAAGCAAATTCAGAAATACATCTAACTTTTCAACTTTTCTGCAAATAATGTGAGTTGTCATTCTGTGGCAGGCTTCAGGTACTTCCTTGCAGAAACAAATTGATGTCTAGACCTCCATAAATTTCACTTCTGGTGGAAACATCAGCATTCTTGCCAGAGACCCTTTGGGTTCAGTGCCACTCATTGGGAAAACTGGATTTATCCTAACACAAAGCTGAGCAGGTTTGCAGGGAGAAAATCTTCTGCCTGTTTGCCGGGGATATTCTTTAGCCTAAACAGGCTCAGCTTCAGGTATGATCTGCAGTGGAGTATGAGAATCTGTAGATCAGGAAGGTTGTCCTTTTTCATAGGGTGTCAAGATATATCCTTTCAGCCTGATATATCTACAGCATAAAATAATCATACTTAGGGGTCTAAAGCACAAGAGTAGTTTCAGAATAGCAATGTCATGTCACATATATGGTGTGAAGACAACAGAAAATGTTAGCTGTAAAGGCTCCTTACTAAATAAATAAACATGTTTTGTGTGAGTTTGCTAAAGTTAATGATACTAAATAAAAATGTAGAATTAGCAAGGCAAAGTTGTGATCATGGCACTTGTTTGATTAAGTGGGTACACTCATATAGGAAAAGGAGTTTAAGTTGGTGAAGGATGTATAGACCATTCTCATTCACACTTGCAGTCTCTGGTTTCAAAGTCAGCCTCCTTTTCTCACATGTTCTTGTTAGCGACAGGCTTTTACGTTTGCAGAACTCCTTAATTAAAAGCAATGACTGTGAATATTTTGTGCAACTTTTTCAGCAGTAGAATTTTCTGTTTTCCCATATACCTGAGCAAATGAATTTGCTCCAGAGAAAATGTGCACACTTCCCTTAGTCTAAATTTGACAAAATCAGTTTGTTTTATTAGAAACATTTCTTGCAATATGTGCAAAACCAGATTCACATTTGGTTTACAATACTAGACCTTTTTTTTAAAAAAATATTTTCCTAAATATTAAGGACATGCCGTTCCCTCTATCCTCTCCCATCTTTATTATTTTGTTATGCTCTAAGTTCAGCCTTTCTTTTGTGTGCCCTCTTTCAGTGGTGTGAGTAGTCACATCCCTGTTAGAAGGGCTGGAGAAGCTCCATCTGCAGCTCTCCATCTGTTTTGCTTTGGAGCTGTGTGTGTTCACATAAGAAGGTGACAGCATTACTGGATATTTTCATATGTGGAGACACTTCAGCCTTTTACTGGAGAGGCTTTGATAGACCTGGGGAAATGAGACACTCTCACAGTAGGGATTTAATGGGGTACTAACAGGCTTTTTCTAATCTGGGGTGTTTCTGTGGTCCTGTTCTGAGGAAATTTATGGGACCTCACAGGCATGTGACAGTCAGCTTTGACAGCTGACATGGAAGATGTAGAAGAAAGGGAAATTAGGATTTCTGTCTAAATGTTGTGCCTCTTTTTGTTTATTTGCTTTTTTGTTTTCTTCCCAGTGCCATCAGATCCTTCTGTAAACATTTTAGATTGATTCCTTTAATATCTCCATGGATTAAACCTGACTTTAATTTAATCAACATTATATTCTAAAGTATTTGAAGAAATACTTTCAGGTGCATGCCATCAGACCCTCCATGCTGTTTTATTCCAGTACCTCCTTAACCATCTTCTAAGTTCATATTGCAATTAGCAGACAATCATCCTGTCACTGCATTCTGCTCTGCTGACATTCCCCCTCTTAAATCTGCCAGAGGGCTGAATTCCTTGGATGTAAGTGGTTTCTGAAAAGCAGGCACCCCCAGGGAGTCCTTGCGGTCAAAGTGTATGGAACTATTTCAAACACCTGTGGCAACTTTAATCTCTTATGCTAATAAATTAAGCACAGCAGACATAGAAATTGTCCACACCTAAGTTTGAGAATCAGTAAACTCCTTGGGGTGACTGTCACAGGAAGTTAGTTAGCTTGTTCTTGCAGATTTAGTTGCTTTTCTAAAATTTTTATTTTAGCTACACCAGGATGAATTTGGAATGCTCTCCTTAATACACTGCTTATTCTCTGTCACCTGGATCAAAAGGCATCTGCTTTAAACCAAACTGCTTTGTTTTGGTGTCTCAGAATACCAGGACAACCAGAATACATTTCCTCATCATGGCAGAATCAGACACGCAGACACCCTCAAGGAAGGTTTATCAAAGCGATACGTTTCAAAATTAAACAGAGAGAAAGCAATCCCTCTGCCTGCTCCAGGTGGTGTTTTCCTCTAGGTTCTGCCCACAGGACCTTTGGTTTACATCTCGGCTTCCCACAGCAGGCAGGGCAGGTCCCAGCTGCTCCCGTGTGTCTGTCCCAGATAAAGCCCAGGATCCTCCCAGCTTTTGCTCCTGCTCACTCTGAGGCTCTGTGCTGTGGCACTGGCACCATGCTTTATGTGGGCATAAATGTCATTCTGTCTGAGGCTTCAGCAGCATTCCAGTGTTGTGCAAAGGGACCTTAGCTTAGAAGTAAGTCAGACCTGGAGGATCATCGAGCTCAGGATTGTTTTGGCTTAACTTGGCCAAATTTCCCCACCTGGGTGCTCTGCTACCTGCTGGCAGTATTTCCCTCTTTTCTCAGGCTCCTCAGTTGCTGCACTTCTTCTTGCATGTTTATGTGGCTGGTGAAGTCCTTTGCATTGAATTCCATGTCCATTTGAGACACTGAATTGTAAGGATTTCTTTTTCTAAAAAACTCAGGACCTTACTTTTCATCCCAGAGAAATCCCACCCTGAGGATCTCTGCTGAACTGCATGGGAGGAGGGGAAGAGTTTATATTTACATGAGGCTTTGCAATAATTCATGGCTTTGCCTGTGGGAGCTGTGCAGTTATGTGAGAAATTCCATTTAATGGAACTTTATTGAAGAAATCTAATTTGAGTTTCGGGGAAGGATATGTCTTTTTCTGAGGTTGATTTTTTTGCTTAGCTTTTTTCTAATTAATTTAATGTGGTTGAAACTGTCACCTATGTGGATAGAACTTTAGTTTTTGTTTTAAGCACAATTCAGTTCAAACTCTAAGTTGTTCCTCTGTCTTAATTATGTGCTACTGAAACAGGTGGAAAGGGTTTAATGGGGCTTTTAGAGAAATATAAACCAAAACATTCCTGTTTTTGCCAGCAGAAAAATTATAAAAAATTCACTCAAAATTCACTGGATTTTTTTTTGCAGCTTTAACCTATGAGACTGTTTTCTTAGAGTGAGCAGATTCAGTATCAGTGTCAATGCAGTAGAATTATGGCAGCCTTTCCAACAGAGTTGTATGGCTTTATGACAAATCATTCCTGCTGTGCCACTAGACTGCTTCAGGTTGCAGAGAAGTCTTTCGGAGCAATACTTTTCATCTTCTGATTCAGCTTGAATGTTCTCTCATTTTGTCACAAGTTCTGATAAACTGTTTTTCCTCTCCAGGTGAAAAACCTTATCAGTGTGATTTTAAAGACTGTGAACGAAGATTTTCTCGTTCAGACCAACTCAAAAGGCACCAAAGACGACACACAGGTTTGTGGACAAGACTTGCCTACTAGTCAGAGTTCATTTGTATATAGGAATTGTGATCCTGAGATACTCCTGAACTTCTTTCTATTTTTCTGATGTTGTCAGCTCATAACACCAAATTCTTGAAGTTAATTTTAGGACAAGGCCATGGCTAGGTTTTTTAACTTGCCTTTTAGCACTACTGTGGTTGTTCAAATGACGTTTACATCCTGACACCGTCTTTTGAAACAACTTTCATAATGAAACTGTTTGCTCTATATTTTATGCCTAATATAGAGAATATATTGTGTTTAAAATTAAACAGTTCTGCAAGAAAAAATTGCCAATGTGTAAAAGTTCCCCAAGACCTATGTGTCACGTGTAAAGTAAAAGTGTGAAGTAAGTTAAACCTATTGGGAGCACATGAAAATCGATTTCTGCACCTTGATTTTTCTTATGTCCTGTTTGCTCCTTCAGGATACCCACAGTGACAAACCACAGGGTCAGGATTAGCAATGTTTGCAGATCTTCCTTAGTGCAATGGTTTAAATGGGGGTTTGTTTATGATGGAGCTCTTCAGATGCTTCAGACCCAAGCACTGGAAGAGGAGGTTACAAGGGGTGGTGGTCTCATTAATGACTAATTTTCTGTAATGTGTAGGCACAGAGCTAGGAGGAGCAGTTAGAGTAACTAGAAAAAAATACTAAAAACCCATCACCAACTAAACAACAAAAAAAAAACCCCAAAAAACCCACCACAAAAACAAACAAAAAACGGAAATCCAAACCCAAATCAAAATCCAGGCTTTTGAAACTTCAGAAATAACTGATTTCATTCAGCCTTTCAAGAATGTTGGGACATAAGAATAGATTTTTTTTTTTTTTTTTGTCTCTTAGGTGTGAAGCCCTTTCAGTGTAAAACCTGCCAGAGAAAGTTCTCCCGATCTGATCATCTGAAGACTCATACCAGGACTCATACAGGTAAAACAAGTGCGTAAACTTTTCTTCACATTTATATTTCTTTTTTATTTTTTAATTTTAAATCGATGTTGTTGTAAATGACGTGATTAGAAAGTGTCCTAACTAGTATTTAAATATTCAAGACAGCAGAAAAATTTCAGGGTGTGCTGATTTTTCAGGGTGGCTGTTTTCCTCAGGCGTGACAGTCACTTTTCACAAAGGGATTTAGGTGATTTTAGAAACTATGCTTTCTTCCTTCGTGTTTAAAGAAATTTCAGCTTGGCAAAATAAATTTTGTCAGCTATTATGAAATGAGCATCATGGTCTCAGCCCACAAATGTCAAGTTGATCTACTGCCTTTACTGAAAAAACCCTACAAGACAGAAATTTTAATTCTAGCTTTAGCCAAAGGTCTGTAATCTAAAGTATTCGTGCCTACTCATGCTTCTCCCAAGTGTCAGTTGAGCCTAATGCAGGATAGCACGGCAAAGCTCTTGCTGTTGCTGCTTGGACTGTAATCTCTCCAGCAGATAAAAGCAGTGCCTTTTGCAAACTCACACTGACAGACACTAAAGTAAAAGCTTACTCAAATATTCAAGGACTTTTTTTTTTTTTGTAGAAACTGTAGTATTTCATATTAATACATGGGGGGTAAAAAAGAGGCCATCTTAGTCTACTCTGCCCTCACACAAATGTAAACACCATTAAGAAGCAACTGCTGCAACCTCTGTATTTTAATTTTAAGTTTTAGAATTAGTCCTGTGTACTGACATTTGCTGTTCCTTCTGCTATGAATGCAGTGTTTTTGCCAAGTAATTGTTTACCGAGCACTTTGGCATGTTGTTGGATGTCACGGTCTTTTCCATACTGGTGTTAACCTTTTAAATTCAGTCTCTGTACAGATGGACAAGGAGCCTGAAAATCTTTTTCTCCCTGCTAAGAATTCTTTTTTCTCTTCTGGACCATAAAAACACACATTTCAGACTTCCAAAAATAAAAGAGAAATTTTAATAAAGGAAATGATTCACCTGAGAACAATGGCATTTTCTGTGGCTCTGGCCAAATAAATGCTTCACCCAATGGCCACATCTACACTTGCAATCTGCAAAAGGCAAAGGCTGTGTTCCTGGGTTGTCCCCATGGTCCTGCTGAGCTGCAGGGCCTGGGTCTCTGTGCATTTGCATGAAGAAAGATGTTTTCTTAACCAGCAAGAGGTAATGTTCTGGGAGAGATAAAATGGCAAGTGGTTGTAACGTGCTGGCAAGCTGGGATAAACTACACCCCCCCATCACATTTCATTGCTAACTGAGCTGCTAATTCAGGACTTGCATGACTCCAGTAATTTTTTTAGCCCAGATTAGCTACAGTGAAGAATTTGCTCTCTTTTTTGCTAGTGAAGTTCCTCTCCCTGTCCTAGTTCCCTGTGGCTCCTGGTGACGTGACCCCCATAGACCTTGCCATGGGTTTGCTACCTGCCACTAGCACAAGATGTTATGGAGCCAATCCTGACAACACCTTTGGATGTGTCAGCTCCTGAGGGGGATGAGCATGAATGGTGGGTGGGGATTTTTCATCTCCACCTTGGCCCACATCTTCATTCCTCTTTCTTCCTCGTAGCCCCTAAATTTTGTGACAAAGCACCTAGCTCAAATTAACTTACTCCATGTTAAATCTTGAGGAAGCAAAGCACAGGTGGCTTTCATGTAATTGCATTCTAATTTTAAGTCAACTACCAAATTATTTGTTGTTATTCAGGGAATTTTTTTCTTCACAAGCAGTTTCACTGTGACAGCAATCTTTGCTGTTAAAAGAAAAAAAACCACCAAACAAAAAACAAACAAAAAAAATCATCAAAGGAAGATTTATCCATCCATAGACATGTTTAGCAATGGAAATGTGATTCCTGATATCTGTACCATGAAGCTGTACAAAGTAATTGATGCCCAGCACAGAACTAATAGGGATTCCTTCCCCTCTGTTGGGAGAGGACAACCAGGGTTGCTTGTGAAGCAGTGGAACTGTGCTGCTGTTACTGTGGTAGTTCTGTGAGAAGCTGGGCAGCTACAAATATCTCACCTCAGTTCACAGGATAATTTTGCTAATGCTGATGACAGGAGACCAGTTTATACAGTCTGTGGTTTTTGACCAGATCAATTTTTTTCCCACACTGTTTCATGCACTCATGGGAAATAGTCGATGCTTTTGCCAGCATCTATGCTAGGTGGATAAAATAGATTTTAGGCAACCCCCTCCCACCTAAAATACCTCTCATGGGAGTGTGCAAACAGAAATTCACATTTATGCAAATCCCCTTTTGTCTGAATTTGGATTTGGCTTGTGAAATGCCCAAAGTAAAGGTAAATAAGAAGATGCCTGGGTGAGGTTGTACCACCCCAGTGTGTCTGGACTGTGTTAGAGAGGACGAGGTGTGTAAACAGCACTGAAGAGCCCAGCTCCAGAGCTGAACATACTTTAAAATATTGCATTTATTTTGAGGGGATGAAAAAAAAAAAGAAAAATGAAGAAAAGAAGCATGAGTCACCAGGCACTGCTCTGAGCTAATGAAAGCATTCCATCAGCATTCCTGCGGCATCAGAAACACAGCCTGAAATTCCACTTACACGTTCTAGGGAATCGAGAGACCATGTTAAGCAGTTAAAAAGTGGTGGCATTTCTTGTTAAATTTGAATGTGCTTTGCTTGGAGTTATTTGTAGTGAATATTATGCCCTTGAAGATGTTAGAAAAAAGCTATTTTGAGCATTTGACACCTCCCATAGAAGTGAATCCACTTTATTTAGATAGTAGCAGAAAACTTTGAGTCTGGCTCAGCAGACTCCATGCTGAACTCTGTTGCTTCTACCATATTCACTTACACTCACCAGTTCCAAAGAACTTCAGCCAAACCCCATTGAATTAGCTGGAAAAAAACCTCCCCTTGACTGGGGGTCAAGCTCTAAAAAGTCACTGAGAGTTTCCACGGTGACTAACAGTATGTCTGCACCACTGCCCGAGGTGTGACTGAAGCTTGTGTGAATGCCAGAGTGACTTTGAAACCTGGTCACTTGAGAGCTGAGAGGAACATAATCATGGCAACACGGTGTTCAGCAAGGGCCTGTCCTCAGGAATGAACCATGCAAAGTGTTCTACGTCACCTGAAAAGGCTGCTGTTAAACACCAGCTGAGGCAGAGGTAGGAAAGCACCGAGTGCTGATGTGAGCAGGGGTTGGGGGCACTCCCACGCCCTCTCAGGACAGCCCAGGGTGCCTTTCCTCCTGACAGGGGCTCTGCCAGCTCCTCATAGCCCTGCAGAAAGAAAACAAATAGCAGTGTCTCAGATGAGCTGTATGCTCAGCTAATAACAGGGTGTTTTGTTAACAGGTGAAAAGCCTTTCAGTTGCCGGTGGCCCAGCTGTCAAAAAAAATTTGCCAGGTCTGATGAATTAGTTCGTCATCACAACATGCACCAGAGGAACATGACTAAACTGCAGTTGGCCCTTTAGACAGTTCAAACAAGTGAAAAAACCAGATGGGACATTATAAGCTACTGCAAACTTTCTCAGCCATCCTCGATCACCTCTGTCAGAGAGCTGCAGCTGTCTTCGCATCCTATTTGACACAAGTTAACTAAACCGTAGGATTCTGCTCAGCCTTGCCTTCCAATTGGAGCTACACAAGTTCCTATTCAATAAGTTCAAGAGATATTTACTTGTGGTTTTGTACAAAAGCAGGCAAGATTGCCACAGTTTCAAGATTACTATAAACTGTGCTTAGCTTTCATGTCTATCTCCAGCTTTTTTTTTTTTGTGTTATTTTCACTTGAATTTTTCTAGGTACAAATTGCTGTACCTTTTTAATTCCTGCAGTGGGTAGGATGCTTCCTCCCTGTTGAAGGTTAGCTCTGCACTTACATCATCCCTGCATATGCTGAGGTTCCTGAATGCTAGTACAGCTTTCCTCACAAAACGAAGGAACAGTCACCTGAGATACTCCTGGTAACCTTTGTACTCGTACTGCCAAAGAGCAGACTTTTAGAGTTGGAAGCTCTGCTTTTGAATTTCACAAGTCAAACCTTTTTTTAAAGGTTGTCTTTATAGAGCAGCTAATGCCAGATGAACCAGAGCCTCTCTGTACAGAAAATAAGAATCTTACCATTAAGTTAACTTGGTTTTTAAAGAATTGCATAATTGAACTCTCAAAACTGTTTTGTTTGTCAATTAGCTTTCTCCTTTTCTCTCTCTCTTTTTAATGTATTGGTTTAAATTTATTCTATCATGAGATGCATAGATCTCCTTTACACAAAACTAATTCCAATCATTGTAGACATTTGGGATTTGTTTACAATGTAAAGCCACACTGGTTATGTGGCTAACAAGCTGTATAAACTTAAAACTGAACTTCTAATGGGGCTGGTCCAGGATCTCCATTAACAGATTACTCTTAAGATAAGTAACTTAAAAAAGACTCTTTGTCAAGTATATGTGAAAAAGACATTATTAGTGTAAGGAAATATATTATTTCAGGGTTTTGGGAGGAGGGGTTTATTATTTACTTTTAATTGCTTGAAATGGTGTGTATATATATATATCTGATAATGTATTGCTCTTAGACATCTCCAGTTAGAAAATGTATAAATATTAGAAGCATCACTGTTCTGATGTTGTTGCTGTTACAAACTATTGATAACACTAAGAATGTAACCTGCATTTTTCACTGAGCTTTCAATTAAAGCCCATTCAAAGAGAAACAAATGAGAGTCCAACAGATGTCTTGTTTCATGTCTGGTATTAAATTTCAAATGCCCTGTCCAATAGTTTTTTTTTTTTTTTTTTTTTTTTTTTTTTTTTTTTTTTTTTTTTGTATATAAAGGTACCACCAGCACTGATGACCACTAGTTAACCTGTCCAGGTCTTGACCACAATTTATCCATCTCACTTGGGAATCATACTGGCAGCAGAAAACAGTGTCAAGTTTCATATTGTGCTATAAAGCAGTTGCTTCAATCGTTTCGTCTTCTTAGCCAACCATTCCTTCTCTTTCGACCCATGAGATTTGTGTAAGAACTTTATAGAACAAGTAAAATCCCATTTATAAATAGCAGAACTGGCCTTCTGTAGAACTGGGCTGAAACCATAAGCACAGATAACTTCCTAGATTAGGATGTCATAGACTGACTTTTAAGTAAAAGTTAATTTAGAGTTGGGGTGGCTTAAATCAGTTCAGCAGGTTGAAAAAGACAGTCTTTCATAGATGATGAAGTGTGAAAACGAAGATAAAGAAATATTACTGTTTCTTTGTCATACTGCCTACTTTTCTTTGGAAGTAAGTACAGCCTGCCTCAGCGCCCTTTGCCCTTGCAAAATATTTGTATCTCTTTAGCAAAAATCTTTAATGTATCTTGCCAAGCTTTTTCCTCTAATGTACACAATGGAGTTCTATGATGGGTTGAGCTTTCTCTCTTAAAGTGCAGCTGCATCGTCAAGAAAACTCAACAGTTAATTCTTCAAGTCCTCTTTTTCGCCTGGGTATTGCATCACTGTTAATTACTGTTGGGGTACTGTGACTCATTTGTATCAGTCAACTTTATCTTTTGCTGCCAAAAGACAGCATCTCTCTGGAGAAAATCATAACAAGTGTGGCAAACATCAAATATTTGGAGCGAACGGTGTACATAAAACTGCACAGAATTAAAAAATAAAGCAACTCCTCCTGCTTTCTTGAAAGAAAAGTTCAGCTGCAATAACAACGTCCTTTGATTTACCCAGCCGTTCTCAGCAACTACAAAACAATCTGTTTTTCAGTCTGCACCCAAAATAGAGAGCTGCCACAAGTGTTTATACTAAAAGCCAAAAAAAGAAAAATCAGCCTCCAGTTTTGCCTGCATCAGTCAAACATAAATAAAACTATCTTTTGTGAAATACAACCAAAACTCCGCTGCAGCACAGGCCAGACTTCCAGTGACCTGTAAATAGCTACAACCATGGTTTACTGCTTGGGGAATCACATGCCTAATAATAATAGTAGATGGCTACAAAAACTGAAGCGTGGGTTGATGAGTGACAGAGCATGTCCTTTTGCTTTTGCTGTCACCACTTTTTCAGACTTACTGCTACTCTGCTGTTTGATGATCATTATGCCCCCCAACCCGCCAAGCACAGAGAGGACAATGGTAAAGGTTTATAAGATTTTAAAAAAATTTATTCCCATTTATTTTAGAATGTTTGTTATGAGAGGCATTTCATGTCTCTGCCTTTCATTTCCCTGTTTTTGGGATTCTATCAGCAAGGTAACCCACCTTTATGGAAGTGCTTTACTGCATGAATTTCTCAGAAGCAGCCCCCAGATGCTGGCTCTTGCAGCATGCAATTCCTCTTTTTGGGACACACAGACATTGATCAGCAGGCCGAGTTTCTGTGAGCGTGACCTCCATATGAGAGATAAGTGGGCTGCACTCTATTACATCTTACAAGTATCCTTAGCTCTCTGGAAAATTTTCAATCCCACAATTGATTGAGCAAATCTTTTATGCCTCTGCCCTCTGTTCTTGAACTTAAAATGGTGACTTAAAATGTTATTTTGCCTGATGGTTAATGTCTTAGTGGGATTGGCACACCTTTCCTCTCCCATGGCTTCTACAGTCCCCCTGAATGGGGAATGTTAATTGTATAGATAACACTTCTCCTTTTTCTTGCCACTTCGTGAGGTACAATATGTTGAGTAGGAAAGGGAATGTGAACTCTTCCCTCTCTGATGGTGTCGACTGGAATTCAAGAGTTGACCTGGACTGATATTTTTGAGGTAGGTGAATCCAGCAAAGTGTTTTTCTGCTTTAGGGAAGCATGAGAGTTAACCTGCCTGGGTTGTAGCCACATGACCTGCTTCTGGTGCATGTCTTCATGGGTGTGGACTGTGCCATACCCATGAAGGTATGGCCAAACAGGAGGCTGCTTCAGTTAGGCAACTCCCCTGGAGGCAACCCATCCTTCAGACAGGGGATGATTCCTGTAAGGGAAGGGGGGCACCTGTAAAGAAGTAGCTCATTCCTTCTCTTTCCATGGTGGGTTAAGCAAGTTGTTCATTTCAGAAGCCACTCCAACCAGGCCTATCTGTTTCAGGAATGTCAGTAGGATTCATTTCACTGCTCCAACAACCCACCTTACAGCAGCTGGGAGCAGTTCCTGGAGATGCAGGTAGGTGCCTTACACAAGTTTCTTCCTCCTTGCTGCCCCCCAACAGGCTCTGGGAAAAACCTGTTGTGTGCAGCCTGTGTTTGTCATCCATAGGACCTGACAGCAAATCCAGCATGGTGAGCAAGCTGCTCTCTGCACTTTGTCTAAAAGCCCAAGAAAAACTCTGGAGCAGGTTGAGAGGCTCCAGCGAGGCCCCAGGTCCTCCTCCTAGCATGAGGTGACACCCAAAGGCCACCAGCAGGCACAGGTGGCACCAGCTGCCAGAGAACATGGGACAGTTCTACTGCTCAGTCCTGCTTGAGCCCTGTTTGTAACTTCCCCCAGGGACAAGGAGGGAAAATCACTGAGATTTTCCTTGCTTGGGGAAGACCCTCATTCCTCTCCCTGCCCCCCAATTAACAAAAAAGTAATTAAAGGCAGTGCATGCAGTTCAGAATGGCACTAATGGACAAGAATGTGCAGCTGGAATATGTAGGAAGATCCAATAAAAGATTCATTAGGATTCTTTGAGTTATTGGAAGTCCTGATGACACAAAGGAGCCTAATGAAACAGAAGACCTGGTCACAAGAGTGATGAGTTAAAAAAAGCCCAAACCCAAACCCCAACCCCACCATTCTAAAAATTAGACACCATTCTAAAATTTAGACAATTAAGAGTAAAACCAGGAATGTAGCCAGAACTATTCTACCTCAAATAATAAACACAAGGATAAGTTGCCAAGCAAGGTCAAAGAAGCAAATGGTAAAGTGAGTTTAAGAGACAGCTAGACACTTTTATGGGGAGAGAGGGGATTGAAGGATACAGTGACAAAACTGGGGGTAGAGTTGAGATAAACCCGGAGGACAGTGGTGGGCCAGCAGCCTCAGAGAGTGCTCAGAGCCCCAGGTGCTCAGCAGAGATGCAGAGCACTCTTGGCATTTAAGGGAGACTCACCAGGGCTCTGGCAGCGTCCTGTGAGGGGTGAAGGGAAACTGCCAGAGCAGTGTGAAAGGAGGGTGAGCCTGGCAGACAGCAGAGGGTGTGCTCCCAATGGGTCTACTTTCAGTGCACTGATCCCAAGTGCTGCTTTGGTTTCACTAGTGTGATTCCCTGAAAACTTGCTGAAAAGCAGATTTTTGAAGAAATCCTACCCAGGCAGCTTGTCTTGTTGTGAGTTGCCAATGCAAAGCACAGAAAGATATGCCAAAAAAAAAAAAAAAAAAAAAAAAATCCCAGGAAGAAAACTCCCTTTTTTTTAAACTTTTCATTTTTCATGACAGTCTACTTGTAACATAGGAAAGAAAAGGGTTGACTAGAATATGATTCAAATGAGGCAAAGACAGAGGTTGTGTTCTCTGCTTGTACAGAGCTTTGCATACTTTCACATTGTCAGCACGGCTTGGGTCAATTCCCATTAAAAAAGCTGGCAGAACTTCCATGGCTTCACACAGCAGCAGGATGAAGCCTGGTTTGAAGAGCTTGGCTTGGCCGTCTCTGCACTGACAGGTGTTGGTTCCACCAGCACAGCAAGGTGGTAAAATGAGGGTCGGGGGAGAACCAAGACCAGCACAGCCAGTGCAAGCCAGAGAATCAAATAAACAAAGGGTAGTTTTCTATATAGATTGCAAACCAAATGAAAATGCCAGCTTCTGCAGCTAAAAAAAGTCAGCTCTGGTACCCCAAAGCACTTTGAGTAGTGAGGTTGGTCTGAGAGATGGTATTCTCCTAGAAGAGACCCCTGAGATGGACAGAGCTTTGCTGGGTGCTGTAGGAATGGAGTAGCAGCAGGACTCTGCCCCAAAGAGGCTGCAGGCCACAGATAAGTCTTTAAAAGACAAATGTTTAAAGGCATGGAGAATCTTGAATGTGAAAGTCTTGTTGCAGGCAGGACTTTCCTGTTCCTGATGACTAAATCACTATCCCACAGGGATAAATATAATTTAATTGCATCACTGTTTTTGTCACTGATACATAGACTTGTTATATTCTGATGAACTCTGGTGAGCCAAGATCCTGATCTGCAAAAAAAGGCTGAGCAATAACAGAAAGACCTGGCTGACCATCCTGACTTGAATGGCTAGATAAATCTGATACGAAACTAACTGTTCTCCCCCAGCATCAAAAAAAGCCCTTTTCATGCAAAGGGATTGTAAGAAAAACAGGGCATTGAGACACCTTAGTATAGAGGTGCAGGGGAGAAATACAACTGTATTTGTTCTCAGACTGTTTCTTTTTGTGGGTCATTCTCATCTGAGTCATACCCCAGAACTCCCATTCATTTGAATGAAATGTTGGAAAACATAACCACAAAATATTAAAAGAAAAAAAAAGGACCCTCACTGCCCGGAAAATCCTGCCCCAGAATTTCTTGGGAAATGGTGTGTCCTCATTCACATGCTCTGTTGGTTCAATAATCACATCTGCCTTATGTTTCCTCCCAGGAAGGTCTCTGACATTTTTAACTCTATCACTGAAGTTTTGAGGTTAAGTTATGGTGTGGCTGCACAGCAAAGGTGCATTGTAAAGGCAAACAGAGGTTTTTTATCAGCTATATGGCCATTACCACAGCCCAGCAGAGCCCTGTCCAGAGCAGGAGGGCAGTTTTGCTCCCAGCCATGAGATGGCCTGGCCCAGTGGGATTGGGACAGCTCTTGGGACAGCTGCTTCCCGGGAATGTGGGGCCACCAAGCCCCCCCTGCTGCTGGAGGAGTTTCCAGACTTGCAACAGAAAGTTACAGAAAGTTACAGCCCTCACAAAGCAGCAGTCAGAGCTGGAGACTCTCATGAGATGCAACTCCAAATGCAGTTCAGAGCCCATGTGTGCTGTTCTGCTGCTGTTACAGCCACAGATTCCGTCCCCTGGCTAACTGCTGGCAATTAAAACACTTCAAAAATCTGATTGCCTAGGGTGTTCTTCAAAGGCCAACTCCTCTGCTGTCCTTGAGGCTACCTAGGCTGGTGTTCACGCTCTGACGGGTGTGTGCTCTAAACCACTCCCTGCTCATCACCTCAGCACTGTGGGGATGAGTGCTTCTGTTCTGCTCTTAGAAGGAAAAGTTACCGAGGCTCGAGGAAAGGAAAGCTCACCTGGCACTGGTCTGGCTGTGCAGTGGATGAAGCCTGAGCGAGCTGCTCCCTGCCCAGCTCTGAGCTGCAGGAGTTCAGCGTGCCTTGCTCCAGGCTCCCCTTCTGTGCAGCCAGTCTGGGAAGGGCGAGCTGCAGTTTGCAACGCTGAAGGTCATGGCACGGGACAAACAACCTAACAACAGTCCAATATTTCTGGGCTGTATAAATTCCTGGTGTCTGCTGCAGGCAGAATCCAAACACTTGTGTCAATTCTGTACCATGCCCCAGACTGCCAAAAAACATTAATATAAGCATATTTATCTGGGCTGCAGTGTGTTACAAGAATTCATTAGGACAATATGTGATATGGTGCTGAAACAGAAGGCTGGGTTTCTCTGGCCAGAGATGAGGAAATCTAGTCCCTGCTGAACTTTTACTACTGATAAAGACAATGTCTGCTGGCAGCATTCATTTTTTACTAGGCCATCTGCATCTAGTCAAGGATAACTTGACTTTCTGAAAAAGTCATTCATCAGAATCAACCCTGTACAACTTTCTCTTGATGAGTAAAGCAACACAAAGAAAGACCAAGATGGTTAATAAACTTCTTTGGGAGCAAAAGGTCAATGCTGCTGTAAACAAAGCAGTGTCATAGTACTATACAGAAGCATTGAAGTTCCCTGCGTGTTTATATGGCTGATGCCCCATTTATTTTTTATCAGTGTTTGTTATCATTTATTTTGCTCTGCTTTAGCTGATCTATAAATCTTTATAACAGTGTTCTTTATTTTCTTAATTTTTTCATCTCTCTTATCTCCTTTTATCACCTGTTTGTGTCCAGTGTTTGCTACTCTCTGCTGCTTGATGGCTGCTTTTTAACCCTTTAGGTCTCATCCAACAGACACAGGTATCATACTCAGGGTCTTTCAGAACTTCCCTCTTTTTCCTAAAGCTGAATCAAACACTGAAGAAATTTTCACTGTCTCCTTAAGGAATGGTTAACTACTAAAGGCAAAAAATGAATGAGTGCACTGATGGGGAAAAATATTCCTGCCCCAAGTGACAGAGCCTTCTTTTAGCTACACAACACAGAGAATAGGCAGTAGCCATGTGTTTTTCACTCTAGGCACTATACTTCAGATCCACGTTGGAGATTCCTAGACTTGCACCCTGTGGGGAGGCAACAGATTGCTTTTCCTGCCCTCCAAGCTTTTGGCTTTTGTGCTTTGTGCCTGCACATGTGGAGAATAAAGCCACTGGAACCTGAAGCACAGTCCCAGGCTCCCTTCACATCAACCACTGGTCCCCCAGCCAAATATTTTATCATGAGATTGGTCTAAATTAAAGGCAGTCAGCTAACAGGAGAAGATTCCAGATCCACAGTGACAAACATGAAGCAGCTGATACCTTGGCAATGTTATTCAGCTCTTCA
Source organism: Prinia subflava (assembly GCF_021018805.1). NCBI lineage: Eukaryota > Metazoa > Chordata > Aves > Passeriformes > Cisticolidae > Prinia > Prinia subflava. Next base: position 8,975,301 of record NC_086251.1, read on the forward strand.
GTGCTGATTGCTGTAGAGCCATAACATTTAAACCTCACAGATACACAGGTGAATTTTGCCTAGGGAACAAATATTTTCTTGTACATTTCAGAGAGAACTAAAACTCTTCATGAAATTTTCAAAGAAATAAAGAAAGTGATTTTTTCATAGTGAAGAGCCTCTAGATTTCACCTTACTTTTTTTGGTGTGCTATTTTGTTCTATCTAATTAGATTAGGAAAAGTTTTGTATGGACTAGATATCCAAAATCATATAAAAAAATTATGTGACTGAAATCAGTTTTTGAGGGATAGCCTCAGTAAAACATATACTGCTCTTTTTAAGGGTTTACATCTTGAAACATTTTACTTAATAGACACTTGTGCAATGTAATCACTAATAGCACTGGAGTATTTATTGAAGCTGGGTTCTGTAGGGAACAAAAACATGCTAAAGACCCTGAATTAGCCATGAATTTTGAGACTAGCCAGTTAAAACATTAATGTCCCTTGTTAATAAGTATAACATAATGTGATGCACTTCTAATAGTATGAACTTCTGCTGAAAGTGCAGCCTTCAGACTCAGAAATACCCCAGGTTCATGAAGTTAATACGCATAAGATTTTTACCTGAGGAACAGAATTGCTGGGTTAGAGTCAAAATTCAGTGGTTATTCCAAGTTTAGTGTCCTACTTATTCCTGAGTTGTACATAAGCAGACAGCTAGTGGATGTTCTGTCACACGGACAGCAACACTATGGGAAGGTCTATGTATTTGGGTTATATTCTGTGTATTTTATAGTTCAGCAGCATTCCAGTACCTCTGGTGTGTGTTTCTGCCTTTAACATGGTAAGATTTGTAAATGATATATAAGTAGAATAAAATTTCAGGGGACAGAGAAGGCTAGAGCAGGTTTTTTGTTACTTTTGTTGTTGTTTTTTTTTTTTTTTTTTTTTTTTAACCTGCTCTCTGCCTGGAAGGAGTATTAAATTTTAGGTGATAGGGGTGAGCTAATCTTCAGACCCATACTCTCCCAAACCATGAAGTCACTTTAGAAGCAATGTAGGGAATAATCATGAAAAATTTTACATTTCTTTTAGTCAGAAGAAATTTTGTCAGTTTGTACTGTTTAACTTGGCCATTTGCTGAAAATAACTTAGTGCATTTCTGGCTCTTTTTGTGAAAATGTTAATGGCTGGTGTCGTGGTTGCGGGGGAGGTGAATTTTTTCCAGGGGGATGTGGGCAGTCCAATCAGTGATCAGCTTTTCTGCTGGCACCTAGATTGGTCACTCGGAGGTTTGGACACGCCTCTGAGGACACAAAGAGTTAAAAGCAGGAGTCTGGGGGGTTCGGCCTCTTTTCAGATCCCGGTTTCAGCAGAGAGACGTCTCCAGTCTCCTTCCCCTGCCCGGCCACGAGGCTGGGTGGGGGAGGGGAAACACGTGGTCGGCTCAGGTAAGCCGGAGCCCCCGGGGGGGGAGAAGAGAAGGGACAGGACTGGAACTGAGCTGCCCCGTCCAGGATGGAGGGGTGGAAAACTGTGGAAGTGCCTTCTGTGTGTGCTCACCCCCTCTTCCCCCCAAACTCCGGGAGAAGGTGCTCAGCCACGTGGGAGTTGTGGAGCCTGGGAGTGCCTGAGCCTGCACCCAAAAAACTGTTAACCCTTGCTTGGCAGAAAGAAACTTTTCTTAGACATTGATTCTCATGACTGGTGGTTTCGGAGAGAGGGAAGCGGCCTGGGACCGAGGTGATAAAGCATGATTGGAAGGAACTCGATGGAAGAATGAGAGGAGTAGCCTTCTGAGCTGGACTTTTCTTGCATAATGTCAGCCATAGACTGAACTTGAGTCTCTTTTGAACATAAACTGCATTTTTGGGTGGATGCAGCTACCCTTGCTTTTGCTACAGTGACTGGCACTTGAAGAGTGGAGCGAGCAGAGAAAAGAGGGGGAGGGTGAGGTGGCGCCCTCTGCCCTCAGGGCAGACCTGCTCCTGGAACCCCGGCCCCTGGGTGAAAAGGGGAGAGCTCGGCATGCAAGTATCCTTAAAAGAGCCCTGTATGCAGTTTTGGCCTATGAGACAGCGGTGAGAGCGCTGGACATAGGAAAAAGAGAGTGTCACCTTAGCAGACTTCTCCGGGCGGTGCTATGGGTGACATAGAAACACATAAGGGGTGAACCCGTGTTTTCTGAGGAGCAGTCTGTGGTGCCAGAGAGACTCCTCTCTCCCTTGCTAAACTGAAGATTAGTTTGTTTTTGAGTGGTGATTGTTTGATCTAAAACCCAAAGGTTGGTCTGTGAAGAGTGATGGGTGGGGAGGTAGAAACTGGGAGAAGAAATGTTCTAAGAAGTTTTTATTTCTGTCTCTGTGTGTGTTTAAGAGTATTTCTGTCCCTGTTCTTATGTAATTAATAAAGTTTTGGTAGGTTTTTTTTGTTTTCAAGATTTAAGCCTGCTCTGCTCTGTTCCTGATCACATCCCACAGGAGTTGTTAGAGAAAAAACATATATTCATGGGTGCATTAACATCTGGCCAGTGCCAACCCATGACAGCTGGTGAAAGCAATTTTGCCTGCTTTTGGAGACTCTTCTCTACACTGCACAGATTTCTTGAGGTGACTGGCATAAAATTTAATTTGCATTAATTAGCCACAGGCAAGGGCAAAATAAAATAACTGTGACCTGTAGGTGTAGGATTTTAGAGTGAGATGGGCTGCAGAAATGCTGTCTGTGAAATGGTTGGGACCCCTGATTTAGACATGAAGTTTCCCACCAAATCCCACTGCTAAATCCACCTAATATTTATACTGCAGGTATAAGTACCTACCTGACTGAGCTGTTCCTTGAGAACCTTTCCAAACCTGCTTGATTTTGTTTCTGCACCTTACTTAGGATCTGCACCAGACATGAAATATCAAGTGGTGGATAAAGAGTGTTTTAAAGACACAAAAAGCAACCGTGCACTGACAAAATCATGTATTTTATGATTTAACCTTGATTTTTCAGCTCTGTGAACACTTCACATGGCTCAAGGTTATGATGATTGTTTTTTGCATGTGATACTGCATTTGGTGCTGTAAACATGAAAGGAAAAAATGTCACCATTCTGTTTCTGTAAGGAGGTACTAATTTCCTCCATAACATTAATTTCTCTTGGCTTCTGGTGTGGAATAAATGCATTGTTGTGGTATTGATACAGCTATGAACTCTGAAATATTTCTAAGTCAATTGAGGTTATGAATTAATTTTTCAGATGGGCATCCAATCCTTGATATCTATTCCAAATTTCAAATTAATTGGGCCAAATTTACATTTAATCTTTTAGGGCCTTTTTTATTTTTTAGAAATAAAATGCTGAAAACAGTTATGTCAAGTTGAACAAAATGTTTCTCTTAAACTTCAAACTGAATATTTTGTTTCAGTATCTTGAGAAAAAAAAGCAAAGGGATTGAAGGGTACAGATCTACTTAACAAAGAAGTCTTGTATTCAGAAATATGGAATGAGAGCATTTGGGCTGCAGAAAGTGCAGTTTCAATTTTCTCCTTTCTCTGGTGCAATTCCAGTGAATCATTTTCCTAATAACAAGTACAGCATAGAGATTTCCAACAGGCAAGTGAATCACATTTTTATCTACAGATATAGGAATGCTGTGGGGTTGGTTTTTTTTTCATTACACCAGATAAATCAGAAAAACTGATACTGCTGGTGCTGGGAGAGCAATGGCCACCTACTGCAGACCTAGCAGGCACTGAATCTGTCAGGTAACAAGACTGCAGACACTCCTGGTATCACTGGTGAATCATACCTTAAATCACTTTTGATTTACTAGTAGAGGTCTCAGTCAGCACAAAGATGAACAAAAACTGCTGCTCTTTGTGGGATGCCTGAAATGAGGCTCTTAGTCTGTGCTCTGTTCTGCACGTTGAGTTCTGGTTGAACACAATGAAAACTCTGTAAGGGAACTATTGAAGTCACCAGAATCTCAGTTCACAAATACCTGTAGTTAAGAAACTGCTTTGAATTTAAAAATATAAGAGGTGTAAAATCTACAGCCATAGAACAGTCACATTTTATGTTTCAGAGACCTTCTGTTTCCTACAATAAACTCACAAAAATAGATCCTGGTAAAACATGGATATGTGATACAATGGGAGAAGTATCTACCACAGAAAACTTTGGACAGGCTTCACTAACTTGAGGGAAGTGCTTATCTCTTTTATTTGTTTCCATTATGTAATGAGCAGTGCAAAATAGCACTTCAGTATCCCATTGTGCCTCAATTTTTTTCCAAAATAAGGCTCAGAGATGTACACCTATGACAGTTCTCTGCAGCAAACAGACTTTTCTTATTTAGGAAATATATTGCTTAGTGTACCTCAACATTTTAATAATAATCAGGGAATGATCTGATTTCTCATTACAATTGAAAAAAAAAGCCATGGAAGCAAACAATTTTTTGTATATGACGTCTTTCATTGCACTCTCCTCTGGTAATTTAAGGCTCACAGTCATTATTATTTCAAAAGATTAATTCTGTTTAAATAATCAATTGAGCAGAACAAGACGTTAGTGGGATAGTTAGCTGTGTGTCATAATATACTAGATAAAGGATTGTACCCCACTTAAGAATTAATAACATTTTAAACCTCTACATAAACTATTTTTTTTATCAATAAACATGTCTCTGACAGAGGGCCAGATGCACTCACAGGTCTTAATTGTTCAATCCAGTGACTAATCCCCACTTGATCAAGATTTTACTGACTTAGCAGCTGTCTGGAGAGTGACAAATTTATGATTCAATTGCAATTTCATCTTAAACTTGAAGCTGCATGATCATTTGTGGGAATTAGCTACCTGATAAGATAACGAGGGTGGAAGAAGTGCACATAATTCTGTGCAGCAGAATCCGAGTGTTGCAGAACTCCTTAGGATGCACTGGAAAGACACAAATGGCCATTAAGGGATTAGGCCATCACTGATTGAGTGGCTGCACAGAGTTGAGGTTTGCTAAATCACTGGAGTCCTAGGTCATTATCCTTGGATACAGGAGACAGCTGAATCTGTGTCCAAACACATGAGCAGTAAATTGGAGTGGATGGATTGTGCCAAAAATGAAAAACAAAAAATGCTGAACCCTTGTTCTTCAAGTGTTCAAATTTCCAGGTCATACCCCAAGTTTTTTTCTTTCTTGGCATAAAAAATATTTTTTCACTGCCTTTAGTATCAGCATATTCTTGTCTCTGTAATCTCTTTTGAGTGTATTGCTTCCCCTCAATGCTATCGAATTTGTGCTTAGTTAACAAATGCTGAAACTTAGATAACATTTCAGAAATGGATTAGGAAAGCAATGTTAGGAGTTTCCCCCTCTGGTTTCGATGGCTTGTGCACAGTTACTACTAAATATGTAATTAAAATAAATGAGTTTTCCTCATTTGAGTTTTGTAATGATAACGTTTTGGTAAGCCCCTCAACTGTTTTATGTGCCATTGACATGTGAATCAATAGTGCTGTAATAGCTCTGTTTATTTTCAAGACCTATGATGAAAGTAATGCTTTTGTTAAAAATAAATACAAATCCAATGTTTTTTTCTGAGGGAAGAAATAAAAAAAAGTTGCAGGAATTGCACAACCGCCTTCCTTGAACACGTGTTGATGCAGCTGATGAGTAAAGTTAACTGATGAGCAATTCCACTTCAGGGCTCTGTAAGAGTATGCCTAAAGACTATTTGGAAATTCAAATTAATGGCTTAAATATGTCAAATTTTGGAATTTTTGCAGTGCTGGCTGTGGCCTTTGGCTAGCCTGAATAAGCCCAAGGTCCCTTGGGGCTATTTCTCTGTGAGTTGAACTTAGTGATCTCTATTCCCAAGATATAGATGCATTTAATATTGTTCAACTTATCTCAGTCTAGAGGGACACATAAGTTTAGAGGGGCTTGTTTCCTGAAGCATTTCACTAGAAATTTGTGAGCTGGTAGACTGGAAAACTCACCTTCACAGAAATATGCTTAATTTTCATCATGCAATGAGCAATTTTCACTTCTTAACATGACAATAAAATATGCAGTATGGAACAGAGATTGAGCTGGAGGCCAAACTTGAATATTAACAGAGAAGGAAGGTGAATGTGTTCAGCAATAAAAGCCAGGTAATCTTGCTTACCTGAGCCCAAAAATGTCCTTTTTGGCCCAATATTCATCAGGTGGGTAATGTTTTGTTGTTTTCCAGTTCTTTTGCCATCTACCAGCCCCAGTTTAGATGTCAAAAAACTACCGAGGTGCCTAAGTCTTTGAGAACATGCTAATACCTTAAATAAAAATTAGGGGAATTCAGTCAAACTGACTTTAGTGGGAACAGGAATAAGATAAAACAGGGGCTAACATAAGTTTGGGGGAAATAAATTACAAGGAAAAATTAATATGCAAAAAGAAATCACAGAGGAAGTTACTGTTTTGTAGATTTGCACATCAGTCTAATGGCAAGCCTGAAAATTTAAACAAGCTGAAAAGCATTGTCCACATTTTAAATGCTGAAATCCTCAGCCAGCTCTGCTTCCTAAGACTCAACTGATGACCAGAAAATTTGGATGGTTAGTAGGACTCAGAGAACAAGCTAAAAGGAAGGAAAGTGCAAGGAGAAAATCAATCTGCCAAATTAGACAGAGCAAAGGAGCAGGAAGAAAAACAGGAAATAACCTAATAAAATATAGTGGAAAATAAATAACTTCCAGTGCCCCAACAATTTCCTCTTACAAAAAGTATTGGCAGTATAAAGCAAATTACAGGCACATTTCTGTCTGGCTGTGGAAAGTCAGCTATTTAGGGACAACCTATGGCATTTCCTCCCCATCTGCCACCAAATGCAGATAACAGTGTCAAGCTTGAGTCTGAAAGTCCCTCAGGTGAAGATCAGAGCACAAGTAGGACCCGAGCAAAGCAAGCTGAAGAAAGATCCAGATGGTTTGTGAAGGTGAACTTTTTGAGGTGCTGCCGTGGAAATCTCTATTTTTGTTAGTCCTGTCTCAGGGGCTGATGTCACAGAAAACATAGGAAAACTGAAGGAATGAAGGCAGCACCTCTATGCCACAGCATCCTCAGCTCCTGGAGATCTCCTGGGCAGCCAGACACAGGGGCTCTTTGGAACTGGAGCAGAGGAGGAGGCATATAAGATACATTTATGAACTTACTAGGTACTGATCTCCACTCTGTTAGGCTCTCAATGATAGCATTTATTTAGGAACGATGCCACAGCACAGCTGCACGGTGCCACCAGGTTTTTGAAGCAGTTTTCCCAGCAGTGACGTATGAAGATACCTGACGGAGAATAGCAGTCCTCCCCCAACTGCAGGAAGCTTGGCAAATAAGTAATGAATCTGTTTTCAAGTGGAATCCTGGTTCTGCAGTGTTTACAGTTTTTGCACTCTATGGAGTGTGATTTTAAAGAGGTTCAGCACTTACTTCAAATTATTAAAGTAAACATTGTAGCATTAGTTTTCAGCCAAAACCAACAGAAGTGTAATTAACTTGAGTAACTCAGTGCTGAGCAACAACATACATAATTTACTTCTTTCCCTGTGTTTAACTGATCCTCCATGGAAGCAGAAAGCACACTGGAAGTGCAGCTCAGTCTTGAGAAAGTTAGAGTGCGTCCTTTAAATGAGCCAGTAATTCCTCTAAAGGATTCCACAGGTGAATGAAAACACAGTGTTAATGGTGTGATTTATTTACATATGTTTCACCCTATGCAGAGATACTAGGGGATACAGAAGAAAACAAATTAATCACAAAGTGAATACAGACTATGGAATGTTCTTTATAAAATCAGAATCTTTAAAAATACACATGCATTTTCAGCTTTGAGTTTATCATTAAGTGGAATGAAATTACTGTCTTTCACAATACTAAAGAAAAAAAAAAAAAAGAGCTGCTTTTTAATTTACATCATTTCTAGCTTTAAAATGACAAAATGAACCAGGGCGTACCATGCTACGATTTCACCAGTTGACACAAAGGAAAAGGATAGAACAGACATAATACATCTGGTTTACGACTTTTAATTGCCTTTGTGACCCAGTTCATACCAAATCCTCTCAAGGCAAAAGTCTCTTTCTTTGTATGCATCATGGGGCTAAATCTCTATCTGAAATATGTTGCTTAAAAAAACATCGCCATGTTAAAAAGTAACAATATTTCTTGCTCACATAAATCTTTAGTGCTTGCAGGTGACCTGAGAAAGTGAGAAGTGGAGAGTTCAGTTGTCTGGTGAATGAGTATGTTAAACTTTCCAAATAAAAGCTACTCTTAAAGCACCAGATTCTTTCAGCAATTAATCACTATACTGCTGTTTATTAGGAAGACACGCCTGGAATTTTTTAGTAACTCAGGTAACCTTTCATGGTTTGATGGATACAAAAGATAATTGTGTCTGCAGTGATTTAATGAGGTTCTCTGATGTAATATAGTAGTCTGTGACTACTGAGTTGGTATCTCTGTCCTGGGAATAGGGAAGGGATATTGGAGGAGGGCATGTGTACAGAAACACACTGTTATAAAAACAATCTATTGCTAATCAGTTACAAGAAATATTTTCTGCCATGTAGCAAGCCAGAACAGACTGCTGGGTAACAGCTCTGAACTTCACTAGCAGACTGGAGATCCTGTGGCAATGCTGAGTAACTGCAACAAAGAGATTTGGTTGAATCAAGAAACAAACAGTGTGCTCACTTCAATATCACATGGACACACAGCACTTAGGCTTTCCTAAACTCTGACTATTGACAATCTTTGAAGGGATGGCAGCTTGGATCCTCAAAAACTTCACTGTAAGTGGGAGGTGAATCACTGCATTTACTCCAGAGTTGGTACCAGATGATGGTGATGATAGTTATTTTGTAAAAAATAGACAGGCTTCTGAAATGTAAACAATATCATCTTCAATTGTAACCGTCCTCTCTCTGAGGCAGGAATTAAATCTCACCCTCACACACAGCAGAGATGGGATTTAACTCTGCCCTGTGTCCAGCAGTTCTGGCTTCCTAACAGCGGTGTCACTCCCCACTGCTACTGAGCCTATTAGAACATCAAATGTAATTTAGCAGAATCTTACTGTCTCCTTGAAGAAGCCTCTTTAAGATTTCTTCTTAACTCCCGGTTTTGTAAAGTCTGCATTCAGGCAACTTCTGTTTTTCACTCAACTGTTCAAGTCCTGTCTTGACTTTCAAAATGGCATTGTTAAACTGTTCCTTCAGTTGTATCTAGCAGCTTTATTTCTAAACAATATCTTCCCTCTGTTTTGTTGGGGTTTTGTGGGGTTTTTGTTTGTTTGTTTTGTTTTGTGTGCATGTGTTCTTCCTAGAACAGCTAACCCTGGGAAGATTGGATGTAACTCTTTCTTGTGCCGTGTGGCAATAAGTATTTAGTAGGTTCCAGCTGTATGGATGGTTTGTAAGAAAACATTCCCATTCACAAAATTGCTGAATAAGTCTGTAGTCTACCCACAGTTTAGAATGATGGATTTGTTGAAGTGCATTCCTGAATTAGAAGCAGAGAGGTTGAAATGAAGGTGGTGAGTTCTCACAAATGTACCTGAACCATTACTGTCTGCAATACTGTGAAAAGCGTGAAAAGTCCCTTCCTCAAATACGAAGATCCAAATGAACTTGGAAAGCTGTCAGTAGAGAAAGATCAGGTTCTTATTTCCAAACTGAGCATTTCTGGATGTGGAACAAAAAGCAGTTAGCATAAGAATCCACAGTGGTTTTGGACATGCACAACTTAGTGGTAGCTAGAAATTTTGAATGCTTCCATTTTTAAGCAGCCAAGTGGAGACACACCAAGACATATTGTTTTCTAGAAGAAAGTTATCTGAAACTACTCATCTGTCCTCTGAAGAATCCCAACCTTGACTTCATGTTGTAGAACCAAAATCATGGCCAGCATCAGGAACTCTGACAACATCAACATCAATAGCGTTCATACCATTTATATGTGCTCTGACCTGCCTCGACTTGAAAAATGGTTTCACCAGTAGTTTCTTCAGGTAATCCAGTGTTTCTAAATATTTAGTATTCATATTTAGAAGCAAAAACTTAAACAGCTTGCAAAATCCCAAAATTCACAGTGATGATAATTCCAAGTATTGGTATTTTAGAGAAAGTGAGGAATATTAAACCCATTTGGATTAAGGAATTCTGCAGATTCCTCTGTTTCTCAGCCTTTGCAATACATCCGTGCCCATGTGCAAAGACATTATCTGCCAGTGCTTTCTCAACTTTGTCATTTTAACACATTCCTAAAGCCAAAAATACTAGTTTCAGATCTCAGTAGGTTAAGAAAGAGTCTAAATATTTTGTAGAGGATAAATATCTGAAAAAATAATTTGGTTTCAGAGCAAAATAGACAAAAATATGTGCCCCAAAGAAAAAAAAAAATTAAACAACAACAAAAGAATAAAATTTTGAACACAGTCTAAAATGAAATGCATCCATCTAAACTTATGTCAGAATAACAACTGCTGTCCACTTTACTTTCTGGGAAATATGGGAGAATTTGGAGGTACGTATTTGCAAAATTTACAGGAATTCCTGGTATGATTTTACCATACTTCAACTCTGACAGTTAATATAACTATATATTAAACAAATAGTCACTGCTATATTTCCTTTTTCTTGTCTCATTTAGATATTAGCTATACATTTTCACTGCTCAGTAAGATTTTTATTTTGATTTAAAACAATTGTGAATTTATTCCTCAAGATGCTAGACACCATCCATATCCATTCACCATTTCCCAAGTTTTGCTGCTTTCTTGTGGGAATAAAGTCTTTGCAGGTCTGAAGGTGATCTCAGGCCCTATTGTTAGCGTTCTTCACACAGCAGCAGTCCCTACTGAAGGTGTAAAGGTGTTTTCCAGAGGTGCTTTGTAGGAGAAGGGGACACAGGTGACCCTGCCCCTGATCTGTCCCAGCTGTGTCCATTACCCAATGCAGCCTGGCCCTGATGAGTCACAGCTGTGTCCAGTAAAGATCAGTGGGATAAAAGGGAGTGGGGGAGCTCGTGAGGGGAATCGTGAGGGAGGAGGAACCTCGAGGGAGAGGGAACGAGAGGATCATGAAGAAGAAGGATCCTGGGGAGAGAGAATCCCTGCTGTGAGGTCAGTGTGGGGCTGCAGTCCCAGTCTAGCTGGGTAAAAGCTGCAGTCAGAGTCTGCACACTGATCCCTGCAGTCAGAGTTCAGCAGGGAATAAGCAGCAGTCAGGAGCTGCAAGGGAAACCTGCAGCAGGAGCTTGCTGCAGGCAGAGTCAGTGAATGGTTGGGGTCAGGATGGCTGAGCTGTAAAGAGGAATAAAGCAGGGCCCTTTTCATGCTGTGATGAACAAGGACTCTGTGTCTGGGCTCCTTTCTACCCTCTGACAAGAGGGCTGCTGCAACAGTCCTTGTTACTTTGTAGTTAGAACCTATTCAAATTCTTTGTATTATGCTGGGATTGTGTTTACTGATATTAAGGGACCTTCCAGCATCCTATGGACAAGGAAAATGACAGTCAGTCATCCTCAAGCTCCTACAAGCTATGCATTGCAATTTCTGTTTTACATAGGGAAGTTAACCTAAGCCAACAGTCTGAGCACATGGCACTTCTCTTTCCATGTGGACTGTGCAAGAGTTACAGTAGTTGGGAACTTGGCACCAGCGGATGAGACTTAACACAGGTGACCTTCCATGTCTTCTCCAGCATACTGTTATGTGACAAAATGGTTTATATCTTAATGCAAGAAACTTATTTTTTACTGTAAAACAAATGATAATGAGTAGCTCTTTAAACTGATGTTTTATTTCCAGTGAGTCAAAGTTTTGGCATTTGTTTCATGGAAAAAGCATTAATCTTCACCATTGATATAGAGAGCTGGTTGACTAAATATGACCTGACAAAATTAATTTTGAATACTGTTAACATATCTTTCTCATCAAATTTTAAATGGTTCTTATTTGCTATTGACTTCTAAGGACTAATAATTATTATCTTTTTTAAATCAGTTTCAGTTGCCATGTCATTTGAAGCAGTTGCTTATAGAACCAGAAAGAAAGACTTGTTCAAATATCTGCTAAGAGGTTTGTGTATGTGTAAGGAACTGTCGGATGTAATAGGAACAAACATTTGTTACTTACATTTAACCTTTGGTAAACTAATAATGCTGTGAGTTGTAGTTCACAGGAGGAAGAAATGTTTGTTCCCAGCTGTGTAATACAGACAAGCCTTGAGGGCTGTTGGGAAGTTCTTTGAATTATTTTTTCTCCTCTGTCCTGCTGGGAAATGTACAGAAATTGATAGAAGACCCTGCTATCATTCATGTGGCAGCAGACTAGGAATGACTGCTAGAATGTCCAGGACATGCTTTATGTTTAGTACTGACAAACTAAGTAAGACAAATATGATTTATGGGACAATAGTTCAGATGGGGAATGAATGGAGTTTTCTTGGTGAAAATAGCAGCATATGTAGGCTATGAGAAGGAAGTGGTTTTAAGGAAGGATCTAAAGGAGATTTGGCATGCGGCAGATGGGAAGTTATTCAAACTATAAGAGGCAACATGGAGAAAGCTGAAAGTGGGAATAAAGTATGAAAGGAACAGTAGGACAGAAGGGCACCAGAAAAGACTGCTGTTCCTTTCTGCATATAACTAATCAAAATACATCTTCACAACCAGGAAAAGTGACTAATGAACTGGTGTATCCCTTTAGACAATAATTAATAACATATTCAAATATAATCAGATCTTTCAAACCTAGATATTCTTCTTAATTAACCAGGGGTTTATTGATATCTGAAAAAAATCTCAGGAATCAGTATTTTTATGACTGTAGCACTTCTGTGCAAGAGCCTGCTCTTGTTTGGAGGAGTTTATTGTCTGCTTGGACAAAGAGTGGCCAAAGGGAAATGTTACCGACAGATTTCTATCACAGAAGAAGAAAGAGACTTGCCAGAATCAGGTGATTTGCCCAAGGACACGAACGAATCTGAAATGATGATGAAACTGAGACTCAGCATGCAAACCTGCAATGCTTCCATCAGGTTACAGCTGCGGTGCCAGCTTCCAAACAGCTAAAAATCATTCATACCCATTCCTGGTTTGGTAACAGACTCCATATACTCACATTCCACACATTAGGAGTGTCCTAGATCACTTTGGAAATTTAATGTATGCTTGCTGATAGGTCTATGTGAAACTTAGTGTAATTTTACTAATTTCTCAGTAGACTTTTATTCTATTTTAACTTTGTTTTTCTTGGTTTAAAAACCATGTGTGGTTTTGCCTTTACCTTCCTCAGTAATTTTCCCCTGCCTTTTCTTGCAGGTGTCACAAGCCTTTGTAATCCATTTTATTTCTGCTTCTTCAGTAGATTTTAATTTTGCAGGGTGTGCTATGCTTAACAGAGAGTGAGGAATCCTTTCTCTGAGCTGATCCCTGTTGTTCAGCACCTCTCCCTTCCTAAGCTCTCCTTTTCCTGTGTATTAACTAGGCCAAGATGCACATGGGTAGAAATTATGTATCTGTAATGAAAAAAATGAAGGGAAGTTAACATCACCAGATAAGGGGTTATAGAATTGCCATCCTCTCTGTGGTTATTGCCTCTTCTTGAGAGAGAGCTAAAACCAGAATGTCTAAGGTAAAGAACATAAAAGAATGAATATATGTAATGTCCACATCCATAAAATCAGATGGACATGTAAAGAATATAAAAAGAGTTCTACCAGAAGTCCAGAGTAAAGGCTGCCAGAATCCCCAGTGGTGAAAGTGTGCCAGGGCTTGCACCCCACAGCAGCACACATTGTGTACAGTAAGCACCGGGGCTCAGTTTAACCTATTACTTGAATAACTCGGTAAGGAATCTTCTGGTTTTAGGATAATGTAGCCATAAAATCTTTCTCTGCACTATTCTGAGAATGAACTTTATTCCATATCTTATCTTCTGCTTGAAAATGAACATCCTTTCTATTCTTATCATGTTTCTGCTTTTTTTTGAATTGTTGAGTGTCAGCCATATTCTGCTTGGCAGATATGCAAAGTTTTTTCTGCTCAGCTCTCTTGTGCTGAGTTACCTTTGAAATTCAGTCTTCTTTTTAGGACTATGCTCCAAAGGCCCTTTTAATACCTGCCCAGGGCTAATAATACTTCCATGAAAGCCAGTCTTGCTCTGATACACCCACCACTTTCTCATTAGATGGCACAAATCCTTCAGTGTGATACAATAGAGTCCATAGAGAAGGAAAGCCCAGGTAACTCTGTACTACAGATCTGCTTTGTGCTAAAACTCCTCTTGGATGAGGTGATAGCATGGTATTCACCTTCATGCCATCTAATCTGGATAAAATAAATGTCTTTTTCCTTCATGGGCACATCAGGGGTGTCAGGGCTGTTGTGTGACTTGGATTCATTGAGAGGTCTGTGCTGCACAGGGTACATCGTGGGTGGTTTGGAACATGCTCATTTTATTTCTCTGTCATATTGATGATACAGGCAATTAGAACAAATAACCCTTAAAATACTGGGGTTGTCCTTCAGACTGTAGCGTTTTCCCGAGGTAAGGAGGTCAAATGCAAGGCCTGAAGAGACTGCCCCTTCCCTTAAAACACACACTCAGGGGTCAAGACCTTTTCCCTACCCCCAGCCATTTCTCAGCCCTCTCTGGCAGCGGGGCCTGCGCTCCCCCTCCCGCCTCCAGCACAGGGCCCATGCCCATGGGAGGCCATGGCATTTCTGAACAAAACCTGGGGTCTTCCTCACAAAGAATGCCATGAAACAAGGAGTGGGTGACACGGGGAGCGCTGCCTGGCCTGGGCCCTATCCCAAGTGGGAACACAGTGGCCGGGCCCCCTGCCTTGGCGGAGGCATCGCTGCTGCCGCAGCCCCTGGTGCCCCTGCTTGGGGAAGGTGCGTGTGCCTTGGGCAGTGTGCACACAGAATCATTAGAAGAGAAAATGAATTCCAAGGAAAATGTCTTTTCACTCAAAAAAAAAAAAAAAAAAAAAAAAAAAAAAAGCTGGATGGATTTCCTTGCTTACTGGTAGAAGCACAGTTCTTGGCAAGCTGGGCCCTGTCAAGGCTTTACTTGGAACTTCCAACAGATACTTTGGTTAAAAACCCTTAAATCTTTCCTTTGGTTAACAACAGCATGCACTAAGTAAAAAACAAAAGGGAGAATGTGAATTTAAATAATTAAACTTTTTCTTCCAGATGAAAATCTTCATGTAACCTACAGAAGTAAGAATACAGCTTACGTTCACTTTATTCTGAGGGAAGCCTGTAACTAATTGGCCTATCTGTAATGTTTTTGGAGTGATTCCACTATAAATACACTCTTTATAATTAAACTAACTGGCTGATTTATAGGACCTGCAGTTCAGATGCTGCTGCACTTAGGGGATTTTGTTGCATTTCTTTTAATAATGATCATGGTCTTTTCAGCTGGCAAAATTTAACTTCAGCAAATCTTTGGAGATAAAAATTGCTTGCAGGTGTTGCAGAGTAGTAGTTTTAAGGTTTAGCTGCGGTGATAATCCTTTCAATTTATGAAAAAGCTTATGTAAAATTGATTGCAAGAATTGAAAAGGTGTGGCCTTTTCTAAAAAAAAAAAAAAATTGTGTATCCTGCCTTTAGTATTTTAATGGCTTTCAAAAATCTAATGTGCATATTGTGGTCTGTGGTGTAGTAAGCAATATGAAGTCAGTGAAGCTCATATTGCTTCTGTGGAGAGAGTCACGCTGGCTTCTGTGGAATTTGGGTGGGGTTTTGTGCTTGTGAATTTATTTTGTAAAGTTATCTAAGAAGTGGAATAAATACTTGTAGGAATAATCGCTGGGTGGAGGATTTTTCGCACTGGTAATTTACAGTTTTCTTTCTCAGAGTTGTTATGGAGACTTAAATATTATAATAGGATGAATACTTTATGAAGTATGTGTCTTATATAAAAGTAGTTTTTGATTGAAGCTCTGGATTAGAAGTGAACTCTGCCTGCTTCACTGCTTCTTATCTATTTGCTTGCTTGGTTTTTGGTTTCTAGGGTTTTAAAGTCAGTTTTCTCTAGGCACCTTGGTGTAAGAGATTACTTCTTTTACAATGAGAATTACATTTCAAGCTCTTTTTTTGAAACAGTGTTTAGATGTAGTGGCAAAGATTGCTAATGACAGACAGAAGGTGGTTGTATCTAACTTTATGTTTTGCAAATGTGAACCTAAAAGTTTTCAGATCCTTAAAGAGGGAACAGTCCTGGGTATTGGAGAAGGTGGTTTCCAGAGAGCAAACACAGGAAGTGCTACAGCTGTGCTAATCTGGAAGAACATCACAGCAAACTGTGGCAACAAATTGGGGTTGAGGATCTTCCAGATTTCTGCAGAAGGTTCACTGTTGTCAGTAAAACAACTAAGTTCACAAGACCTATAAATTCCTCTCAGTGTAATTCAGTGCACGTGCAACCTACTAGTTTCCTCGGAATAGAAGAGAATCAGTAAAAGAAAGCTGACATTCAGTATTTTCTTACAGCACTTGAAAGGAAATGCAGGAGCACACAGAGACTTGTATGATACCCTCTGATGTCTTGTAATTCACTTGATTTGCAGTGTTGCTGTATTACCAAAATTAAATAACTGTACAGAAGTCCTCTCATCCCCACGAACATCTGGATATCTCAAGTGAGGGGAAGAACAGCAATCAGACTAAGGCTGTCACTACTCATTTTGCTTTTAGCATGGAGTTGCAAACCTCTTGTGGGGCTGGATGAAATGGTCAGGGCTGTGCTGTGGAGGGTGGTTTGGCTGAAGGGAGCTCTGAGAGAGCAGGATGGGGTACCGTGAAGCTCTCTGGATCCCTGGCAAGGAGGGTCACCGAGCCCTGCCCGAGTGCTCCCTCTTGTGCTGGCTGCCACCGCCTCTGCTCACCCCGCTGCTCCCCAGCCATGCTCCGGGGGATGTTGGCTTGTACCTGGTTTTAGATGACTAAATGGTTGAGTCACGCCTTGTACATGATTAGTTTGTTCTCAGCCTGGTTGCCATTGATAATTTTTCATCAAATCAACGCACCTCAGATTCTCTGGCACTGAATGTTTGCAGCACTAGGGTTCTGTACACTTCAGCTGCCATGCTTTTCTAAGATGTGAGGCAGTTTGATACACACAGATATATGAACATACCTATTAAAATGAAAAGCAGGGTAAAATGCTCTGAAGGTGGGCATACCTGCCTTAGTGTTTTGTTCCTCACTAAATGACCTTGTGTATTCTCAGATACCAGGAATAGTCTTGATGCATCTTGAGAAGATGATAGTGAGATTATTCAGGTAAAAATGGCTAGCAAGAAATTCCTTTTCATGTTTAAAGGGTGTGTGCATGGGATAACTAATGGTTATATTACACTAATTCTACTATTGTAAGCATTAGATAAATCTTTTCTCTTTTAATGATATATTATAATACCCCTTAGGAGGTTGGAAATATCTTAATACTACATAAAATATTACATTTTGTTTTTCTTTTACTACAAGTTATTGAGGTATTCAAGATATTTAGAGCATATTTTACACACTTGATGTAAAGTTGATTTGAGCTTGAACCCTCTTATAATTGAGCTGATAAACATTTGCTAGACTTAAGAAATATTCATGAATATGAGAGACTGTATCTGAAACTATGTTGTCTTTTTTAGACATTACTGGGGTTTTTTATTTTTTATATGGGAACAATTTCCTGGTTATTCTGTCATGTCTTTGCATTTTACTGTTGATAGGACAAATGTGTATTATGCCAAGATCCTTACACTTAGTCCTTTCATGAAAATTTTTAGGTTTCTATATAAGGCAGCAGTATTTTATGTGAGACATAAGACATATGTACATATGTCTTGTCCATAGTTATTTTTAATTTATGTTTACTATAATTTATGTATTGGTATTTTTAAAATATCAATAGTTTTGAGTGGTGATTTTTAATTATAAGTCATAAAATGTATTGCCAATTCCTGTCTGCCCCTCTTCCCTGGAGAATGTCAGTTGTTTGGAGTGACCCTTATTCTTGAAATCAGGTGCGGTTACAGTAAAATGGAAATGAGGAGAGATATAAATGCAAAGAGACTAAAAAGTGACAGTATCATAAAAAGGAACATGTCTTTGGAAGTGTAGGAAAAGTTTTGAAGGGTATGCAGCATATCACACACTTCTCAATTAATCATTAAAATCAAGCCAAAATGAATTGATCTGATATTCTCTCAATGTTCTTTAGTTAAGACTATCATATTGTGCTCCTCTGGGCTGGAGGCAGGGCACTGCTGAATGTTTCATGACAGTAACACAAGTAGTTAAAGCATTAAGGAGTAATGCTGGGCAGGAGGCAGTGCACACAGGTGCAGGGGATCCTTTGTACAGTAATTTTTCACCAGCTAAGGCAGGCACTCATTACTTCAGCATGTTCTGAAATCTGATGGTGTGTGGTTAACATTTTGCTTCCTCACAGCTCAAGTAATTTGGCAAGTGACAAACAGAATTCTTAAGTGCTTTCAACAAATTCATGCAGTGGATTTCTTTCCTAAAAGGTAAAAGGGATACTGCATCCATTTGGTGTCTTTACTGCTGTAAAAATAATGACGAGCAGAAGTTTTTTGTGTTACCTTGGTAAAAGATCCTCTGGAAGTCAAACACTATTAACTTTAACGAAGTAGCTTTGATGGCAGGGAAGAGACAGCTGATACTACACTTCCTTAACAATAAACCACAGTGACAGATAAAAACAAACATGTCCATGATAACATATAGCATTTCAGAGCACGGAGCCAGAAACTAACGCTGACTGAAGTGATCTTTGCTTTTTTTTGAAGCCTGTTACTGCTTTTGAAACTGTACTTTCTGAAAAGAGTTAAAATTTAATTTTGCTTCTGTGACAAGTTTATATCATGATATTGAAGTAGGCAAAAGCAAATAGATGTATTGTCTTAAGCTGTAATTTTTGAGTTTTGTTTAATTGTGCTTAAAATTATACACCATGACTGATAACTTAATAGGAAGAAGCAGTCTGTTCTTTCATGTGTTTATTCCTTCCTCTCTGTTTCCTGTCCTCTTTACCTGAACTTGTTCACTTTTTGGCCTCAACTGTTGATGTAATAGAACTGCTGGTCATTATTTTTACCTGAGCTGCAGAATCTTTTCATTTTCCAGTTATGTTTTTATACTGAGGACAGAGGTAATGAACTTGCTAATGTAAATAATGAGGGGCGAATAGCAATTTTTGTTTCAGATGATCAGAACCTGTGTATGTGCAGTGGTGTGCTCTCCTAGGAGAGGTGGCAGATTCCTTCATTGTCCTGCTGTCTGCAGCCTAGTGGTTAGAGCATTTCTATGGGAGGTGGAAGATATTTTGACTTCTTTTTCACTGAAGAGTTTTTATTCTTGGGTTTCTTGTTTTCTGGACAGCTTGACTACTGTTGGATGAAGTGGATTGTTTTCACTGGGCTTACTTTCAAGGGAAAATGAACCACTCATCTATATCCAACAAGATAACTCAGGCATCTGAAGCCTAGGATAGAGTTTTGGGATGTGAGGAAGAGTCTCACATAGGAACAAAGTGAAGTTTCAGACCTGCAACGAGACAGTTTGATGCTGATCATGTTAAAGTCCTGTTGTAAATTGAACCATGTTCTCTGATGCCTCATTGACAGTAATGCTGTGACAGGAGTGACTTTCCAGTCCATTTCCTGCTTTTAAAAATTTTAATAGCAAAAGCAAAGTATTTATTCAGAGAAAAACAGGATGTGAAGATCAACAGCATAAAAAAGGTTTAAATCCTATGGCCAAAGCTGTTTTCAGATTGGTGATGTATCCTAGAAACCACAGCATATGTACTGAACCCATGCCCCAATCACGCCTGTATACTGCAGTCTTTTTTTAGAGCAGATTTCCACTGCACAGTTCCTGTCAGACCCTATTTTCATTTGCATGATTCTTGTGAGCTGCTTTTCAGACTGCATCTTTCTCATCCAAACCTTACAGTGAATTTCCTTAGGCTTTAATTTCACCATGAAGACAGGTGCTTTTAAACCAGGAAGACAAAACATTTCATTGCTTATATGAATTGTCAATAAGTGCAAAAAGTAGGAGCTGCTTGGAGATTTAAATGTGGTATCTGGGGATATGGTTTAGTGGTGGACTTGGCAGTGCTCAATTGCTGTTGGACTCAATGTTCTTTGAGGTCTTTTTCAGCCTAAATCGTTCTGTGATTTATTATTAACATTATCATGTGCTCTAAGAGCACCATTCTTCTTTGGGCAGGTGAATGGATGGGCTTGGCTCCTCTGAAGGCAGGAGGGATGACTGTAAATAATGCAACTCATATGGCAAAAGGTGCCCTGGCAAACCTGGTAAAAGGGACCAGCTTTCCTGCTGGGAGTACCACTGCTCTGCTTTTAGGAATAAGGTGATGCACAAAGTGCTGCCACCATACCACTGTGGGGTTTAGCCATGGATGAGTGGAAACTTCTGTGGCCTTATGTGGCATGGTGCTGTTTCCTTAGTCCAGGCTCTTCAGAGAGTGATGAGGATTTGACTCAGAACTTGGTGGGTTTTACTTGTCCAATTCTTCACTTGGAAATACTTGTAGAAGGTGCTTGAGCTGCGAGTGGAAGCTGCAGTAGAAGAATTAAGTCAGCTCTGAGGAGTGTTTCTTATCAGCCCTGACTTTGTCCAGCTTCCTGGGGCTTGTACAGAATTTTTGAATACATGTGTTGCTTACCAGCCCTACAGAGTTAATTTTTCTTTCTTTTTAACTTAACAAAAGCTTGTTCTGTTATTGACTACTAGACAGATTTTATGACTAAATTTTAAAATTGCTTTGGATTGTCTTAGAGTATAAACATTATATTTAAGTGGAACACTTCATTAACTATTGTAGAACATAGAAACTAGTAGGTTTTTCAACCTCTGACTTTTTAAAATAATTGTTGTGTCAAAAATAGACTGATAAGCTGTGTCTCAAGGGATCTGTGCAGGGAAGAATCCTATATTTTCATTTTGTTTCCCCACCCTTATCAGGCTGATCCTTTTCCTGAGTCATTCTGTGTTTCCTTTTCCAGGATGCTTTATATTCAGAATCTTCAGATGTTAGTTGAATCAGTGTCAGATTTCCTGAAATAAACACTTTAACTTGTACATGCTACACAGTGCTTTTGAGGTCTTGATTTGTGTTTATCATGTGCAAATCTTGTGTTATTTCATTTTTGGTTCTCATATAGTACTTGAAATTATTTGTAGGTAAGATTTCCTGTCTTTGCCTTATTTTTGAATATGAACTTTCCACAGGGGGCCGCTTTGCATGTAGGAAGAACTGATTTTAATTTGGCATGTACTGGATATGAATACAGCCTGAGATTGCACATGAGCTGTGCCCTCTTGTGTTCACTTGGAAAAGCAACCAAAGTATAAGAAAACAAAGCAAGCCTCCTGAAATTAAGTTGTTTGGAGTTGATTCATCACACATCCTCTGCCTCAGACCCTTGCAAGAGTCTCAAACTGGAAACACTGCATTCAAGTATTCCAGAATTTGATGATTTCTCCTCTTCCCAGTGCTGGGCAGTAAAAGTTTGATCACTTTCATTTCATTTTAAATGAAGAGAAGCAAAGTGTAACAGCAGAAAAGACTAGAGTGCGATTATAAAAAGAGAAAATGTCTTTAAATTCATAGTTGGGTCATTTTCCTGCCCCCAAAAAGTAACATGTATTAATAGAACTTTTCCAAACTAAACCTTTCTAATTTTATTCTGTCAGTCTCTTAGAAGTGATTTGATATGCTTTGTGCTTGCCTAATGAAACTATTTGATCATGTGCAGGCATTCTGTTAAATTAATTATTGTAGACTAAAAAATATGGACACAAAACCAAAATACAGTGAATTGTGAGTTCAGCTTGTTTTCAGTGGGGCTGTAGGTGTTTCTAACTTGTCTCCATTAGGTTAAAATCTATGATATAATAGCTATAAATAGATTTTTTTTTTCATGTTTCTCAAATTTCTGGTTTAGTTTATTCACAGTGAAATGCACTTACATATGGATTTTCCCATGCATATTTAAATACTAAGATTATATTGATATGTCTGCTGTGCCCCTTCTTTCATGGTTTTTAGGTTTGTTTCCTGTAGAGATCTATGATATATGTAAACTAGGTCTTAGTTTGACCTCTTCTTTCATGTGGAGAAATACATTTTGGTTTGCAGGGATCATTTTGTCATCTGCATTTCATCATTTGATGAATCATTCGTGTCATCATTTCTGAAACAGTATTGTTATGTTTAGTGAGTATGAAGTTTTTAGCCTATGATTTTTTTGGGAGAATTATGATTACAGCAGGTTTTTTTTTTTGTGGGCATTGCTAATCATCTACATAAATGTCTTTATATGTAACACCTCAGTAAAGACTTGTGATTGCAGGTCAGCTGTTACCTCCTGGTTCATGGTGCTGTGGCAAGGAATCAGTTTGGAGCAGAAACAGGGGTTTGCCTTAACTGGAGTGGCTCAAACACAATTTTAGGTGTCATTAAAAGTCAGAAACAGCCAATTTGGCTAAGTCTTTGTGAACTTTTTGCAGAGTCTAATCTGAGTTTCTTGTCACCCTGACTAATTTCAGTGCTTTTCTTTTGCAGGAAATTGCATTGTGTGCTCGCCTTGTAGGGGCTTGGACTCAGATAGAGAACGTGCGTATGAAATGAGATCATTTGCTGGCTTGGAATGAATGTTGTTTCAAAGCTTATGTGGATACTCCAGTAAAAACAGATATAGCTTGCATAAATTCTGAAGCCTGAGTGAATTGTTGAATACTATGGAAAATAAGATTTTAGTTTAAGGAAGAGTGAGACTTTTGAAGTAAGCAACTAGAAATTTTGGATGATTTTATAAAAAAATATTTCTATATACTTGAGAGGTTCAATATTTAGATTGGGATTGTGTACATTTGAGCAGTATTTATAAAACCCCTTTCCCATTTGGAGAACAACTGATGTATCAATGTGTAAAGATCCTTATGCAAGAATAAGAATAGAAATCTGGAAGGCATCAAACCGATAATTCACTTTACTAATTAAATCCAACACAAGAGAAACAGCTGGTGCAAGAAGAGTTTTTAATGGGGTTGCCCTTTTTCCCCTCATCTTGGTGGGTGTAAATCGTGTAGGCAGGTCAAGTTTGCTTCACATTAATTTACTTTAATTGTGGGACAGTTTTGCTCCATCTTATTAAAGTAAGAGCCCATCCCTGAAAAATTCACTGTTTAGTAGAACACTGTGCAGATCAAATCCTTTGAGGTGATACTTGTAGATCACACATGCTTTAACAAAAATTACCAAAAACTCCAACAGACTTGATGTTATTGGTAAAAACACTCCCTGTGATTTCATGTTAAGGACATGCTGAGGTAAATAACTTGTGATCTTTGCTTTTGTAACTGAAAGACAAAGTTAAAGGTGTTTGTTTCCTCCCAAAGCCTGGAAACAGGGATGTTTTGGAAACATGAGTTCCGTGTAAGTTCTGTGTAAGCTTAAGATGGGATAAGCTCTGTGCGTGAGCCATGGAGTGAAATTGAGCAATGTGCCAAGAACCAGTCTGGGCTGTCTGCTTATAGCACCAGTTTTTATTGTTGGTTTGTGGCATATTGTCTTGAAAACTGGGGTGATGACAGGCCTTAGGACAGAACTACAATTTATGTGTGACCTGTCCATAAACTGTGTCTCACCTGGGAGTTCAGAACACCCCATAGCTCACATTGGTGGATGGGAGGGCATCCACCTTCTGCAATTTTCAGAGACAAGGTTTTCAGAAGAGGAAGAGTGGTTCCCAAAAATATGTTTACTTCCATTCTTTCCAAAGTTCAGTATTTTTTGTGGAGGTGTAGTATGGCCAACAACAATTCTTTTTTCTTTTGGGCAGATTGGTTTGAGATTGTCTTACTGCCTGGATCCAGTGTGGGCACATCCCAGGGTAACAGTGCCTGCTTGCCCTCCTCTCATATTCCTCACCTTAGCTACTGTTTTGATTCTCTTGCTTGAGCTGTTCAACTCCTGCACCTGAAAAACAGATGTCTGTGGTACCTGCCAGAATGAATGGTGTATTTTTTGTTGTTATCGCCAAGATGTTTCTGTCTGAGTTGTTAAAGTTTCTTTAAGTAAAGGCAGTGAATTGCTGTCAACAGGAATCCAGAGCAAGATGGGAGAGTAGTGCCACTTATTAGTGTGGAACTGGGGCATTTAGAAAAGAAACTGCAATTTCCTGTGTAAGTCTGCTTTTTGCCTCTTCAGCTGTTTCAAGGCATGTTAGCTTTGGATAAACTTATTTTTCTTCTGGTATCCAACATCATCTCTTTAAGTTACCCACATATAGTTAAGTCATAACTCCTTGCTGTGAACTTGCTGATCCTGTGAATTACAGCACTTGGAATTGCTCTGTAGTTGGGTGAGTAACTAAAACTTCAGCATTGGATGCTCAAAAGACAAATGTTGATTCTGAGAACCAACATTCAGCTTCTGTGCTTCTGATGGAGGGCTGTAAGTCCCTAAAATGAAAATCACTGGCACTGTGGTCAAATAATAATGTTGAGAGCATACTCCCTGGACTTGAAATGTAGCAATGTTGCAAGACCTTGAGAAAGGATACATTGGGAATGGGAGCTGAGGAATGCCACTGCATAGTGCAGATTTTCACGGGCAGAGGAGTTTTTGTCAAGTTTGGAGGTTGAATGAATGGAGGAAAATGAATCCTTTGCTACCTGAAAAAGAATTTTGAAAAAGAGTTTTTGATTGCCTGTGGGTTGTAGCTAGACAGTTAATTCGAGGATAACGCTTTCTAAAGCAGAGGGAAAAGAAATACGGGCTTAGTTATGGAATATTACCAAAGACATGGGAAAACACTTTGGTAGTTTGGGGCTGAACTTAGTGACCCTGCAGCCTATATATCCTTTAACAATGTGTATGCTTTGTGTATATAGATCATTGTAGAACTGATACTCAACATTGTTATATGGTTTCAATAGAAGCCTCAAGGGTCCTTTTATTCTTTATGCTCTGAGACAACTTGTTCACTGCTCTAGAGCTAAGGGTTGGTTTGTTTGCTTTGTTTTTTAAGGAGAAAATAGTATGCTGCAACAACTTGTCTTTAAATTTTGAGGTTTTCTTAGTACTGTGGAACATTCTCAATCTGCATAGAGTTCTTGGTTCATCAGAGCATGAATATAGAATGGCAGAATGGAGAAACAGCAACTCTAGTGACACACACATTCTGCCTCTGTAATTTCTAAGTCAGCACTTATTATGATTGGCTTTCTTTGTCAGTGACACAGATGTGATCCCTCAGAGTAAACAAACAAACAAAAACCACTAAAATATTAGATGAGATCATTTACATCTCTTTTCTGCTCTCTGAAAAGGTGAAAATGCCTGTGGGCTCCCAGGAACAAAACTCTAAACCCCAGCACATGTGCTACTTTCGTCTGGTTATAGTCCACATGCATGCGCCTTTTGATGTCTTAAACTCTGCAGATGCTAGAATTGCATATTTCTGTGTGCCACAAGCTGCCCTTTCTGCACTAGTCTGGGGCATTTTGGGGTGACTGGATCCCAGAAGAAGGATCTGGCTGGTGTGCTCTTGGAGCTCCTGGTGAGTGGTTGGATGATCAGGCTCTCCACAAAATACAGGGGTCGACACCACTGTTTTTTGAAACATAAATGAAGGAGGTGGCAAGCAACTTCTTATATCAAGAACAGTAGCTGGAACCAGTGCCCTAAAAGTGGGACACACCACTTCAGTTCCTTCTGCATCTTGGCAGCAGCGCGAGGTTCTAGATCTGACCTTTGAGTCCAAGTCTTTACAGGGTTACTGCTTTAGTACCCAACTTTTAGAACATCTTTTATGGGATATAATGATAATTCTGCTCCTAGTGTGCTACTGGGTTATCCTCTTTTCATATGTAAGTCTGTAAGAAATCAAAACGTGTACATTGGTGTTAGCAGCAGCTTTCTTTTTCCTGCATACCCGGATTTGATTTATCACCTTGATGTTGTCAGCATCTGACTCTAATTAACTGGATAAATGAAGCTGAGATCTTGACTGAATTAGCAGTTGAAGAATGCATCTTAGCAGAAGCAGATGGAGAGAAAAAACAGTGTATTTGGTTTATGGCCATTCCCCTGGTTTATGGCCATTTCCTATTTTTAAGGGAAAAGTTCTGCCAAATCAATTCTTGTCAAATGTTAATTAAATTATAGTGATGATTAATCCTGATGTAAATACATTATTTCAGTGTTTAGAAGAGTTATAAATAGCTTAAAGACTTAAGAGACGTTGTGAATACATACTTAATCTGGAGTGCATTTGGGAGAGAGAAAATGCCAATTAGATAATTCAGTGACAGTTTATGCAGTTTAATTTATCCTTTGTAAATAATGTTTGTTATTATTAGCCTCTGTTATAGATAGAACTCAGCTAAATCTTTTTGTTGGTAAAAGAATTCCTTACAGTGACATTTACACTGTCCTTTTTAACATCTTTCTTTTCTTGCTAGAAATCTTCCAGTTTTACAAAAAAAAAAAAAAAACAACCAAAACCCACAACAAATGTAAATGTTGTCATTTCTAGGCTGTGGAAAAAGAAAGTGAAGCAGGAAGGCATTCCCTAGGGTCACTGAACACACTGAGAACAAAATCCATGTCTGCTAGCTAGCTCCATATGGTGCCTTAAACGCTGTGGAAGGAATATCCTTTCATGGCACTTTCTATGGCATATGTTAAAGTGGGCAAGCAGTGTCAGTGGTTACATTACCCTGTGTCTACTCTGTAACTTTGATAAGATTCTGAACAACGTGGGGGGAAAATGTGAAAATCTACCATGTAAATGCATTACATTGTTAATTCAAAAAAAAAAAAAAAAAAAAATCCCAAGCGTTGCTTTCAGACTATTTTATCTGCTGCAAGGAGAGGTCAGCCCCTCACTCAGCACTGGTGAAAAGATATCCTTAAAGAGGTAACACGTCTTGGTGAAGAGCTGTTAACACTGTTTCTATGCTGCAGAACTTGTTTTTTTCCAGCCAGACGCTCTGGTCACCAGTCAGTGCTCCTCAGGAATGTGTTTGGAGGCAACCTTCAGGGAAAGCTCCATTCGGGTTCCAGATTGATGAGGTAAAGCACCAGACCTTAGCATTTCCTTAGTCCATCACAATGGCGCCTGCAACACCTCAGTTCACCACTGTGCTGGCAGATGGATAAAACAAAGTTGGAGGTTAATTTATTGGTAGTGGAGAAAAGAGATCTCTGCTCCTTCAGCTGCAGTATTCTATGAATTATATGCTTATGCAAGGTGAAATGCTGAATTTTTCTATGCACCATAATTTACGATGCATTTGCTACTAACAGACAAGGAAGATTTGCCAATTTTCAGTCGTACACCTTATATATACAAGCTGGGAATAAATATTTTTTGGCTTTTGTGGCAAGGTTCAAATTTATCTGGAAATGAAAGGTAAGATAATGTTGTGCAGCACCCATATGTGTAGTCTTTTGGAAAAAAAAGTTTATCTTTCTTGTCACAATAAATAAATGGCTTGCATTTATGGTCTATTTATTGAAGTAGAGTTGTTTCTAATAAACAAACAAAAAAATCCTGGCAGTAAAAGTAAAAAATCCTGCCTCTGCCATCCTATGGAGACAAATAGTGATTGTGTGGAAGTGACAGCTAGTGCAGGGAACACACCAGTATCCCCTCACACATTTACATCAATTAAACAGGGCACAACACTGTCACTGAGGGAGCATTCTGTAGTGGCCACCAGTGTTTTCCTAGGTGAAAGGGTAATCATTTGGCTGTTAGTTCTTAATTTATTAATATCAGCACCAAATGTTAGGGTAAAGGATTATTCCAAACAGAGGATTATTCCAGTGACAGATCAGCTGTGTGGAAGATGTAGTGATTTTGCTGCTGATAAGAAAAGCTATTAGTGTAAAGACAAAGGTCAGTTTGGAATCTCAGTGCTGTTGAGTGACATTTAAGGAAAAATGAAAAGTGTAATGAAGCTCTGTACTGGTATAACCTGGTACAAGTGTAACTTCAGGTTGCCATTGCAGCTAATCATTTTGGTCATTCAAGTTTTATAAAAGAAGCAGTCAAGAGCCTGATCCAATTTATGTACAAATCAAAGGATTTCAGACTGAGAATTTGGATTGGACCTTGAAAGTCCTCAGACAAAAGCAGATTTTAGTAAAGAAGATATAGTCAGTCCTTTATGGTCTATACTGTTTCTGTTCCTTCAGAAAGAAACTCATCAACTTTAACTTTTTTTTTATGACAATGTTGACTTTTGAATGTGGAATAGCAGACACTTTGCTTTAAAAGCCAGTAATACAATCACCAGTTTTTTTGTGACTGGAATTCCTTGAACCTGTAGTCATTTCCCTAACTTGCTATGGATCTTGTACATTCTGCAAGTAGCACTCATGTGTTTCCATCAGATTTTCAAAAGTATATTAGGGGAATTTTGGGGAGGGGGTTTCAGCTGGGATATGGAATTAATTTTCTTTGCAGTGGCTGGTGTCTGGCTGTTTGGATTTGTGCTAAACACAGGGCTGATAACACAGAGATGTTTTTGTTGTTGCTGAGCAGGGCTTGCACAGAGCCAAGGCCTTCTCTGCTTTTTGTGAACTCTGCTGGTGAGGGAGCTGGGGGTGCCTGGGAAGGGACACAGCCAGGACAAGTGACCCCAAGTGACCAAAGGGAGAGTCCAGACCATGTGATGTCATGGTCAGTATAGAAAGCAGGGGAAGAAGGAAGAAAAGGATGACATTTGGAGTGATGGTGTTTGTCTTTCCAAGCTGCCATTACCTGTGATAGTGCCCTCCTCTCTGGGAGAAGGCTGAACTCCTACCTGCCATGGGAAGCAGTGAATTAATTCTCTGTTTTGCTCTGCTCTTTTCTTCCCTTACTAAACTGTCCTTATCTCAGCCCATGAGTTCTCTACTTTTCATTCTTCCCATTCCCTCCCTAAACCCACCGGTGAGGAAGTGAACCAGGGGCTGCCTGGGGCTTGGCTGCTGGCTAGGGTTAAACCATGAGAGATGGAAAGGCTCAAAATAAATATTTTTCTTTGATATAGTATGTCTGAAAAATCATATGGGCCACTTTACTCAGGTAATATACTTCAAAAAATTGCTGGGAATCCAAATGATTTTACTCTTGTGCTAAACTTAAATGTGAAGTGCACAAGATTGTATTATGGCTTGTCTAGAAAGACAGCAGGTTCCTTGTGTTCTTCTTGACTTTTAAAAGCAAAGATTACTCCTGAAGTGCACTTCCCCGTAGCCTGCTCACCAAGAGTTCTGACAATATAGATTGTTTTGATGAAGACAGTCTGCGTTATATGAGCTGACTTGAACTTTACAGATAAAGAAAATGTGAAAAACTTGGTTTGCATTTAGCCAAATGTCTGTTATTTGTAAGTTACTTGTAAGGTGGACAGCTGTATGCAATGTGGCATTCACACCTTGCATATGCGTACAGAGCACACAGCTCCTAAAACCCTTTAGTACACAGATAAACAGCAAGGGTTTTTTGGGTTTTCTTATTGGGAAATGTTTTTAAATGCAACATCTATAAAATCCACTGAGTGGAACAGAGACGGAATTGCTCATCCATTCCAATTCCTGAGCTCAGTTTATGTTTTCATCAGATTAAATCAGGGATAACTTGGCTAAGACCAAACATCCAAAGTGGAATAAACAAAGCCTTCAAAAATCTAGAATTGAAGGGACAGTCCCATACTTGAAGTAAAGTTATTTACTAGGTTATTCACCTGAAGAATATTTCAATTTGCTGTTGTTACTTGTTGTTGTCTCCTGAGATCTGACCGTAAGCTTAAATCACAGCCCTTGCTGATAGCTGGTATAAAGGAATTTATTTACCATGTTGCATTAACCTGACAAAAGCAAACTTCTATTCAGTTTTTCTTGGTATGTTTTTCTTATTGCGTGGGGTGAGCTCAGGAACCTTGCCTTCATGTACTATGGGTTTTTGGTTTAGTGACAGATTTATAATAATAAACTTGAGAGCCTGTATGGGAGATAGTGGGAGAGGAAGTGAAAGATATATGAAAAACACTATTTGATTTTAAAACTGTGGAATGACTTCCTTGTCTAATGAAGAATGTAATGAAAAACATTAAGAAGCTGTTGGCTATCCCTGTCTCCTCAAGGCCTGTGGAAGAGAATTGAAAGGGCTTTGCCCTCTTGTAAACAGAGGGGATTTCTGGGCAGGGGGGTCACTGTGCACAGACCCCATGGAATAATGGGGCAGGGACAGGTCAGAGGACAGGGATTAGCTGTCTGGGAGGAAGGCAGCACACAGCCAGGAATCCTGGAGTCATCTGTGAAGTCTAAACACAGTTCAGTAGGTGCAGCAGGAGCACTCCTAAAGTCACTTCTCTTTCATGAGTTCAATGGCTTTGTTTACAATAGCACTGCAAAACAGGCCTTCTTAGGAAACTGAGGCTGGATTTTAAGCATGATCTTTAGATGTCCTACATTTCTTGATTATAAAGAGGTTTTTCAATAAAATATCCAAATTCTATGTAATAGGGTAGGAAAAAACCTTTCTTTTCTGCTAGAGTTCCATTCTACAGAAGTTGAATTGACTGAAAAAAGGTGAAGTTTGTGAGGTACTGTTGTTCTTGTCATAGACTAATTTTTATTCTCTTTCTCTCAATTTCTTCATTTGTATAAAGTTTTTACAATGTTATGCTGTTTGGAAATTTTAAAAAATTACCTTGTTTTAATTCCAAAATATCTAGTAAGTGCTGAGCAACTCTCAGTCCTTGAGGTTTGATCATGCTTAACCATTTGCTAACTGCCAATGAAAAAAACCACAGGAGGTTGGTAAGGTTATTGACAATGCCTTTTGCACTGTGAGCACAGGCATGATAAACTGGGCATGGCCCTTTAATCTGTCTGGCTGGAAAAATCACCTGTGAATTTACATGAAACAACAAACCAGCTGCTGTCAAATTGGAGCTCAACTTCCATCCTCACTTACCTGAAATGCTTTTGATGCTCCTAAAACAGCTGGGTAAACATAATGTAGGAGATAGCTTGAGAGGGTAAAGGGAATAGGATATAATGCATATGATGGGACTATTGCATAGCTTTCTGTTGCAGTTATTTTAAATTATTATATAGGGAAAAAAAGTATTTGACTTGTGTTTTGCTTCACTAAATGTAGTTAAGAGAAAATAATGGCTGTCTGATGCCACGTGGGCAGGAAGTACAACAGGTCACCTTGATTACTGATAGGATAAACAATTCAAACCAGAAGCACAGCTGAGCAAGGGATAAGTTGGGGGCATTTTGGGGCTTTAAGTGCTGGAAGGAATAGTAATTTATTTATTTATTATGCAGGGCTTATGCACATCAATGCAGTTAAGGAATTCCACAGAAGTGATGCTGCCTTCCAAATGGCTTGATCTTCAGGAATGTTTCACTTTGGCACAGCTGAAAACATCTCAAGGAGCACTGGTGATGTGCTTGACTAGTGAGTCTCCCTGTATAAAGTTATTTTTTCATCCACTGGCATAAGTCAACTGAATGAAGTGTTAATGGTCAGAAATTACTTTTATTAGGCTGAAAACAAATGCCAGGGCAGTCACAAAGGCTTGCTTTAAAACCTTGCACTCCACAAAGGATTCTTGTTTTGGATGTAACAACTGCAGTTTCTTTGAAGGCTATTGTTTGATCATAGTGCTAATTTGTGATCATTACACTCTATTCCCACGAAACAAAATAAAGAGAAGATGTTCCCACAGAAAAGGATATAATGCTTGAAAAAATATTCCTTTCAGGTAAGCAGAAATGATTCAGATTAATTCAAATGAGTGAAAAGAATAACAAGAACCTGTAAAAAAAACCACTACAGATGCAGAGCCATTATTCTGTTCACTCAGCCTGATGCATTTGTTTTTTGCAAATTATTTTGAGTGCATCAATGAACATAAATAAACAATATTTAAACTGAAATTTCAATTATCAACCTAGGAAAACATATCAGAGGTGCTGCATTGCTAATGCTTACAGCACAAAGGTATGTTTAAAGAGTGAGAAATCCAGTTCTTGACTAGGGTGCGTCATAGATGTTTGGATCTTCAGACACCAATGGGACCTTTCTGTTCAAGTGGCTTGACCTGTGTTACTTGGAACAGGCATTTTTTATTAATAAATCACTATGGAGCTTGTAATTCCTGCTTGAGCTACAGCAGCTCTATTTGGAAAAAAGTCTGTTTTCTGAAAGAAATATTTCTGGTGCTGAAGAATCTTGAGTATATGGTGCCAATAATAAATCGCTGCTGTTATTCTTATCTTTTAGTCCAAGTTTTCCTAGCTTTGGCTTTTGGAGATTGCATCCTGATTAGGTCTTTTGTTTCTGGATTAAAGATCCATAGCTTATTAAAAGCTTTTCCCTTGTGCAAATATCTGCTGATCTCTAAATTATTATATAATATTTGATAATATTAGCATTCAAGTGAATTAGCTGGCTCGTATAACTGATATGGCCCAAGTCAATGACTTTTCTTACAGTGATATTATATATATTGCTACCAGAGATATTATATCTACCCATTTTCTTCCAGTCATTGATAAAAATAACAGCACTGGCCCAAAGTCTCTGAGACTAATAAAAAATCCCTCTTAAATAATTCCACATTAACATAGTTTTTTGTGATCTCTCTGCACTGGTTTTCAGCCTTTGTGGTGAACCTCATTAATTTTTGTATACAAAGGTCACTATGGAAATGCTATGCTTCAAAGAAAATATCATGCAGTCACATTTCTTACAGACCATGGTTAGTGTCAGCCCTGTTACCTTATCAGTTGGGTTTGCAGTATGTATTTTAAAAAGTTATGTGGAAAGCAGAGGTTGACAAACTGTGTTGGTTATTTTTAATTATCCTGCTGTGCTTTAGTCCTCTGTGCATAGACTATCTTGTCATGATTTAGCTTTGCATTGATGTTATTCTGACTAACACATGATGCCTTGGAGTGGCTACCTGAAAGAGATGCTAGACAAAATTAAGAGAATCAAAGCAGGTATTTATTGAAGGCCTTCAAGAGGTGCACTTTAGGCAGTCAAAAGCCTCTGTGAGGCTACACCCAAGATGGATGATGGTCATGTATCTTCATACAGCTACAAGTTTGGTCCAAAAATATATCAGGGGTTAATCCTGCAATTACAGCTTTGGGTAATGAAGTAATTTAGTCCAAGTTTACCCCTGTAATTCACTTTTGTTTATAGCTCTCAGGGCCTGAGACAGTAAGGTGTCCTTGAGTTTCAGGCCTAGAGAGGATTTGTTTTATCTGAGTAAAATGGGAGAACATTAGCTGACAGGCCATGGAGTTTTAGAGCTATACACTAAAGTAGTACAGATCTGAAAATACAAAAGCTAAATCCTAAGGCATCACCTGTAGTTAATTGGATCATTTACTATTCACTATTTTAAGGTTCTTGTTGCCTAGTGAGTTGTAGTGTAGAAAACACTTCCCCTTCATGATAAGGGAGTAGTATTTACTTTCCACTACATCTATGATTGTGGAAAACTAAGGCTTGCAAAACAAAATAAGAGCAAGGAAATGTAAAACCAAACCAGAGCCAAAGGACTGAGCCAAGCAAAGCTATACATATATTAGCAAATGTGGTGGCTGCAGTTCCCTTCAAAAGGCTCATGTGATTTGAGCTAAATGTTAATGCAGTCACATTGATGTGTGATGGTGTTTGGCCTCCACAAATTGGCTGTGGGCCTTGGGTTCTCTGCTGTATGAAATAGGGTTCAGTTACTGTGCTGATAACTTTGTGTGCTGGTCCCTGAATGCAGGCAGTGACCCACACTGCACTGGCAGAAGTCTCCTGGCATGTATTAGATGTCCTTGCTGATGCCTTGGGACGGTGCATTCAGAAGGAAGGGAGCTGCTTCAAAAGCAAGGTACCAATTCATATTTCTGCTGTACTATGGGAGAGGCATTGTGTTACCAAATATACCAAGTGGGTTTGGATCCCTCTGAACTCTGTATATATAAAAAAATTACTTATTGTGTGCTTTAAAGTCAACATCAAATGTTCTCAGAACAAACTTTAGCTGGAAATATCTCTCTGCTAATTCTTTTACTGGATGAGAATATTCGTGGCATGTTTTGCAGTCCCATACCAAAACAGATTTTCTTATGAAAGTTGAGGTACATCTTGAATACTTCATGAGCTGATTATTTATTTATGACAGTTATGGTTTCATTAAAAATGGCACTACCTGCTGGGCAGCACAACTATGCTTTTAACAGTTTTTATCAGGTTGTTAAAATTACACAGATGATGAATATTTCAATAGTGAGAAAGAGTAAAGCATTTAACAAACTACATTAGCTCGAGAGTCTTATGCTGCCTAAAGTGGCAATGCCTGTTAATTTGTGTAAATAACTGAAGCTGCTTATTAAGAAGGGGAAATTAAAGTTTCCCAAAGCAATTTCAGCAAACAGAAAGGTGACTTTTTTGAGAAGCCAAATCAGTGTTAAGAGTTCATTTTAGTCTGCACTGGACATAGCAAAATGAATGTTTCGGAGGAGCAGATCTAATCAGAGGGAAAACTAAATATCTTAATGATTAGGTTATCCTTCTTCCAGCCTCAATCAATAATGTGATTAGTGTACACTGGTAAAAATGTGGACTTATAGGTATGGATAGCCTATTTGTTATTCATTGAATATGAATTGATTTGTGAGTATTGGTTGTAATTATAACATGAACTTTTATTCATGAAATTGCTTAGTGTAATTTTAAGGATTTCCACTTGGTGGAGCTTTATGATTGAATTTTTAATATATAAAATTCTAAATATTTGTGATTCAGACTTAATAACTTTGCCACTGTAATGAAAAAAAATAAACTCCAGAAAATGAAGTGAAATGTTGGGGATTTATTCTTCCTTTTCACTTGAATCAAACAATGATTTTTTTTTTTATAAGGTATCATTATGCTACTTGAGGCATCATTTAATACAATTAGTTTTAATAATTTTGAAATGGGGTGGCATAATATTCTAGTAGGTACTGATATGTATATTCTATTCACAAGTTAATACTTCCCCTCTGTAAATATGTGTATAGGTATACATATATATATTTTAAAAATCTTCCAACATTGTTAGTTAAACTAGTGAAATAGTGTAAAATTCTCTTTTATTCTTACTGTAAGGGGTATATTAAATTCTGAAGTATCCTAAAGAATTTTAGAAATTACTTTCTCAGAATAAAATGCCTGAAAAGATAGAACTCTCGCTAAAATGTAAGGAGGAGCAATGTATAAGCTTTCTGTCCCTATAAGGACTCAGAACTAGACTTGACAATCCAGAGAACTGGACAAAGTATCTTTTGGAGACCCCTTTCAATCTAAATGATTCTGTGAGTCTGTAAAGAAAACTTTTATTTGTGAATTGTGCTAACAGACACATGGCCACTAACTTGATGGCCTCATGTTTTGGGGTGATTGATTTACTCAGTGGAAGATTTTGGAACAAGTAGCATTTTGATGGCACTGAGGAAGAATGGATAATAATCAGTTTATAAATGAGGAGAAGGCTGTCTCCTGAGAGCAATTAATATGCAGTATGTGATAGCATCGCTTTACCCATCATCAAAATATATCTGCATAAAGTGTAGTAACATTTCAACAGCCGTGGCAGGTAATCAACAAGGTCCTCCACACACCTTTGCAACCTACATGAGAATTGCTGTGGGACATCTCAGTTCCTCCTTATGTGTATTATAGATAATTTGAAGAGCATGTTACAGCTCACGTCTTTCCACCCCAGGCTTCCCATCAATTTTTCCCGTTTTCTGAGAGATACTTCTACTCCTTCTGTTACTGATTCAGCCTAGTCTCTCATTCCCCAGACTTCTGAGTGGTTACCTTGTCTTCTTAGAATTTCATATTATTTTTCTCAGATAGTTTATTGGATTATTTTTAATACTTGCAGTATAAATAAAAAATTTAGTTTTTTTCACTGCAACTTACCAGCAAAAGGACAAAGGAAAATTTAATGCTCTGCAATAGTTAAGTATAAATCTGATGAGATATTCTCTTTATTTCTTTTCCTTTGTCTCTAAGGTGGTCAGAATTTATATGTATATAGCCAAGATGCACAGATGCAGTTTGACTGTCTGTGAAAGAAATCCCCCCGGATTCCTGGGGCAGAGCAGTGACACTCTTGGGCCGGGCTCTGAGGAGCCCTGCTGGGACTGTGGCGCTGCCTGGACCTTGCCACAGCTCCAGGTGCCCGCGGTGCAGAGCAGAATAAACTGCTGCACTGCCTTTCCCCCCATCAACCCGGCTGGTGCTGCTTTGTGCTTCCCCTTCCCTTCTGGATTTCTAATGTTATCCTGCCTTCCAGCTTTACCAGTCCAGGATGCAGGAAAAGAAAACAGTGTAAGTGGAATAGCTGGCAAAGGGGATCCTGAAGGAAGATATTTAGAGGAATAAATAGCTTTTGAGGCCAAACTCCTGTTTATAAAATATACATCTATAGGACAGTCATGTGTACATTCATGAGGTGTGATGTATTTCTATATGTAAGTGTGTAGTTTAAGATGCAGATAAACAACTTATAAGTGTTGTCATTAAAAGCTATTGCTGGGGTGACCTGTGGGAGATAAAAACACCTTTTTGATCTTTCTCTGCTCTCCTCAAGCTTCTGAAGTGCTTTGAAGATACAAGAGTGTGATTCTTCCCCAGACACTGTTAACATGGTTGAGGTGCAGGTAGTTTTGCTAACTGTATAAATAGGGACTGGTTTGTCCAAAATTTCTAATATTTTAGAAATAGTTACAGGTATTGAGTTGCTGTTCAAAGGACAAAAATCTACTCTCAATCAATGTATCGTACCAACTAGTTTCCCAAAAACTTTTGAGATCTTTAGTTGCTGACCTGTGAACTGAGCATAACTGAAGAAAGGTGTTTGCAAAGAGATGTTTCTTTTCAGCTGTGCTGTTTTTCATGCGGGTATTGAACTACTGATTTTATTCCCTACGAGAGCAGAGTAGAATCCCCATGTTCTGGAGTTTCATCACCTGTGATGCCCTAAGGCATGGTCCAGCTCAGTTTTCCAGTTGGGACAGGGTTCAGGAAAAGTCTAGGGATCTATGTGATCCTTGCAGACATAAAGCCATGATCAGAGAAGTAACCACACACAGATTGTTTTGATTGCTTAATACACTGTGACCAGTCTCCCAGTGAAGGTGGCTGGGGAATTACTTCTTCCTGCTGATTTCCCTGGCTCCAAATTTGTGTCCTGAAAGAGTTTCAGGCAGCATTAGTGTAGACTCTTCCTCTTTGTCACTGGTATGTATGTGGAATAGCTTCAGAAACTGCTGCCAGAATATCTGTTCCAATAGCTGCTAGATTCTACTGGATGCAATACATAGCACTTAAGTGGGATTTTGCAGAAAGAAATCATTAGATGAGATGTACATCCTTACTTTGTGCAGTCTGATATTTGGGATCTGGTCTTTCTCCTGAGATATGTATAACTTGGGCAATCATGGGGAAGTGGTTCTTGTATGTGAATGGGGCAGTACTGCCAGTCTTGAATGTTTTGGGTTTTTAATCAAAATCATTAGACTCACCTGAAATTATAAAAATATCACCAACTTCTCTGTTTTGTATTTAACTTTTACTGTTGTGTAGGCTTTTGTTTTGTGTCTAAGATTCTAAGATTCAAAGACGAGTCTTGATGTGCTATACACCTGGGCTGGTGTTGGCTGGAATAAGAGTTAATTTTCTTCATAGTGTCTTGTTTAGGGCTGTATTTTGGATTTGTGTTGGAAATAGTTTTGATAATACTGGGAATTTTTGTGTTGCTGAGCAGATTTTACATGTAGTCAAGCCCTTTTCTGCCTCTTAACCATCCCACCAGCGAAGGGGAGGAGGGAGCACAAGGAGTTAAGAAGGGGCATGGCCAGGACTGCTGACCCAAACCAACCCAGGCATATTCCAGACCTTATGGCCTCATGCTCAGTGTATGAAGTGGGGAGAAGAAAAAGGAAGTGTGTGTATGGGAAATTCAGAGTGTGATGGCATTTGTCTTCCCAAGTCACACTTATGGGTGATGGAGCCCCGGTTTTCTGGGAATGGTTGAACATCTACCTGCCCCTAGGAAAAGGCAAATGTATTCTTTGCTTTCATTTCCTTGTGGGTGTGGGTTTTTTTTTTACCTTTGAAACTGTGTTTATCTCAACCCTCGGGTTTTCTGATTTAGTTTTATTCTCATTCTCTTTTAATTCTCTCCCCATCCCACTGAGGGGGCAGTCAGCAAGTGACTCCCTGGGGTTTGGTTGTTTGAAGTAAAACCACCACAACACCCCGAGTATATGAAAATGAAGAGGACTGGTCTCCTCTTTGCCTCTGCTCCATAACTTATCCTACTTCTTTTCCCAGTCCTAGATGCTTCCAAATTCCTTTCTCGTTTTGGGGGGCTTTTTTTTTTTTTTTTGCGGTTCCAGCTTCTTTGTTGATGGAAAAGGGTTGGGACATTGCACTTTGGCCATACTTGTGCCTTGTCAGTGCTGCTGTGTTTCTTGGTCAGATGACATAGAGGGGGATGGTAGTGCAGCTGCTGCCTGCAGGTGTATTTGTTTCTAAGTGTGAAACTACAGTGCCAGGACTCTGTTGCCTAGAGCTGCTACTTCAAAAATCCCCACCCAGCCATAATATTCTACAAAATGCCAAGAGATTGGTGTCCCTGCCTGTAGGAGAAGGGGACACAGGTGACCTCACCCCTGATCAGTGCCAGCTGTGTCCATTACCCAATGCAGCCTGGCCCCTGATGAGTCACAGCTGTGTCCAGTAAAGATCAGTGGGATAAAAGGGAGTGGGGGAGCTCGTGAGGGGAATCGTGAGGGAGGAGGAACCTCGAGGGAGAGGGAACGAGAGGATCCTGAAGAAGAAGGAGG
The DNA here is from genome assembly GCF_021018805.1 of Prinia subflava. Classification (NCBI taxonomy): domain Eukaryota; kingdom Metazoa; phylum Chordata; class Aves; order Passeriformes; family Cisticolidae; genus Prinia; species Prinia subflava. The sequence continues at coordinate 9,014,315 of NC_086251.1, forward strand.
ATCCTGGGGAGAGAGAATCCCTGCTGTGAGGTCAGTGTGGGGCTGCAGTCCCAGTCTAGCTGGGTAAAAGCTGCATCAGAGTCTGCACACTGATCCCTGCAGTCAGGGGCTGCAAGGGAAACCTGCAGCAGGAGCTTGCTGCAGCCAGAGTCAGTGACTGGTTGGGGTCAGGATGGCTGAGCTGTAAAGAGGAATAAAGCAGGGCCCTTTTCATGCTGTGATGAAATAGGAGTTTGTGTCTGGGCTCCTTTCTACCCTCTAACAAGAGGGCTGCTGCAACACCTGCCCACAAATGGGGATATTTCTAAGGAGTTGCAGTGCAGTGCCCTGCTGTTTGGTATAAAGGCAGAAGCTGGGCACTGTGCTTCAGCCTGGCAGAGCTTTGGGGCAGGAGTACCAGCAGTAACAAAGGCAAGCTGGCAATACCATGAGCTGGGCTTTAGCCTGCCTTTGACAGAGCACGAGGTGGGCTGCAGTGACAAAATAGAAGGACAAGGGAAAGACAAATCTCAGTGCATTGCTTGAGTTAATTCTGCAAAATGCTGCGTGTAGTGGGATAGCACCTGGATAGGTTATAAGGAATGATTTATAAGCCTTGAACAGAGTCTGAGGGCAGTGGTAAGAGCACCTGTATCTGAAGACTTGAGAAATGCCAAGCTCTGGTTTTGGTGGCCTGTTATGCTAGCTCTAGTTACTAAACCTACAGGTGTGCTGTTTGCTTAACACAGAGGCTGTGCTGGTTGTTCACTTATTTTCTTCATTGTCAGTGAAGAATTGCCATAGCAACTATGTGGTATGTGGTACAGATTATTTTTTTGATTCTAAAGGTTGATTATTTAATTGTGATATGAAAACTGAAGAGTCTCTTTGCTCTTCAGATAATGGAGCAAAATTCCTGTAAATAAAATTACTGTCTTGTTTTTATATTGTTTTCTGCACATTGGTATCTTGACTTTTCTTTAATTTCCTAGTTTGTTTCACGTATAACTCTTTGCTTGTTTATATTACTCTTAATCAGCCAGTTAGGAAAGGAGTCAGAACCTGGGATTTTTACTTGTGTTCTATTGGTATCAGCTACAGCTAATGAGCTTCCAAATAATTAATGAAAAATGTACAGCTGAAAGGTGGAATCGGTTGTTAAAAATTACAGAAACTACCAGAAGCCACATCATAAATCAGTGTGGTTTGTTGTGGTTTTGTTGTTGTTTATTTTTTTTTTAAATAAAATACCCTAATATTTTGGACAGCATTTGCTTTCTTGTGTTACTGCAGTTTCATTTTTTATCAAAAGCACAAGTTAAAGAAGTGAGCAAGAGCAATGTCATCTACAGAAGCTTTTCTAAACTCAGAGATATATTTGAAGGTTTCATAACTCAATAACATAAATCACTGGTTCACATATAATCTAAGACTAACACATTTAAATACTTATAATAAGTTAACATTGATCCATAGAGAAAGTTGAGGGAGAAATTATGTGATGTTGATGAGCTATTAGAACCTTTCTGTGTGAACTTTGTGCTGAAAAAAAATTTTTTTTTTTTTAAATTCGGTTGTACCGGAACAGAGAATGCGGTCTGGACACGTTACAAATGCTTTTTAAAATGCAATTTGCTTTCAATTGCTGCATCTTTCTTTTTAAGAAATGGCTCATTCTGAGGTTTGGCTTGTTCATTTTGTTGGAGTTCCCATAAAATGTGTGAACATTTCAAACTTTAAGAATAAATGGAGAAAGAGGACACGGGGGTTGAACCCTTGCACAGGCTATCTGTCAGAAGGGCTTCCCTGGGCTTCTTTCCCAGGAAAACACATTGCCCACTGCTTTGAGTAGATCTGCAGGAGGCAGAAGGTGGGTGATGGTGTAGAGGGGAGAGCAGGGCAGCAATGCTGGTGACACAGAGAGGGATGTCACACCTAACTCCCAATTTAGCACAAATGCTTTCCAATATCCCATGGAGTAATAGTGCTTTTGGTAACATTGCTTTGGCATTCAAGGCGTTTCAGCCTAAGTCAGTGTTAACCACTAATTGAAAAAACAGACTTGGTCTGTGTTTGAGATTTCTTGACTAAATTTTTGTTTTTAAATGAGAAATGTTGCCTGTAGAAAGCTTCTTCAGTGCTTTACCATCAAATCCAGAGACTGCCCCATCTACACAGACAGGAATGCTTATAAATATTAACAGATGAAGCCTCTCTGAGGTCAAGAAGAGGTATCACCTGAATTAAAGTTAAGAAAAGTCATAGGAGGACCAGTTTCTAATTCATGCTGATATAGTCAGTCTCTGAAAGAATTGGGATTTTTTCTACTGACTTGCAATTTTCTGCTTTAGCCAGAGATTGCTCATTCTCATTTATGGTGTTGTTTTTTTTTCCTTTCTGCCTTTTCTTTTATACCTGTTTCATGTGCATACAGGACATTGCAAGACCGTGTTGCAGTTTCATAGTTGAATTAAATACCATATATATAAAATAGGTTAAAATGTATAAAAGCAAAAGAAAAAATATATGAAATATATTTAAACATAAATTTTTATAAAATATAAATATGGGCACGAGTAGATAATTGCATTTTTAAGGTATCAATTTGAACCTACACACTTAAAAAGAGTAAATTTGAATCCCCAGGAGTAGTAGTTTTAAGATTTTTTTTCTTTGAGCTGCAGCATCTGTGCATTTGACAACCAAACAAGTAAAATATCTGATGTATAAAAGGTAGAATTTTAACACCACGAATGAACTAATGCTTACCCAGCAGAACTGCAAGACATTTGGATACATAGGAATTTGAGTTAATGATGTAGAAATTGTATATATGCACTGCCTAGAAATCAGGCTAAATGGCATTGGGTCAGTTTTTGCATAGAAACGGAAAGAAAATTAGTTTATTTTGCAGATTCTGAGATGTTTTGTTAGCTGTAGTGATTGATAGAAAGCATTAGTAAAGAATTAAATAAAAGTATTTTGTATGCTACTAATGGAGAATTTTGTTGCATGCTTCAAATGTTCCACTAAGGTCTATGTGTCATTCATTCTTCATATGTCATTTTTTGGTGTTAAGTGAGGAGTTTTCTTAGGATAAACACAAACTAGAAGAGCTGGTATATGAGCTGTCGGTGCTGGAAAAGTCATATTGCTAATTGTATGTGATACATTACTCTTACCTAGATTACTGAATGCACTGCTAAAATAAGAATGTGGCTTGCTGTGTCTTTGTGAGGTATCTTTTTTCCTGCTTCCCTTGGTCAATTTTTAGTCAAATAATTCTTAATTTCCATGGCTTTTTAATTTCAAGAATGAACAGTAAAATATTTTCACTTCAGCTTTTTGCTGCTGTTTAATGACATGTAGATCTGGTGTATTAGTGGCAGAACCAATTAATTATTTTTATAAATGATCAATTTTCTTGTTTTCCTTTTAAGTGTTTTGGACAAAGTGCTGCAATTTGTCTCTTACAGCTAATGCAAGATTGTTTGTTTTGATATGAAAATGCAGAAATAGGATGAGTTTTCTTCAGAAACTATAATATCTTGAATTGCAAGGCTGCTCAAGTATGCATTATAATCTTACTTTATTGATGAAATTTAGGTTTTGTCTGTGTTCTGTCCAGATTCCTTACTCATGTGTAAAATTTTTCCAGGAATAGTAATGTTCCTGGGATTAGATGCATGTAGGGAGGACAAGTGCATGTCTTGGGAAGAGAGGAGAGGTTTATTTGGTTTTGGTTTTGTGCTGTTACTAAATATAAGAGAGATTTTCATTCTCTTCTGATGGATTTTATGAGTTCACACTATGTTAGTGTGGAACAAAATTAACTCACAGGGTGGTAAAACTGGAGAATATTGTTGTACTGGAGAATATTGAATATTACAGATGCTCAGATGAGGGAGCTATTGGCCTAGAGACTCACTGGTACTTGAGAAAGCTTGGAAAAACATTCTATTTAGAGACTACTCTGCTTATATGTCATTTTCTGTATTTATCTGACCTTTTGCTCATTCTTTATTACTAGGGCAATTTACATAAAATAGGATCTATGCCATTTATGAGTTCATGTGCTCCTGCTGCTTATTCTTCCCTTGAAGTTCTAATCCTTTGTGGCATTTCACCCCAAAGCACTTTACAGTAATTGCTAATTGATATAAAAGGATCACTTCATCCACCCCTGACATGTAGCACCTCGGTATTGAAACTCAGAAGCTGTTTAACAGTGAGCACTAGGACTACATAACGTTTTTAGGAGTGGAAAAAAACAGCCCATCAACCTGAAAATGGACAGGCTATTTACATAGTTAGGAATTAGCTGCAATATCCATTTCAGGAGTGCTTTAGGATGTCAGAGTTCATATCTCTGGGCTCCAGAAAAGAGACCCTTGGTCACAAGAAGAGGACAGAATGGCTGCATTACATTTTATTCAGAAACTAGCACCTCTGGAAATTTATTACTCTTGGAATTCAGTGTATTTTCCCCTAGCTTGTGAATTGGATCAGCAGAGACTTAGAGGAAAGGCTTTTGCTTTGTATTATCACAATCTCAGTGTACCGTGGCTTTCAGGGTTACTCTGAGAGTTCTCAGTTAGGATACAAGTGCTACCTCGGCATGTAAATAGTGGCATTGTGGAGTTAGGTGAAGAAATGCCTGTAAAGAAAGGCTGTTTTACACAAGCTTGGGCTGGGAATGACAGCCACAAAGGGAAGTTAGCTCCAGGAAAAGTCCTCCAGAAGTCCTCAGGAAGTAATGTGTGCTTTCCAAAACTCAGCCTTGAAGTGTAGTAATCTTCATGGCTGCACAGGAGCTGCATTTGTCCAAGGGGTAAAAAGGTGATTTTTAATTTATTGAAAGAGGCCATAAAGGGAGGTAACACAGAACAAGCCTGGCACAATATCAAAAGACCTGCTTGAAGAACAGGAGAAAACAGCCATGGCAAGTGCAGCAGAGTTGCTGAGATGTGGATTAATAACTGAGGTTGATGTAAATGTTGCTACTTAAAATAAGGAGATAGCTGTCTTTCATGGTGTACCCTCTGGCTGATCTAATGGCTGCATGACAGGTTTGATAGCACATTTGCCCCACTTGTTGGATTTGGTATTATTTATGCCTATATTACCTGTGTACTCCTGAGTGATTTCATTAATTTGCTGTATAACTATGTAGCAGTCAGTGGCATTTAATTTATTTTACTGATTTATGTCTACCATTTAAAAAAGAAAGCCTGTACAAAGCTTTGAGTGACATGATGGTAATTAAATTTTAAATAACTATAAATTAAAATATAACTGCAAGTTAAAGTTAACTATCAGTTAAAAATAAACTTCACAAGCCAGCAGTCTTTGCTATTCAGAGAGGTGGTAATTTATCAGCAGTCAATCTGCAGAAGCTGATTGGGTTTCAAATGTACTTGAAACGTATCAAACTGGGTAACTCTAACAGGTTTCTACTTCTTACATCTTTCAAATCCTCTTGGTCTGAAATTACCAGAGTTCTAGGCATATTTGGGATGCCCAGTTCTTAAGGACCAGTCTCTTAAACATACTCCACGAAGTGAAGTGGTAGTCAAACACAACGTGAAACCACTTTCCTTCAACTAAGTTAATAGATATTTATAATTAATATATTAACCTCTTCCAGTAAATGACTCATGCACATTCTAGCACATTTGTCACACACTCACAGTGTTTATAACATTGAAAATTCTTGTTAAGGCACGAGTCAGCCTGTAAGCAGTTTCTTTTAAAAGTGAAAATCTTATCCTGTGTTTGGAGCCAAAGTTATGTGAGCCAGCTAGAAAAGCTTTGATTTAGAAATGCTATTTACTGAGGAAGCTGAAGAAAGCATGAGAACTTTTCTGTATTTTATAAGGTCCTAATAACAAAGTGAAGGCTTCGTGATCTTTAAGTGAAGTTTGACTATTAAATTATTAGAATTATTTCAAGTTACTCCTAAATTCTTCTATCTCAAATCTAAGAGAGGCATGGTTCCAGGGAGAAAGATATTGCAAATACATGAGAAGAGATGTAATATCAACGACAGCTATGTCTGTGAAGGGAAAATATCAGCCTATGCTTACACTTTTTTTTCAGGGCCCTAAGGATTTCTTTGACTTATTTTTTTGCCTTTTGGGGAGGTACATTGTTATTTTTTTTTCGTTCATACTATACAGCACAGCAGGACTTACACAATTAAATTCAGTGTCCTGGTATGGTCAGGAAGGTGAGACCACGAGGAAGGAGTCAGCAGTTGAATCAAAGTGGATATATCCACAAACTAAAATCTGGCTTAAAGAGAAAGGAGAAACTTAGGGTAAATGGTAAATACACATCATTGTTGGTGGCACTTCCACAAATAGAAAAGTTTAGTGCTCAGAAAACATCAGAGTGTAGAAAATGAGGTGGGATTTATGAAGGTCAGTTGTTACTTTTTCTTAATCTGTTTGTTGTAGACCAAGTTTAGGGAGATACTGCCTCATAACACCAGTATATTATCAAATATATTCAAGATTTTTATAGCTTTGTTGCATAAAACAACAGCTTTTTTTCTTTGGAATTCAGATGTTTTGAGCTGGAGGTGGGAAGATAGATGGTATATGGGTGATGGTGCTGTGAGTGCCAAATAATAAATCTGGAGAGTTGAGTGATTTTTTTTTTTTTAAAGCTAACTTTACTCATCTGTCCCATCACTGGTCAGATTAGAGGTATCCACTTTTTAGTTTTCATCCTACTACTTTGTTCTAGCCAAGTAAACTATTTAATGGTCACCCAGTAATGACATGTAAATATTTCAAATGGGAAAACTTATGTTTCGTGGAATGGTAATATTGTTTTACTGTAAATTTGAGTAAAGTGGTGTGGATCACATAGTACCTTTTGCAAAGATTAGTTTTTGACATGAAACACTTAGGTTATTCAGTGTAAAATTAATTTTGAGCAGTGTGAAGCACTGTTGCTGTTTACCTGATGCTGTATCACTTATAAATAATGAAAGAGTGGAGATATTTGCTTTGTTGCAGAAAGGCTTATTCTGTTTCTCTTTTGGTTTTAGCTTCTACCCTCTTCCCTCCCTCCCCCTACATGGTGTTTTTAAAGCAACAATATTTATGTTGAGTTTCAGGTTTCTGTTTGGCCAGAAATCCCATGGGAAAACTGTGGAGTCCTTTAAGCCTTCAGTCTTCACAAAATCATTGTCCAAAAGAAAAGAAACTCAGAAGGGCAGGAATTTGCTGAAGAGGTTGCTGGTGGGTTTTCCTCCATTAGAAAATATTCATTTCAGTTCCTCGTGTGCCTGAACACTGCCACATCTTCATATTTTGAAGATTTACATAAGATGCCATAGATGTCTCAATTCCTTGTGAGCAGATGGATGTTTCTGAATCATAAGAACAGCCGCTAATCACTCAGTCTGGACCTGATGGGGAAAACCCAAGGTTTCCCTCTTAATAAGAAATAGTTAGGGAGAATGGAGTGTGGGTGAGTGCGGAGTTGGACACATCTTACTGCAGCAGAGGGTAAGTTGAGGCATGTTGGTTTGCAGTCTGTAATAACCACCTGATTGGCAACTTAGAAATCCATTGGCAGTTCTGCTACTTCTGCAGTATTTCTTTTGTTTCAGCTGTTGTCTTAAATAACTGATGGAGTCCTTTTAAGCATGAACTGTAAGAAAGACACCTTGACATATTAAAAATATTTGTAATAAACCTATTTTAAGCATCAGTTTCTTTACCTAAAATTACTGATGTTTTAAATCAGAAATAGGTGGTGATGGTGCTCTCTGAGTTCTTAAATATATGTAGAATATCATAGATTAATATATGTAGACTTTTCACTGACTTCAAAAATCGTACAAGATCAGTAAGAACATGAAATGATCCACAGTGAAATTTTTTTGCACAATCAAAAAGCTTCAGCTTTTTGAATAGTGTTGACTCACACCAAACACTGTGGGTTAAGTTACTCAACAGAACTGCAAAAAAGGTTTTTCTCTGGCAGTCTTTAGACATTCCATTTACATCCTCTCCTATTATACACATGTATAATATACATCCCCTACACATGTGAAGGATGTTTCCTCCTTCCATTGCATGATTGACTCACGGAGGTGTAGATGTTATGGTTTTCTTTCAGCATCCATGGCATGCAACCATTAGCTGCAGTTAGTCACACCTCAATGTTTCTAAACTTCTTTTAGATACTTCAGTAAATTTTGGCTTAGCTGAAGAGCAGTTGGATTTCCAAATATTTGAGGTGCTTTAGTGTTGGAGTTAGATTAGGATGTCATGTTCAGGCCCAAAATGTGGGGCATTATTTTCTTGGCATTGTGATAAGTTTTTCAGAGTTTATAGGTTTAATTGAAGGCCTTCTGGAAGCATCAACTGCTTGAATAATCTGCAGATAGGAGGTTGAATTAAAATAATACCACAGAATCATATTTGCTGGTAGACAATACTGCATGGGTTCTTTTTCTGGTTGTGACACAACAGAATTTGGAAACTTAGTATTCTATTTGGGCACTTTGATGCTACCATTTCTTCATAAAAGTTATAAATTAGGCTGCTTTCCCACACAATAGTTTCTTGGAACATGTGCTTTCTGAAGCTTCTACTGCAGTTTTTATTTCTTAGCATCATTGGTGTAATTCAGGTATACCAGTAGTAGAAATTAGTTTGTGGTAGAGGTTTAGCATTCAATATATTAATAGACCATGGAAGAGAAAACCCAGTTATGTAAAAATTCACTGAGTGACCTCAAAAATCAGTAATAGGGAATGTCAGCCTGTCAGATTGCATTATTAGAATGAGCTCATCCTTATTAAGTGCACTTGAGTTCTACAAATGATGATTCATCTCTCAGGTGGTGTAATGCCCACTCACTGGACCTCAGTAAAAGTTTTCCTTGATATCCGTTCTAGAAATTAACTGTCAATGACTATTACAGAAGCTCCAGGTTATTCACTTCTGGTTACAGCCTCTGTGTGGAGCTTTTGGAACATGGGATTGATTTTTCTTCTCTTTCCCACCTTTCCTTTCCTTCCTTTATTGGTAAGTCTAACCTGGAGTGAATCCGTGTCTAAAAAGAGCGGGGGTCAACAACATCTTGGAAAAGTAATATTGCTTTTACTGGCTTTTCCTCACACTTATGTGACTGAGGCAGTTAAGGTAATATATTCCCTTCTGAATATGTAATTAAGCGTCCACTGCTGCTTAGCAGATCTCCAAGTGACAGAGTTCCAAGTCAGCCTTGGATGCCTTGTTGCTTGAGCATGTCCTCAAAGGACCTTCTTCAGCCTTTTAAGGCTTTTTATTTTAGCTGATTTTCACTTGATTTTGGTAGAATTAAGCAGCTGGTCTCCAGAACCCCACACAAAGACATTTCATCCATTTTCACCATGATTTCTGATCTCTGGAAAGTCCATTTGTCACTGGAAGATACACCTAAAGAATTTATTGCTGATATTTTAAATAAAAATATATATATATTTGTCATCTTGTCAAAGCATGCCCATGGTGTTCGTCAGTTCTCATATTGTAATGGCATTGTCTGGGTACTAGATGTGGTTTCTTTTTTTAAGTAAAGAAATTTATTCTCTATCTTTGATAGTGTGATGAGATAGCTTGAAGCTTCAGTTACTTTACTGAACTCATATTTTCTAACCCTTCATGCTGGTGGTACCTCCCTGCTCTGAGGATTAAAAGAGCTTCCTTTTCTTGGCAAGTTCTTCCATCAGCTCTTTGGTTTGAATTAGTGACTGACCTCAGATTAGCAGTGAGCCTTTGCAAAATATTCCTTGGTTTAGTAGTGCAGTCCAAAACAGTAACTAAATAAAAGATGTACTCAGAGATGGTAATGAAGGGACCCTCTTTTCCTCTAGCAGACTGTAGCACTGGGTGATTGAGGAGAGGCAGCTCTTCCACACCTTCCAGGTGATCTGCTCAAGATGAGATCAAAGGAAAAGAAAGAGCTGCTAGATTCTGTTTTGGAGTGCTGCATGTTTTCTCCCTAATCTGACCCACAGATTTCTGCCTGTCTTTATTTAAGTGCATAATGACCCAAAGCCTTTGCAGTTACTCCTCTTAGGGCCTTTCTTAGTGACTTTGGAATCAGACATACGGGAATAGTATGCTGTGGGTTTTTTTAGTACATGCACTAATATAGTACATGATAAGTAGTTATAGCATTTCTTCACTTGATTGTGATTTATCATTAAACTTGGATAAGGTTTTAGTAGCAGATAAATGACAATACAGGTAACTTGAAATCCTCTGTTGATTTGGAAATTGGAAAAATAAAGGAAAATTCTTGAGAAGCCAACAAACGCACACACAAGTTCCAGCTAAGCAAGAAAGCATAAAAACCATAACATCATGGATATCCTGAAAGAAAAGGACTTTTCTCACTGTCCTGCATGCTGCATTACTAATTCAACTTGCAATTTATTTAGGAAAAGGCACAGGGAAGGTTAAGAGTTATCCATTTACTCTTACAAATAACTTTTTGCCTTGTTTATTATGATCCAAGAGGATAATACCTTCTTTTTAGTCTGTATAGCTCATGAAAGGCAAATTTTCACAGGAAAAATGCATTGTATATTGGTGTAAGTTATCTGGTAAGCTTTAGGCTTGCATGCTTGCTTTATATAGAAGAATCAAATTAGCTTTACTTTGTTTAATTTTTCAGCATTTGCTCCATCTTTCTAATAGTAACCCTACTTTTCTTGTGATTTTAGTGTTTTGAGATTTGAAAAGGAAAACAACTCGGGAAGGACTGTGTACTCTTGAATGTAGCAGCATATTGAAATTTTGTTGGGAAAAAAACCTAAGGTCACATATAAATCTGTTAAGGAGATTTATGTCTTAAAGTCTTATAAGCAGCTCATGTGGGTTTTAGAGTATATCTGTTATATAGGTGACTGCTTTTCTGTGCTTACTTCAATATTTTACATACATGTAAGTTCATAGGGGAATATGAATAATGTTATTGTGTGTCTTTAATGGCTGTCAGATGAATTAGCCTTTCAATTAATAACATATAATTGAGAATGTGAAAATAAATTTAGGCAGATGTAGTCTGATTAACTCATATACCATTATGAGTATGTGGTAGGTTGTGAAAATTAACATTGCTATGAATGTAGGCAAAATTTAGACCAAGAAATCTGTTTGTCATGGATATAACTGCATGATTCTCAGTTAAAAAGTATTGACTTTTATGTTGCATTAAAATTAATTTCCTTTTCAGATATCTGAAAGATCTGACATCTGAAACCTCTGAATTGTTTTAAAAGTAAATACTTAATTCTGATTTATTGGTAGCTTTCAGGGAGACATTAAAAAAACTAAAAAAATGTAAATCCCTCTCCATAAGGATCTTATCCCTCCCAAAAGAAAAGTCATATGGTCACAATCAGAATTTTCCATCAAATAGAAGGTTCTCTTCTTCCTCTTTTCCTTGTAGTGTTTAAAAACCGATTCAAATTTTATTTTGGGAAATGAAATATTTAAATTATTCAATACATTTTTAATTTCAGCTTTTTAGAGGATGATAAATAACAATTTACCGAAAATGTTATGGAGGGAGAAATGAGGCTTAAAAAAAAGAAGTTAATCATATCAGGGCAGCTCAGTATGATGAGAGAACAAATGACCAGCCTCCCTTTGGTAAACAAAACTGAATCATAGTAAGGAAATGAGGTTGCCAAGGCAGTGAAAAACAGAGCTGGAAACTTCTCTTCTAAGTCAAGTCACAAGTGGCAAGGCATTCAGAGCCTATGGGAAATGGGAGTCCATTGCACATCTCTCTTAATAGACAGGGGCTGCAGCCTCCCAGCATTTCCTGGCAAAGAAGCCTCTGGTGTCCCCTGCACAAAGGACAGACTGTGCCCTCGCTCCACAGGCTTTCACCACTCACGGCTGAGGTGCATGAAATTTTGACTAACAGAGTGCAGTGACTGCTTTGTGGCTCTAGGGAGGGCTTCCACTTCTTGGGATATTAAACCTGTCCCTGTGTAAGACTGGTAGCTACTTTGAGTGATGTAATGCTGTGTACACAAAATACCTGGGTTTGGAGTTCAGGAAATTAGCAGAATATACCATGCTGATGACTTGCTGAGTAGTACTTTCTGCTTTTCATCTCTCTGAAATGTAGATTCCGTTAAAAAAGCTGCCTTATTTTTTCCACTATATTCAAGACTCTAGCTACTTACTATGATCTTTTCCAGGGCATGAGTGAATGAGGGGTCTGCTCTTGACTGTACCACTGACCTTGAGGAGGGGATGACTGTGGCAATGCTATCTCAGCGTCCCTGTTTGCAGGATAGGACTGATAAAAATAGTTTTATAGAAATTACAAGTTCATTAATGAATAGAAGCTGTGTAAATAATTGGTAGCCAGTCATTTGCTTGTCATTTGACTCCGTAATTTTTTTACGAAGTCTGAAAAGATTGTTTAGATATTGCACTCAAGAAGAAACTCTTAATTTCTTTTAGAACTCAGTCAGATGCCCCAGCACTGCAAAAAAAGAATCTACCCATACATGTGCCAACTTTTTTTGAGCTGTACAAGTTATTTTTGTATTAAACACTTTAAAATTCTCAGTGAAGTCTGTAAGGAAAAGAAATCCCCAAAACTATCCTTGGAACAGTTCTAATTCTCTAATACCTCTTGTTTTGCTGTGACTTTGGGCATGGGGGGACACTGCCAAGTGCTGTGTCCTGTGGCTGGCCCTGCCTCTACTTCTCTGGGAGCTGCAACTGCACTGCCAGAGTTCACAGAGGGGTCCTCAGATGGGTTTAGTAGGTATTTTCACTTGTTCCCCCTTCCATGCAGGGCTGCCTTCCTGGATCCTCTCTCAACAAGTGAATTTCATTCTGGAGATAGAAAGTAATTGCTTTTTGGACACCACTGAAGTGCACCAGCCCTTATTTCCTGGCTTTTCTCACTTCTGTCTTTGATGGTGACAGAATACCTGTGGTCACTGCAGTTCTGACTGTGTGAGACACTCACTATAAAAATGACAGCAGTGGTGGAAAAGGTTAATGTGTAGGGATAGATTACCAGGAAGAGAGTGGGGAGAGAGCAGTGGTTAACCAAAGCTGTTAAATGCCTCTTCGGATCTGTATGCAGAATTGTGCCTCATTGTTGCTTAACCTGCTTCACTCACAATTACCTAAAATAGCAAAGGCCTCATACTGAAACTCCTTATTTGAATAAATAAGGCTGGATTCAAATGGAATAGGCCACGGAGTTGGTCCCAGGAGCAGGTGTGCTGGCTGACCTGAGGGGTGGGTACCTCTCACCCTCCCCTCCCCAGAGGCAGACAGAAGTGTTTAGGTGTGCTTAACCTTTCCTGCCACAGCTACTTCTGGGAAAAGGTGTTAGGAAAGGTTAGATGCTGGAGATAACATTGGCAAGCCTGGACTGTCCACTAGGACATCTGCTGTTGGAGCTGAGCTCATCAGCACCAGGGTGAAATATTCCAGCCATAAGGTGAGTTAATAAGGAGTTGGAGCTCAAAGAGAAGAGTGTCAATTTAACACAACTCTAGGAGTTAAATAGGCTTGACTGAAATAATTTTCTTAATTATGACTCAATTTCTTTTTTTAGGATGAAAAATTAAAAACTTTAAATGCAGGAAATATAAACCACTAATATGGAAGACAATTTTTTTTTTCTCAATACTTGTGCATCTTTATGCTTCCTCTTGCTTCTGGACTACCATAGCATGTGTTTTGTTATGCTTTTTGCTGTAAAAATTTGTTAGTAGTTTTATTTTCTTTCATCCTTCATACTTTTAAAAATTATTTTATGTGGGCTGAATATGTCTTTATTGGTTAAAATAAGTGCATTAAAGGAAAGCATGTCCAACATGACCCTGAATGCCTATAACTTGTTGGCAGAAACTGTGACAATATATATTGCCTGAGGAGACGCTCTCATTAACAATTTGTTTCTTTCTTGCAAATAGATAAAATTTTTGGAAATCCAATTAGATTTGATGCTTTTTTCCTTTCCAATTAATTTTGTAACTGATATAAACCAAAATGAATTATGACTTTCTCAAAATCTCATACTTTTATAAAGTTAAAATAGGCTTCAAGAACAAATTAGTGCAGTGCAAAAATTAATACATGCGAAGTAATGTAAGCACATGGCACTTTTAATTTTTCAATGGCCTGGGGGTACTGTTATCTGGTCTTTTCTGGGAAATCACTCATCATGTTGCTATCGGGGAAAGGGAGAGCTGCAGCCCCCTTTCTGGGAGCAATCCAGTGCAGTATGGATATTAATTAAATTTATTAAACAAATAACACAGCGACTCAGGGAAGCAGGGGTCCATCTGCCAGCTCTGTAGATTGATCTCTGCAGAGACGCGAGTTGAATGGTAGTTAAAGCTAAGTTGCAGAGCTCAGCAGATGGGCTCTTGTCTCTAGTGGGGGGAGATTTGGTGGCGGTCCAACAGCTTTTTTCCCCCTCCAGGTTTTTGTTCCTTGCAACTGTGACTGAAGAAGCACTTCTCTGCCTTTTCTCAGCCTTGCCCCCCCCTTTTGTTTATCTGAGCAATGTTTAAGTCTGAGTGATTTGTTAGAGAGGCAAGTCCCGGCTGATCTCATTTTGTGTATGTGATGTAAACCTCAAGCAGAAAATAATTAGGAAAATGTAATCCCATTGACTTTACACCCCACTTGTGTACACTGCTACATCTCTGCCTGGTGCCTTGGAAAAAGAAAAGTCTAGTAGCAGCACTCCACTTACTGTTCAAAATCACTGCCCATCATGCATATATTCAAAAAAACACCTTTGCTGGAAGGCTGTATACAGAGTATGAAATGATTTCTTCCTGTAGGTCTAGGCTGTGGCGATATTCTTTTGATTTCACTTTATTTCTTCCTGTTGTGTTCTCTGGTTCTTGAAAATATTTATCTTTCAAACGAACCCTTCTGCAATCTTCCTGCAAACTGCTATCATGCAAATACTTATCTAACGAATATTTTGCTTTATGTGGGCTACCTAAAACCTTTGGTGTTGTCTATTCTGGATTAAAAGCCCTTGTAATTTATTATGCAATTAAGCTCTTTATTTATTATATATTTGCAGGTGGGTAGGTCTTTAATCAAGTCTTGAGAGTGATGGGTAATATCTGCTGTTGGAGACCAGTCATAATGCCACTTACATCCTTGGCAGAAGTCCCACAGACTGTAGTGGGGGCAAGACTGGTCTTAATGCTGCAGGGAATCCCGCTGGCTGTGGTTCAGAAAGCCTTCTGAGAAGGTTTTGTAATATCTAATCAGAGTTTGACTATTCCTCTGCGAGTGCTTGCAATGGGAAAATCACAGCCATTCAAAAGTCAGTGCTCTCTGACAGCCAGCAATAATGAAGAGACGATGAGCTACATAAGAGAGTTCTGCTGTATGTCACAAAAAGATTGCATTTATCTTTCCTGGGTGGGAAAAGCAGGAAAAATGCCTTCTGAACTTGGTGGGAACTTGGACAAAAACAAGGCCTAATGGATTTGGCTCTAATAATGTGTGCTTTGCAGAGTAAACAATGAAAAAATCTTCTCTGGATGGTATTTTATGCTTTTGTAATGCTCATTTGCTCCTCCAAATCTATTCTGTGTTATTATTATTATTTATTATTTTCTTGGATCAGTCTTGGTTGAAAGAATAATATTAGAGTTTGACTTCAGGCATGAGTATTATAAAGGCTTAATCTAGAGAAAAAAACTAGTTTTCCTTCTGTCAGTTTCCTGTGTTTTGCTATGGGTATGTTTTCACTTTTAGACCATGCTGACATTATTACCTTGAATTAACTTAGCTTTCTGTTACTATGGTAAAGGCCAGAATTAGCTGATTTTTTATTAGTGGTCTGCCAAACAGTATTCTGAACTCTAGGAAAGACATTAGTGTTCTGTTTTTAATCTGACCCAATTTGTACAGAGGGGAAAATATTATTTTCTGAGACATTCTTGGTACTGATTTGTAATAGGTGATCTAGTAATTTCTTTATCTATCTGGCTTGTTGGAACTGAGACTCCTCAGGGTTAGGCAGCCTGCATTTGAATTTATAAACTGTTATTTTATACTGGTGCTAATTTTACTCTCTAATTTGAGTAGCTATCTTAATACTTAAGGGAAGACTGCCTGTTGTTCATGAAAAAGTTCTGGGTGGGATTGTCTGGAAGAAAATCTTGTGTTTATTCGGAGTTACTTTTAGAATAAGACAGTGATCTCAGTGTATTATGTAGGGTAGAAGTAAAATGGACGAAATTATATGAATTTCCATAAACCAGAAGGGAAAGGGCAGTTAAAGATGATGCACAAATTCTTTATCGTGCTTAACAACATGTTGCTTGAAATCACATGTCTTTGAAACGAATCTTGCATGTTTTAGGACCAGGGGTTGTGGTAAATGAATATCAGTTACCTGAATATTCTGTGTTATTACATTTACTAGGGGTGCTTAACTGCAGTATTCTTAAATGAATAAAGCCTCCACCATGTTTCTGAGCCTTCTCTGACAGAGAGCAAAGTGCCAGCTGCACATTTAATTTTGCTCTCAAACAGTATCACTGGGGTGCTGTTAATCTGGATGGAGATGTAGGGGTAGAAGCAAAGAATCCTCTGAAAGTAATCAGGAGTTTTGCTTATACCACAGGGAAAATGCTTGTGATTTCAGCAAAATGTTCCTCAGGCTTAATTATTTCTAGATTCTCTCATGCTTCTGTTCCTGCATTATTTCCTTCCCACCATGAATCCTGTGTATTTAACTGAGAAAGGCAAATACCCTCTTGAAGTTACTTAGTAGAAGCTTTCCTAGGAATGCCTTGGTGTTTCCTCAAAAAACTGTATCAATTTGAAAATTTATAGTATCTTGACACCACAATGGTAAATCCAATAGTGTAAGAAGTTGGCATTTACAGACGTTGTGTCATTTCTGCTTTTGAATTTTACCTGGACACAGCTGGTTTGCAGTGGATAGCAAGTGTATGGATTTGCTACAGTTCTCTCTCTGTCCTTCTTGAAACACTATTGATTCATTTATGTAATTACCAATAAATGTGGGAGAAATTGAGGAACTCTCGAGCCTGGAAGTAGCCTAGGCATGTCTTGTAAAATATATTAAGGATGATGATTTTTGCATTAATGTGAATAGTCTCTAATAACATGATGTATCTTTAAAGAGGGCTTTGGCTTTATAATGCCAAGTGAAGTACACTTAGCTCTTTAATAGCACTTTCCAGTTGCAGGCTTTTAATGTTGACAGCTATATTTAGTACATTTGATATTCCATAGGGTGTTCTTAGAAGAAATGAACACATCTGATGGAACAAACCCACTCTCCATGTTCAATTAGCAACAATGCTGCTCAGTGGAGATTGGAACAGATAGGTTCTTAGATGTTTCTGGGCATATGTGTATCAGTGCTCAGGGACAACAGATCATTCTACTTAACTTTGAACTGTCTGACTTTTCCTAGTAGCTGCCTTTTAATATTAATAGGACATTCCATTTTGGCTTTGTAGATTTCCAAAAAGATAAAGAATTTCAGTCATTAACTTGGAACTAATTTCACTAGACTAATAAAGGTATTAGACATATAATTGTTCTAGCAGATAAATTACTGAGTATGTGGCTTAAGTCTCTTCAGGTAATTAATATTTTAGTGTAGGTATTATCATTTTGGAAACGTAAGCTGCTAATATTTAAACATGGACTTAGGGAAAACATGTGGGCCACTGGCAGACATATCTTTGGAATTCACCTGTGCTCTTAATTGTTCCTGATTTCAAGACACTGGGCTTATACTAGATACACTAAACTTAACAAAATAAGTAATTAATATCTATTAGGATTTGCATGCTGGCAGTGGCATTTATTAGAATTCTAAATGGGGTTTTTTGTGTGTGTGGTACTGTTCATTCTTGGAACTCTCATCTTGGAATTTTTGTTTTCAGGCCACTTTGGTCAGTCAGAAACAGGCAAGGTTGTCCAACACAAGAGTTTAACATCTGGGGGATTGCTCACAGCTAAACATTTAATACCTCAGGGATTGCTCACAGCTATGCAGTGAGTCCCTTTGTGCTCTGAGGCAGGGATGAAGTTCCCATGGGCTACTGCAAGTTCTGTTTTTCCTGGCAGCTTGCAATGCAGCCCTCCTTCCTCTGGCCCTTTGTGGCCTGCCAGGCTGTGCTCTGCAGCTCTGAGGCACCCAAAGCACAGCTTCAAAGATAAGGTCACTCCCAATGCTCCCTTGCCTTTCCTCTAGTCCAATATCTCTATGACAACATTCCATCCTAAATTTACCACTTCATCTCTGCAACAAACAGATTTAAAATAAGCCTTTACTTTCACTTCAGCAAGGCTTCCTGTTGTTATGTTGGCACTTATATTTAAAAGTTCACAGAGAAAATAAAATACGAAAGATTTGACTATCTGAAGCTTGACTATTTCCAGAAAATGTCACTTAGTCTTCAGTCTTTTGGTGTGATCCACAGCTTGGAAAAAAGATGAGCCATGGAGTTTGATCCAGTTTCACATAGCCACCTTATATTCCAAGAGCAGTCAGAGCAGATGTAGAGAAGCCTTTCACTGGTTGTACTGGGTGTGCTAAACATGGCTCCTGTGCAGTGCAAACACAATCCTAATTACTCATGTTTATTGTTTATTATCCTCCAGGCAACTGGAAATGGCAGTGGCATCTATGGAGAATGATGTCTAAGACTCTGTTGGCATCCTGAATTAAAAGTAATACTGCACAGCTCAGTTTTAAAACTGTTTAACCAACAGTGTGAATGCACCTTTGGTCAAGAACACTTGACACCAAAGAAGCTCTGAACTGCTCAGCACATTTTCCTTAGCCTTCTCTTGGTTGAGCTTCACCTGATCTGAGCTACTCATGCAAGCTGTAATGTGTGCTAGCAGTGGTTTTTTCTAAGTAGGCAAAGCCTACTTAGGGCTATGTGCTGTCTTTATTTCCCTGATGCTTTAGCCTGTTGAGCCTAGGTTTTTAGTTTCAATGAGAACATCTCTATCCCCATGTTTTCACAGCCTGGGGAGTAGTACTTGGTTATGTTTCACATAATAATGAAGGGTCATTGGATTAACTGTGTCCTTGAGGAAGCAGAGAAGGTGACTTATTCTGAAAGATATTTTGGTTTGGGATAGGCATCAATTTTGTGATCCTTATGTCAGATTCACCATTCTCAAGTTCTGGGATCTTGTCAATCTCGGCAGTTTCAGTAACCAAATATATTGTGCTTTCAGGGTGCAATGCACATAGGCTGCTGATTTTTGGGTATAGAGTGAGAAGACCACCACCAACACTCACATGGCATTTGCTTACATTTGTTTGCTCTGTATTCTCATGCGAATTTTCTGTCTGCGTGTGTATACAGATACAGACATTTGTATGTATGTAAATATGCCACCTATGTATGTACATGCATTCATATTTACATGGGGGGGTATGTGTACTTGTATGTATAAATATATATTTACAAATATATATGTAAATGCATACAGACACTTGATTTTCTGTGATTTGAGTGGGAGTAGACATCAGATCTGGGTGTCTCGGTGTCCAAAACCACCTTTAAACTGAAGATGTGGAAAGAGCAATGGCAACCAACAGATTGGTGTAGAACAGTTCACCACCAAATTTATTAATTTGTTTACTTCAGTTAGACATTTTGCTGTTAGATATTGGGGGAAGGGTAAGAATTTTGAAAGAAGATTCACACAGCTGTAGTTGATAATAGTTTTATCTATTCAATAGTCTTTTATCCCCAAACCCCTTAGTTTTACTGTGACTTGCTCAGTGTCTTGTACAGACTGAGTAGACTATCTTAGAATAACTAAGACTTTGGCTGATAGACATCATGAATTTAGATTCTTTTAAAATCACTTTTTCCACTTTCCTTTTTGTGGTTTTGGGCTCATTTTTATTGCATGTGTTGACTGAATGAAAGCCTCCTACCCAGTGCAGGGCTCTTCCACTGCCTTTAAGTGACCAGACTGTAATGTACATAGTGAAGTTGCTAAAGTCATTAGACTTGTGTCCCTGCAGGCCAATCTAACATTGTTCTAATTCTAGAATAAGGTCTTCAGTCCAAATTATTTTTTCTCTTATTTCCTTTATTTAATGGGGCATTACCTTTGGGAAAAGGTACATCTGCCATAATTTTTGTATGACTTTTATACATCATTCACTTTAAGAAAATGAGAAATGTTACAGTAGTTGTTCCTGAGATGCAGACATGCAGGTCCTTTTCTAAGCACAGTCTATGTGTTGCCCAACTTTTTCTGAAAAATATAAATGCTGTAAAGTGAATAATTCAAACCAGATTTGCATGTTAATCTGTTTTTAAATTAGTTTTTTTTCATGTCATAGATCTAATCATAATTCTCTGGAGGTTTCAAGCAAGACTGAACTGGGTCAGATTGGCTTGTATATTTTCTCTAAATAGGATGGAAATAAAATCTAGCAGTGAATTGGTGATATTAATCATATGACTGCAGAATTGGAGCCATTATTGGGCTCTTGAAGGCTTGTAAATTAATTTATAGATTTCTATAGGATCAGCCATGCTGGTGTACCCACTCAAAGGCATTTATGTGCAGTATTTAAGTCCTTCACAGCCTCTTTTGCATTATGAAAGGTATGTAGCATTTGTATTCATGTACTTGGAGAAAAGTGGGAAAATGCATCTTAAAAAAAACCCAACAAGCTATGTATATGAGGACCTGAAATATCTTTATGCCTAAACTTTATTGTTCTTCACACTGCCTACAGTAGTATTTGCAAGTAGAGCCCATGCATTTTCTGTGTTAATTATGTTTAAGTAGAAATGTCATATGTAAAAGGTTCTACTGGATTAGTGATCCTTACCCTTGGAATTGGTTGCTTTGAAGGAAGCCTTGGCTGACACTTTGAAGAAAGCAATGTATATGGGGGTTAATGTGTTACTGCTCTTTTGAAAAGGTAAAGTGCGTATTTTTCCTACTGGGAAGGGAAATGTACAGATGTGTTGGCTACTCCCCAGTCTGGCAATGTCCTGAGTGTTTTGGACAAACCCTCTTCCTCTTTGTTGTTTCTCACTACTTTAATTCTAATGTTTCGACTGAGTGGAGCTCAAGGTCTGTGCCTTATCTGTTGCTAAGAAGGATGTTTAACAACACACATTTTTGTCTAACTTAAAGCCTGGGATACTTGGAGGGCTGCTGCCAAGTTCCTGAGATTGTACATACAGAAAAGTTTTTAAGCTTTAATATTCAACATGAGTGTAAATTATTTAAATTTGTCATCGTGGCAATTGATCAGTTTCTTTCTGGTTGTGAAACTCAATCAAAATGTACTAGGTAAAACTGAGTCGAAGGTTTTATTTGTGTGATCATGAGTTGGCTTTCAAGAATACTAAGGCTATATTTTCTTTGGCAAAAGGAATACTTTGGATAAGAAACTTTGCTTTGGTTTTGTGTTTTGAGTCACTGCGGTGTGATTAACACAATTCTCAGTTAAATCTACATAAGTACGTACTTCTTTTCTATTTATGACAGAATAATGGTTAATTATCACCTATCAAAAAGATGAATACTTTTCCACTAAATCAAAAAACATTTTTAAAATGTAGTATTTCAGCTTGGGAATAAATTTATCAAAACAAGTATGTATTTTCAGCTTCTTTCTTCTTGCTGGATTTCTGTTTGTAAAAGTAGAACAAAATTCTCTCAAGAAGGCAAAAAGCAGAGCCGTGGATCTGTTTTCCAGTCTCTCTTTCTAGGTTCGTGAGGGCTGTGTTTTTTACCTCTAATGGAATGAAAAAGATCAAACTGTGCTAACATGCAGCGCTACTCTCCAACTGCTTCTACCAGCTTGTCTTTTTAGCTGCTTTTTATTAAGTAGCCCCATTGCCCTTGCAGCACTTGTCTGTCAAAGCTGCCTACTACTCTTCAGACACATGCAGTTTTTCTTTCTTTAGTGCTGTGATATGTCCACATGGGTGTGTATGTAACCTGTAAGATGGATGCAAATGGCTTGAAAATGATTATGGTAAATATGCTAATTTTTAAATATCGCCTCTTTTAAAAACCCACCTGGAGTCCTAATTTACTTTAAATGCTGAAGAATGAAATGAAAGTTCTGTTGCAGATGGACTTGATTATTTGTGCATTCTGTACAGAAAAAAATCCCATGAGGAAACTACACGCACTGGAGTTACCATGGAATGCAAGGTACTGATCTAGAGCTGAACTCCTTCAAAATTTGGGGACATTTGGATCTGAACTCAATCTCTTCTCCCCTCAAATCTTGTAAGCTACCTCATCCCTCAATTTTGTTGGATTTAGTGATTATAACAGCCTTTGCCTACCTGAAATTTCTCCAGTGCAAGGGAAGCTTTCAATTTTATTTGCCAGAGCCCAGGCCTTAATTCACATCTATACTAATGACCTGGTTTGTTTGAGTTGGGTGTGTGTGTTTGTGTGGCTTGTGTGTTTTTGTTTGTTTGTTCATTTTTTTAACCTGCATCAAAGTGCCCTGTGTTCACCTCCAAGGGCACACTTCGATTCACAAAAGGTAGATGTGCCAGACAAAGGAATTTCTGCCCTGAAGCATGTCAGCCTCTACTGAGGCATGAGCAGTGGCACAGAACAATTGCAGCATGGCCAACAGGCATTGCATCTGGAGTGCTTCGTGGAGCAGATGTGGTTTTCAGTGTTCTTTGTTTGTTTGTTTGTTTGCATGAAGGTTTCTGTCTTTAACAGAGGAAGAGGAGAAGGAAGTTAAGACACTGGTTTTCACTGCATGCTTAAACTCTCTGGAGCCAGAAACTGTATGGGAGATAGCAGGAGGTGAAGAATACAAAATAAAGTATTAATGACCAGGAGACACAAATAGATTATTAAACAAAAAGGTTGAGTATGAAAGAAGAAATATAGGGTCAAATCTTTCATCTTTGGCTGCCTTTTTTGTGTATATGGCTGTATTTTGGGTATTGTGTACAACAGTCAGACACATGAAATATGAGAAGCAGTGGATGACAGAACAAATATTGCCCCTCCTCAGCCAGAATGAGAGCAGGGTGTGAACAGTGCCAGAATAAAGTCAATAAGTGTATGGAGGAGTGAGAAGAGAATGGTGAAAAATGTTTTTCATGTGAGCCAATAGGTCTGTTAGAGACATGAATCTAAAACCATCTGATGGTGAATGTTCTTGGTTTCAAATTGTTCTAACATCAGTATAGGTTGAAGTGTGAGAATATGGCGGTGTTACTCTTCTAGATGTTATATGAATCTGTTGTTAAATCTCAGATGTCTGTGTCAACAGTTTAAGCAGGTTCAATTAAATAATTTGGTTTAATCTTTTCTAAATAATGTATTGTTTCCTGTGATAGATGTTGCTGAAGTATAGCAACAAACACTTGAATTATCATAGCCTATGTGTGGAACTAGACTACCCTCAGCTCTTACAGAAACACCCAGGATAGTGTATGGATTGTTAAAAGGATGTCTGTGGCATGTGGCACTCAGTGTAGACAGACCAGCCCCTGTTTGTACAAGATTTAGGAATGAAAGTTGAGATGAGCTACTTTGGTCATAAAGCAATTCTGGTTTCCACACTTAACATTTACTTATGTCTCATGTATTACAAAGACCCACACTGAAAAAGAGAGGATTTCCTGTCCTAACCTTCTCCTATTCCACAAGAGGATTTCTCAACAAGTTTTAACTGCCAGGAGGAGACATAAAGAAAAACATAGCCTGTTGGGGCCAACTTTTCCTGATTAATATTGTCTCTGTTTTGTTATACATAATATTAAATTTTGTAAGAAGTAAAACCTAGATAGTATGGCAGATTCTTTTTTTCATGCACCATCCTTTTCCAGAATGTGATCATATACTGTGAAATACCACTGCACACCCAATTTCTTTGTATATATTTGTGTTCAGAAACCAAAGCCCTCTGAAGAACTTCAGCGATTCTGCACAGCACAATTAATAGTACAGAGCTGATCTGTCATCCTCAGATGCCTCTCTGCCCTGAAACTACTGGGAAGATCAGGGTCTTGAATGAGATAATGTGAGTGATCTTGACTTGTAAATGGATTTTTTGTTGTTGTTGTTAATGAATGCTAAGTCCTTAACCAGAACATCTGAAAAGGTAACCTGTTGCTGTCTTTTTCCCATCTTCCCCACCACCTCTTCTTTCTCCTGCTGCCCTGGTTAATGTCTATCTCCCTTCACAAACGGAAGGTTTTCGCAACTTCTCTCTGTATTTCAGCACCTTTGCTTTGTGTGCCCTGAGGTTAGGGGCCAGGCCACAGTGGTTCTAAGTGATGAGAGACAATGCTGAAATGGAATAATGCATCACTCCTGATAACCTTTTATCTTTCCGAGCACAATTTCCACTTCTTATAGGATCAAGATGAAGAGCGAGCTTACATCATTTTTCTGAGTGAAAATTCATCAGAAAACATGAAGGAAATTGTTGTATATTCTGCATCAGTCACTTTAGGCTAAAGATCTACCCTTTCTTTCTGTGTTCTTGCTGAGAGAAGCTAACAGTGCAAGCTATGAGCAAATTATCACTTGTCAGGGAATGGCTGGTGCATTTGCACAGAGTAATGAAGTCAAGTCCTCGCTGTATACCAGCAACATATATTCTGTTTCCTCTGAGTATAAAATAGAATTTGGTTTGGTTTTGACTGTCTGTAGTTCAGAAGAGTAAGTAGACTGTTGAAGAAGCTGTAACTCCAACAGAATAATTGGGTTTTGACCTTCCATATTTAACACAACATCAAAATTCACATAAAATAACAAAAATCCAAGGCTAAGCAAAAGCAGTTCATCAAAATTTATTCATCAAAGTTGACAGTTTGTTCAGACCACATATTTAATCTTTCTGTGGAAGTGTTATCTAGAAATCACTTTTGATGCTTGCTGGGTTTTTTGTTATTGCTCAGTTTAAAGTTCTAAAAATTGAAACCTTGAAGAGATAATAAAATAATTATTTAATATTTATCCTATTTTCAATTGCTTCCCACGAATGGAAGTGCAACTCAAGTTTACTTGGGATTAATTTGACCTCAGGAAAGCTTAAAATGTTTAAAAGTTTTCAAAACTTTTTTTTTATAGGGCTGAAAGGAGGCCTTGCAAAGAAAATGATTTAATGTACTGTGTTGATGGGGTAAGTTACAGTCAGTTCTTTTGACATCACTGATGGTGTTGAATCCCAGACAAGGACAAAAATGAAGAATTTTTTGGGGGAAGAAACACAGGAAAACTGTGTTTGTTATAGGCAAAGTCTGTTCAAGTAGATAGCACTCATTAGCTTTCATTTAGCTACCTCGGTGGAATGACTCATTTGTCCACAAGTGTTAAAACAGTAATTAGAAAATATGGGAAGAGATGTGGGGGAAATAAAGCCCTTCATGATTCCTCTTGAATTAATTCTGTTGAAGCCTACTGAGTTCTTAAACTAACTTTTCCAAAGGGCTTGTTATTTTGAGCATCTCTTTGAAGGGAGCTGTTTGTTTTACAGCACAGATAAATGATAGAGTTTTTCTCTATATCTTTACCTAGGGAAATGTAATACATGTTAAAGAAGTTTGGAGCAAAGAGATCAACATTAATCATTTTGAGGAAATCCATTATCATTGTCTGAGGCTAGCTGAAATAAAGGATTCTAGATTTGCATAGAAGCTTTCAAATAAAAATTGAAAGAGCTCATCAATTTCCAAAATATGTTAATTACCTTTGCTGATCTAGTAGCTGTAAGAGACATAATTTAATCTTTTAATCAAGGGACTAAAACCCCTGAGCACCCCCTTGGCATTCTCTCAAGTGTAATATTTCACTATGGTTTTTTGGGTTTTAGGGGATTTTTCGTAATATACCACCTCACAGGATCTCTGCTACATTTATTTGCTTGTTTGTTTTCCAATAGCCCTGTACATAATTATGTGATACTAGATGCCTGCTTTTATTTTGAGTGGGAACCGAAGGAACAGGCTCATAAAAAGGTGATTTTACAGTCTCAACAGAAATATTACAGCTGGCTGAACATGCTGCAAGATGTGTGCTAACTAGAACTGTCTCAACACTGCATAGGCTGTGCATTACACATTTCCAGGCCCAGTACCAGGTAAGGTGTGCTACAAAAATATCCTGTGATTTCTTAATAACTGTAATGATGGTTAGCCTGAGAAAGAGAATTACTTATGTGTGCAGCTTTGCTTTAGGTCTACTTTTTCTATTTCTTTCCTAAAGCAGTAGACTGATTTCTTTCTTGCCTGTTTGAAGATGACAACACTTTCGGGAAAAAAGTGGCAAATTATACTAGAGAACATATGCTGTCATTTGAGATCATTTTGGTTTCACCTTTCTGACTTTATTTCTTTGTGAAAACCAAAGCTAATACATGTTTGACCTAATGGGTTATGCAACATGGTTAGTGCATATTTATCAATTTTTTATTACTCATACTGCATGTCATTTTCAAGATCAAAAAAACAGCCTCTCTTGTCTCTGGGGATTTTTTAATTGATCCTTTCAAATGAAGAAGTCCCAGACATCAGAGGATTTTAATTTTTGAATAGACTGGTGTCAATCAGATCCAATCTTTGGCTTTTTTAGATGCAAATATGAAAACATTCCTGTAAGGAGAGACTTACTGCACAAGGAGTTCTCTGACTACAGGAAGTGTCAGGCAGGAGCCCAAAGACAACTTTTTTTACACCTGCATAGCCAGGCCATGCTCATAGAGTATGCTGAGTTTGAAGGGACCCCTCCAAATCGTTGATCCCAACTGCTGGCCCTGCACAGGACACCCCAAGAATCCCACTGTGTACCTGAGAGTGTTGTCCAAATTAATCTTGAACTCACAGTTGGTGCTTGGCTGGGTGCTGTGACCACTTACCTGAGGAGCCTGTTCCAGTGCCCAATCACAGTCTGGGTGAAGAACCTAAACCTCCCAACTCAGCTTCAGGCCATTTGCTCAAGTCCTGTCACAGGTCATGAGAGTGAAGAGATCACTGGAAGATCAGTACCTGACGTTCCACTGCCCCTTGTGAGGATATTGGAGATCACAATGAGGTCTGGAGAAGTCTCTTCTCCAGGCTGAACAGACCAAGTGCCCCCAGCCACTCCTCACAAAGCTTCCCCTGAAGGTCCTTTACCTTCCTTG